>NW_027459424.1:0-356889 GCF_050624435.1 Tenrec ecaudatus | reverse complement strand
GGGGCAGGTGTGATGAAGGAAAGTCGGCTCCCTCCCTGCATCTGGGAACAGATGTTGGGGCTGCCCTGGAAACAGCAGGTCAGTCAGCTGGAGCAAAAAAGGCTTGGCCTCTAAAGCCCTGGCAGGGCAGACTGAAGCTACCTGGACTGTTTTTTCTTAACCCAATAGCTCCTGCTACCCTCACCACCCCCAACTAGGTAAAAGGGAAGAAAGATGCATTTTCTTTACAGAGGCAACTTTCTAGAAAGGAGACCAGCCCACCAGCTGTGAAAGGTCCCCTTAAACCATTTTACTTTGAGCAGGAGGAAGAAATGTTGAGATTCCCAGAGCCACGTGGAATTGTGGATCCTCTAGTTTAGGTTCCAGTGATGCCAGATCGATTTTTCTAGAGAAAGTCAAAATTCCTGTTTTCTTAAAAACCTCCTGATTTTTTCAAAGGCGATTCAATAACATTGGATAGAAGCCAAGTAGGCCAAAGAGCCCTGGTGGCACAGTGGGTTATGTGTTGGGCAGCTAACTAGAAGGTCAGTAGTTTGAAACCACCAGTCACACTGGGGGAGCGGGGGTTGGGGGATAGGGTGGGGGGCTGTGCAGAGATGAGACCTTCTAGTCCATATAGAATTTCAGCCTCGGAAACCCACAGGGGCAGTTCCGCTCGGTCTTACAGGGTCACTGTGAGTTGGAATCTTCTAGATGGCAGTGAATAAGCAGGCCAACCAGAGTCCACACAGGTCCTCATTTGGCCATGGGAGTCCCCAGTCTGTGACCCTCACAGAATCGAACTTTGTGTATCGATGTTAAAAGTGAGATCCAGAGAGGGGAGTGCCTGTCCCCTTGAGGAGCACCGAATTGACTTTCCAGTCTCCAATCTGGATTTCTACCCCTGAGCTCCAAATATACATTAATCACATTCATTTTTACCAGTTAGTACAGGAATCACCAAAGACAGCAATCAAAGGAAATCATAAAAAGTTTAACTTCCTGTATTTTTTCCATAAAACAACCCAGCAAACTGAATGGCCAGATCTAACCTCTGGCTAGCCAAAAAAGTACTACCATGAGCAGACGTCAAACAAGCATCCACTCTCCATCTTTGTGATTTGTTTCTCTAGTACACCACTCCAGGTAGCATAATGTGTTAGTCCAGGTAGACCAGAGAAACAAATTCACAGACACTCATGTGTATAAGAAAGAGCTTTGTATAAAAGAGCAATTGTATATTGAGAAAGATCCCAGCCCAGTCCAGATCAAGTCCGTAAGTCCAATATTATCCCCTATGTCCAATACTGGTCAATAAATTCCTCTTTAGACTCATGTAGCCATGCAATAATGCCAAATGCAAGAATATCACAGACCAGTGGGTGGAAAGTCATGTAGATCCAGTAGCGGTGAAGGATCTTGGGGCTGGCAGGGGTCACTATGTGACTCCTCCAGCTCCAGGGCTCTGGCTCTCTCAGTGTGTCTCCATGTGGTTTGTCAACAGGATTGTGTAGAAAAGAGACAGTGTGTTCCACCACAAGATAGCAATACAGGAATACCCAAAATCCTCTGGAGAAAGCCAGGCCCCACAGAGGCCTCATTCGCTGTGACCCTATTGACAGGCTAGACTTTACCCTTTCTCAAGTTATTAGATTATGTAACTGCCTACAGTGGGTTTTCCAACAATTCCTGGAGCCTTGTTTTTGATTAATGCTTTCAGTGCAACTTGGACTTCTTCTTTCAGTACCTTTGGTTCTTATATGATACCTCTTAACATGATGCAATATTGACTAGTTCTTTTTAGTATAGCGACTCCATATATTCCTTTAATCTTTAAAATTTTTTCAGTTTTATTGACATATAATTCAGATGTCATATAATACAATAGTTTAAACTTGTTAAAAAGAGGTGTGTAATGATCTGATCACTGAAGACAAATGGCTATCAAAAGATATAGGGTCTTAGAGACTTCAAAGTAAATAAGCAGCTGTCTAGCTCAGAAACAAGAAAACCCACATGGAAGAAGCACACCAGCCTGTGTGATCATGAGGTGCCAAAGGGATCAGTTATCAGGCATCAAAGGACAAAAAATGTCATATAATTGTGTGCTCACCTTCCCGATATGATTGCTGAAGACAAATGGGCGCATAAACAAATGTGGTGAAACAAATCCTGGCTGTCAAAAGTGATAGCGTCTGGGCTCTTAAAGACTTGAAGGTAAACAAGCTAGCTCAGAAGCAACAAAGGCAACATGGAAGAAGCACACCAGCCTGTGTGATCATGATGTTTCAAAGGGATCAGGTATCAGGCATCAAAGAACAAAAAATTTATATCATTGTGAATGAGGGCAGTGAAGATTGGGAACCCAAGAACCATGTGTAGGCAAGTGGTCATCCCCTTTCAGAAGGGTTGTCGGGAGATGATCCAGTCGGTGCAGTGTAGCAATGATGAAACATACAACTTTCCTCTAATTCCTAAATGCTTCCTCTCCCAACCCCCTCCTGTATCATGATCCCAATTCTGCCGCACAAATCTGGCTAGACCAGAGGATGTACACTGGTACAGATAGGAACTTGAAACACAGGGAATCCAGGTCAGACGCTCTCTTTAGGACCAGTGCTAAGAATGGCTATACCGTGAGGGTGGAGGGAAAGTGGGGTATTAAGGGGGGACCGATTACAAGGACCTACATAACCTCCACCCTGGGGGAAGGACAACAGAAAAGTGGGTGAAGGGAGATGTCGGACAGTGTAAGATATGACAAAATAATAATTTATAAATTATCAAGGGTTCATGAGGGAGGGGGTGGCGGGGAGGGTTGGAGAAAATGAGGAGTTGATACCAAGGGCTCAAGTAGAAAGCAAAGGTTTTGAGAATAATGATGGCAACAAATGTAGAAATGTGCTCGACACAATGTATGTATGGGTTGTGATAAGAGATGTGCAAGCTCCTGATAAAATGATACAAACAAATACATAAATAAATAGAAAATAACTAGAGCAAAGCTGTATGTTTCATTGTTGCTCCACTGCACCCTGAACACCTCTTCTCTTCCCACAACCGTTCTGTAAGGGGATGTCCACTTTCCTTCAGATGGGTTTTGGCCTCGTCCCTACTCCATACCCTTCCTCATTCACAATGATGTGATTTTTTTTGTTCTTTAATGCCTGATCCCTTCAACACCTCGTGATCACACATGCTGGTGTGCTTCTTCCACGTGGGCTTTGCTGTTTCTGAGCTAGATCGCGGATTGTTTATTTTCAGGCTTTTAAGGTGAGCATCACGGCATGCCAGTTCAATAGAACAAAGTGTTCTTGCAATTGAGGGAGAAAAGAAGTGGAGGTCCAATGTCCATCTGCTACCTTAATTCTAAACCTATCAATATTAACAAGGGTTTAGGAGGGAGGGGGTAGGGAGGGAGATAGAAAAACGAGGAGCTGATACCAAGGGCTCAATTAGAAAGGAAATGTGTTGAGAATGATGAGGTCAACAAATGCACAAATGTCCTAAACACAATGGAATGATGTATTGATTGTGATAAGGGTTGTACAAGCCCCCAATAAAATGATTTTAAAAAGGGGGGGGGGACTGCTTACAAGGATTTACATATAACCCCCTCCATGGAGTTGCACAACAGAAAAGTGGATGAAGGGAGATGTGGGCACTGTAAGACATGACAAAATAATTGATAAATGATCAAGGTTCCATGAAGCAGGGGAAAAAGTGAGGAGCTGATATAAAGGGAGTAAGGAGAAAGCAAATGTTTTGAGAATGATGGCAAAAATGTACAAATGAGCGTGACACAATGTATGTACATATGGATAGTTATATGAGCCCTCAATAGAATGATTTTTATTTTTTAAAAAGGGAAAAGAGGAAGTTTCGGGGGGTGTGGGCGGTACATCTATTCCAAGCTATGCTGCTCCCGAAACTAGGTGCTCAGATTAGTATTGGAAAATTCGTCTCTCCTCATGGATAAAGTCAAATGGAACCCCAAGGACTCTTTCCGGAGGGCCGCGTTCCACCGGAAGAAGGCACCGGTCACCGCCTCCCCACTTCCGGTCATATTTCTGTACCGCGTATGGAATTGTCCCTTTGCAACCACCGTAGCCACGCAACCTGCGTCCTTGCCTTCCCATTGGTTGGGGATTTTTACCGCCAAAGCGCAGGCGATTTCCTAGACCTGCGCTAATAAGCGCGGCGCGAACTAGGCTGCAGGGAGCCCGCAGACTCTTCGGTCAAGTGGGCGGCCGACAAGGAGGTCCCGGTACCAGGTCTACCCGCCATGTTCTGTGAAAAGGCGACGGAGGTGGTCCGCGAACTGCACCACACGCCAGAAGGGCAGCTGCCCGCCTTTAATATGACGGGCTGGACGGCAGAGGGCGGGATGGAGGTCCGGGGAGCTTGGCTGAAAGGGGCTGGAGGGTGAGCGGGATCTCCCCTGGGCTGCTCTTTTCGCGGTTTGCTTCAGATTCCCCTGAGGGTGTGAGACAAGTTCCGGAAGGGAAAGTAACAGCATAACAAAAGGTTACTGTGGGAGAAAGAAGGAAGTTACTGTACAACTCAGCAATTGCGCTTCCTCAAAGTCTACTTCCTTCCGTTTTGCTTCATTTTTAGCTTTGTTGCTTTTCCTTTGCTTAGCCAAGTAAAAGGTTGCCTAATACGAACTAAAGTAAATTCGAATCCACCTCCATTCTGCCGAAGAAAGCTGGAAGCTTTCTGTTCTTTTAAAGATTGACAGCCTCAGAAACCCACAGAACCAGTCGTTTTTATTGGATCTAGCGTTTTATGCGCATTAGTGTGCGCGCACGCACTCAGTGAGCAAAATGTGATGATGAAGTAGGCCTCTGGTGCCAGACTGAGATTCATACTCTGTTCGATCACTGTGGACTCAGGCTTTCTGTGCGTCCAGTGTTCTCACCAACAAAAATGGGCATGATGATGGTACAGAGCTCTTGGTGTAGTGAGGAACTGTACCTGACACACTCAGGGCTGAGTCCCTGTATGCTGTTTCTACAAGAAATAATAATAGTGCTAACAGTCGTATTGTTACTATTATGATTATTTGTCCACTACAATAACATGGAAGTAGGAATGATGTTCAGCACTTAGCTTGCAATTGTCTCTCCTCATAATTGTGTGAGATCTGAGCTGTCTCCCCCCACCTCAAACATGTGAATGGAGAATTGAAGTTAGGAGATTTGTCAGTGGTGATATAGCCAGTAAAGAGCAGAGCTAGAGCTTGAACCCTGGAAGTCTAAGTACGTTTAAGCATCGTAGTAAACAATCATAGGGCAGCAACTAGATAGATGTCAGTGAGGACCAAGAAACACAAGTGAATAGAATGCAATGTGGTAAGTGAAACTGGTGTTGCGTAGATGGGAGCATAAAGAGAAATGCTACTGGGGGGTTGGGAGTGGGTGTTCGAGCCTTGTATGAAGTATTAGCCCTCACACAGGCAGGTGATAAACAATGGCTTAAGACTCATGATCACAACTGGAAAGGTTATGTATGGAGATGTCAATGGTGGGTTCTAGGATTAGAAAAACTTCGGCATTATTCCACAGGCATTTGGAATCAGGTAGAGGTTTTCAGGTAGGGGTGTGGCGGGATGTTTTTATATTTTGGAGTACTTATTGGCAGTAAAATGAGGCCTGGAGTTATGCATTGGGCTGCTAGCCTAATGGTCAGCAATTCAAACACACCAGCCATTCTAAGGGAGAAAGATAGCCGCTTCTGTAAAGATTTACAGCTGTATAAACCATAGGGAGCAATTTTCTCCGTCCTATAGGGTCATTTAATCAAAATGTACTTAATGGAAGTGGTTTTGGTTATTGGCAATATGGAAAATGCATCAGAAGAGAAGAACTAATGGAGGCAGAGAGATGAGCTAGTGGTGAGAAATGTGGATGATTGAAACTCAATTCTACAGATATTGATAAATGAGTTTTTTAAGTGATTGAAGACTAGCAGGACTTGTAACTTTTAGAATTGTGGAGATGAAATGGGTAATAAATGACATCAAGAGTAAACAAGGCTATTCATCATCATCAAATATTTTCAACATATAATTGGCTACAGGGTTGGTTGAACCCAAGACTGTATTTTGGCTGAAAGAATATGTGATGTCACTTCGTTTCAAATGGTCAACTATCTTATTAACATTTATGAATTTTAGAATTAAAACATTTTATTTGTCTAAGTGAAAAATTTCTATCTTAAGGTAGATGGTAGGAAAAATTCCTTTGGCCTTTCTTTTCTTGCAGTACAAACCAAAACTGTCTTTGGGGGAAAAAATTGGGAGAAACATTTTAAAACTTGTATTTGTTGTTTTTGCAGTGAAAAGGTGTACTTTCATGCTCGATTAAACCTTTATTTTTGATGTAGGTACATAAATAGCCAGAATTTATGCAATGGCTATGGATTTTAAATAAATTATATATATAAATTGAGGATAAATGTAGTACAGATAGACTTAGGGGATTAATTGAATGCATTGGGGAATCCATGGATATATATCAAAAGCAGTTTATATATTCCAAGAGGATGGACTCAGACAAATTCTGGAGGAGAGGAAGGCTTTATATGAACAAAACCAATCCGATGTGTAAGTTTTCATAAGATTTTTTTTAAGTTATCAGAGTTAAGAATTAATTAGAAATAATATTAGCTAGTTGATTTTGCATCATATTTGGGTTTTTTTTTAATCTCTGTGCACCTGATTATATTCTAACTATATAATTTAGCCCAGCTCTAAAGGACTTAATATTGCTTATTGTTATATCTGCATTTTGGGTGCTTTAATGCATATTTGTTGGTTGATTGATATGACGGAATTAGGATAGACCCAAATTGAGATACAAGTGAATAAAAGCACTAACAAAGTGGAATACATACATTTTACTTTTTAAAAAAAATTAAAGAGAATAGACAATATATAGTAGGCAGTATAGACAATAGACAACATGATAGCTACATGTTGGGCTGCTGACTGCAAGATCAGCTGTTTGGAACCATCAGCTACTCTGAGGAGGAAAGATGAAGCTTTCTACTCCTATAAAGTGACAGTCTTAAAAATCCAGAGGGGCAGTTCTACCCTGTCCTATGGGCAGAACTGCTTTGGGTGGAAATCAACTCACTGGCAGAGTTTGGTTTGAGTATCGGCGCAGTAGAGATTATTCATAGTTGGAGTGGAGTTTATACAGAACTAGTGCTACAGAAAGCTCAAAAGGTTTCTAGATTTACAGATAGTAAAAGTTAAGCCTGGGATTTGGCACAGTGAAGAATTTGAGCTGTAAGACAAAGTAATAGTGCCCTGTGATTTGGTCAAAAAACAAACCAAGCTCACTGCCATTGAGTCAATGCCGACTCATAGTGACTCTATGGGACAGGATAGACTGCCTGTGTGGGTTTCTGAGCCTTTTTTAAAACAGTTTTATTGGTACTTAATCCACATATATCACACAATTCAATAGTTCAGTCATATCAAGAAGACTTACATAATCATTAACACAATCAATTCTTTAGAGATAAAATTACAAATAATGAATAAGAAAGAAAAGACCACCTTGTCTTAGAACAAGCAAGAAATGCTCTCACCTAAACAGCAGTTGTCAACCTGTTGGTTACGACCCGTTGGGGGTCAAACAACCCTTTCACAGGAGTCACCTAAGACCTGAAAACACATTTCCAATGGTCTTAGGAACCAAGACACTGTTCCTCTAGCTGTCTCTAGGCAGGGCTGCCCATATGCAGATATGCCCACATACGAGTAACTGGCGTGAAAACTGTTACCCATGCTACACTATGCTTTACAACAAAATTAATTTCATTTGTAGTTAGAAATTAGTCTTTCACAATAGAAAATGTTTTTGTGATTAATCACTATGCTTTAATTATGTTCAAATTGTAACAATGAAAATACTTCCTGCTTATCAGGTTTTACATGACGATTCATAACAGCAGCAAAATTACAGTTATGAAGTAGCAACAAAAATAATTTTATGGTTGGGGGGGTCACCACAATATGAGGGACGGTAGTAAATGTATATTAGGAAGGTTGAAAACCACTGACCAAGAACAAGTTCAGGTTAGAAGGGAGGTCATCTGACCATGTATCCAGTTCATTCCAGCATAATCACACTTACAATGATCTCTATCTGATAGAAAAGCTGTTCGAGACACTTTCCTGTGACTAGAGGGGATCTGCTGGTGGCTTAATCTGACTAGATACTCTGCAGATGGGTTTGGGGCCCCCCTATCTTCTATAGCATTCTATAAATTGGGTCTTCGAAATTTGGGCTCTGATACTTTTCCCTTTGTCATTTTTGAATTTTGTTTTGCGTGCCTTTGGGTCACGCAAGCTGGTGTGCTTCTTCTTTGTGGACATAGTTCACTCCTCGTTTAGATGACTACTTGTTTGAATTTAAGACTCCACACACTATTCCGATTGATAGTGAGCACCATTTGTTTTCTTCACCACACTTAGCTGTAGCACCCTTATCTTCAGTGATCATTACATGAGGTGGGCAAGGCCATGTTATCCAAACTAACTGTCTTTGGATTGGGACTAAAGTTAAATTGGGGCCAGAATCCATCTGCTTGTCCCTGGGATATGCATAGCTCGGGTTTACTTTGACAGCCATACTATGACAAATTAATACCCTGTAAGACCAACTACCCCACCAACAGCAACAAAACAACTAGCAGACAACTAAAGACAAACACAAACAAAACAAGCAAATGAAAGGCAGGGGAAAAAACCCATAGAAACAGAAAAGTAACACATTGTCAATCATTCCCCCTGGAGTATAAGATGATTGCACTGGCAACACCATCAAGTTTTCCGATGACACATCATTCTGCTGTAGGTTTGAGGAGTCTGCAAGTACAGTTCTAACTTGAGCCGAAACCCATGAGTTGTTGCTCCACACAGTTAGATCTCATATTCAGTTGAATTCTGTTTACCCTAAGCAGGGGGGATCGATGCCAGGGGAAACATCCTGGATCAATTCTTCCAAGTTTAAATCCCTGCCCAACAGATCAAAGCCAGTCATATCACTGAGAGGGGAGCATCAAGGTACTAAATATATGGTGATTCTGAGTCCCTTTTGATGGACTCCAACCAAATGGGGTTCCCCCCAAGGTCCAATGACCATCACTTCCACAGGTCCAGGGCAGCCACTCTGCTTCCTCTTCTATCTAAGCACCCCAGTCCTCAGTCCAAGGGTACAGGCACCTTTGAGGCCAGGCTCAGTTCATTCTGCTGGGCCTCTGTGTTAAGCGCTTGTGTAGCCCGAGTGATGCCATGCTGACCACAAGGTTTACCGTACCACAAGGTCAGCATCCAGTGACACCTTGGTGTTTAGTCCATGGCATGTTTTATTGAGCTTTGGCTAGAGACATATTTGTAGTGTTTACCCAGGAACATAAAATCTGGACCATTGTCCCTATAGGTTCCCTACAATCATTGTTTAGCACCCCTTCCCAATGTGAGGATATTTCTCCCCAATCACCTACCATGCTCGCCAACAGAACTATCAGTGATGTTCCTCTCCCCTGGCCTAAACTTGATTTCCTGGCAAGGTTCTTTCATTTCTGTGGGGATTTGCCCCAGCCTTGTCTTGGTGTAGACCCTCAGGTGGATGGTCTTATCCCATATCCCACCTCTTTGTGGAGTGACCCACTTTGGAGGATATTTTTGGTTTAAGGATTATTTTAGGACTTGGGTTTTTCCAGTTTACGTGGCTCTAGAAAGTCTAGAGTTCTTGGTAATTTGAAATTCAATTTTGAATTTTTCCCTTTTGATCAGCATTCGTTTATAGATTCTTTAATCAAAAAGTTCACACTATCAATAGAATTGCCATGTGCCCCAGGGGCTGATTGATAATGTTCTCTAATATAAAATTACAATGATGTCTCTTTAAGATTAACCAGAGATGTACGTAAACCATAGATAACATGAATGGGATTTAGACTTGCATTTAATTCTAGCCCAATATGAGAATTAGTTCTTGTGACTTGGCCCTTTTTGATGCTCACTGAAGATATGGATGCTATAGCAAAGTGTAGTAAAGAAATTTAGATGGTATGATTTTTAGAAAGAATGGCGCATGGGGTCTTATTTTTAAGCAAGCAGCCTTCTGAGTGAAATGTCACCTAAGTCCACATGGAAGAAGCACATCAGCCTTTGTGACCAGAGGAGTGTGAATAATTAAAACTCAAATATGAAGGAGGGAATAGTATTAGAGCTTAAATTGTGAACACCTGATTTGCAGAAGGATATGGATGACAGTGGAAATCCAAAATCATTTGCAAGTTCCACACAAGTGGTTTAAGATTCCGGTGAATCCTCTCTGACTCAGTTGAAGGATGTCAGTAGTCTTGCTATCAGACAGAGAGTGTTATAGAGATGATTACAATAAAGCATGATATCATTTGACCTCTGTTTTGACCCATTTTACTTCAGTAAAAACAAAGTGCAGGGGAAATATGTATGGATAAAGCTCTGTGAGTCCTCTTTGAGCATAGACAAGTGTTGTGGTTAGCCTTGCTGTTATGCAGAGTGCATTGGAAAGTGGATTATTGCAGATGCAATTCCTTTAAAATTTAGCACCATATCCATTGATCTCCTTTTTGACCCATTTTAAATTGATTTTAGTTTTTTATATTTTCTATCTTTTCAGTTGGGATACTTTTGTTTTACTTTGTTATTTATAGTAGGTTTTTTGCTGTTTTTAAATGTTTTAGTGTATATGAAATCTAGGGTAGGTATATCTATTGAGACAATATCTTGATTAATGGTTCCTGAGTTGTGGCCGGGGCGGTTTGAAGGAAGTGAGTACAATAATAACAGTGAGTACAAGAAGGAAGAAAATGTTCTAAATTCGATTGTGGTAATGATTGTACAACTCTTCTTAATATGATTGAACCATTTAATTATATAATTTGCGAATGACTTTTTAACAGTTTATTGGTATATAATTCACATATCGTTGTAGAATCATCACCATAATCAGGTTTAGATATTTTCTTCATTCTTGGACTCATTGTTATTAGCTCCCCATTTCCTCCCCACCTCCCCTGCCCTGCCCCAAGGAACCATGAATCCAGTTACTGCCTCTGATTCACCTATTTTGGATTTTATATACAGAAAAACAGTGAAAACAATAAAAACAACACTAAGAAGACTATGAAAGTAAAACAAAAACCTCAGTCAAAAGAAAGCTACAAGTATCTTAAGAACTAGAACACATTTAGATGGCTCATAAGGGAGAGCAAATGGTGGGGTGCTGAGTTTGAACCTAACCGCATCCGCAGGAATCCACTGCGCTCTGCATGCTAGCGAGGCCCTCCACCCCTCGTCCATGGTCACAGTGAGGCTCCAAGGGTTTGCTTCATGAGTATTTTCCCTTCACTTTTTTTTTTAATTGAAACAGCTTTAAAATGGGTCCAAAGGAAAATCAAATAAGATATACTGCATTTTGATCTATGTCTGACATATTGATTTACAGTGTCTGATAATAGAGCTCTTCACATCCCTCAGCTATAACGAGAGGGAATTCACAAGAGGCTTGATCTCTTTGTGGACCCTCTAAATGGATTTTGGGCTTCCACTGACAACCATAGCCTTCTACAAACCAATTGTTCACAATTTAAGCTTTGATATCATTCCAGCCTTTAGATTTGGATTATGTTCACACAGGCTGATGTGCTCCTTCCATGTGACACCCCACTTAGATGGCTGCTTGTTTGAAAACAAACCTTTAAAATCCCCAACACTATTTTTTCTAATAGCTGGGCACCATCTAGGTTCTCCACCACATTTTGCTGTAGACTCATATCTTCAGTGATTTCTTCATGAGGGCAACCACCAAGCAGGACCATGTCATAAGAACTAGCTGTTCTTAGATTGGGACTAGAATTAAGTACAAGCCTAAAATCCACTCATGGTTTATAAATGACTCTGGTTCACCTAAGAGACATCATTGTCATTTTATGTTACAGAACATTATCAATTATCATCCCCTTGCTGACTCATGACAACTTTATAGGGCAGGGTAGAACTGTCCTGTGTGTCTCCCAGCCTGCACATCATCACAGGAGTAAAAAGCCTCATCCTTCCCCCACAGACTTGGCTGGTGACTTTAAACTGCTGATGTTTCACTTAGGAGTCTAATGTGTAGCCGGTACACTTTGATGGTGTCATTAGTTTAGCCAATGTTACAGAATTTAGAACATTGTCGAGAAAGGGAAATTATACAAGTATGGGCCAGCTGTGAACTGCAATACATGAATTGTTGACTTGTGTAAATTAAACCTTTAAGTGACTGAGCACTATTTACAGAAACAACAGGAGTTGGTGATAGGGCAAACGTTCCAATAATATTTACAACAGCAGAGCCACACCTGCCATAAAAAGCAAAGAAGCATTAAAACAGACTGGTAGTTCTGGGCCACTGTTCTTGGTGGCAAGAGATTGAAACCAAGTCCCGTGCTGTGGTTGACTTCTTTCACTAGTTTAATGACATCGAGTCCCATCCATATTGTAGATTGTGCCAATTCTTCATTTCTCCGATTGGCTGAGTAACATCAGCAGCAGCAGTAGTGTGTACACATATATATCACATTTTCCTATTCATGGGCATTAGGTGGTTCTTATCTTCACCCATTGCAAATAGTATAGCAAGGAATGTTGGTGTACAAGTCTGTTTGCATGTCTTTTCAAATCTGGGTGTAGTAGATCAGATTTTTGTTGAGCTGCGACACTACTACCTACATTAGCGATACCATTTTACATTCCTACCAGCAATGGACACAGGAAATTTTTTTTTTTTGGTAGTGAGTTTGGTTAGGTTTATTTATTTTATTAAATCATTTTAATGGGGGCTTGTATAACTAACTCTTTGCACAATCCATAAATCCATCTATTATGTCAAGCACATTTGTTGCCATCATCATTCTCAAAACATTTTCTTTCTTCTTGAGTCTTTGGTATCCACTCATTTTTTACCCTTCTTCTCCCTCCCTCCCTACCTCACAAAACTTTGATAATTTATAAAAATTTTTTCATGTCTTACACTGTCCAATATCTCCCTTCCCCCACTTTTCTGTTTTCCACCCCCAGGGAGGGGGTTATATGTGGATCATTGGTTCCTCTTTTCTCCCCCACCTTCCCCTTACCCTCCTGGTATTGCTGCACTCATTGATCCTGAAGGGTTTATCTGCCCTGGATTCCCTGTGTTTCCGGCTCTTATCTGTATCAGTGTACAGCCTCTGGTCTACCCGGATTTGTAAGGTAGAATTGAGATCATGATAATTGGGGGAGGAAGCATTAAAGAACTAGAGGAAAGTTGCGTGTTTCATCAGTGTTATACTGCACACTGACTGGCTCGTCTCCTCCCTGTGACCCTGCTGTAAAGGGATGTCTACTTGCCTACAGATGGACTTTGAGTCTCCACTCCGCACTCCCCCTCATTCACAATGATGATTTTTTTTGTTCTTGGATGACTGGTACCTGTTCCTATAGATACCTCGTGATCACACAGGTTAGTGTGCTTCATCCATGTGGGTCTCTATCTTCAAGCCTTTAAGATCCCAGAGGCCATATCTTTTGATAGCTGGTACCATCAGCTTTCTTTTTCACATTTGCTTATGCACCTGTTTTGTCTTCAGCAATCATGTAGGGAAGGTGAGCATCATGGAATGCCAATTTAATAGAACAAAGTGTTCTTGCATTGAGGGAGTATTTGAGTAGAGTCCCAATGTCCTTTAATATTAAACCTATAAATACTCGCACATTAGATCTACTTCTCCATCATCATATATAAATATTGGCATGTACACACCTGTATTTAGACCTTTAAATACTCTTTGACTCCTAATTCTTTCCTCTATTTCCTTTTGCTTTCTTCTTGTCCCACTATCATGCTCAGTCTTCATTTGGATTTCAGTAATTCCTCTAGGTTATACTGCTCTTGATCAAGCCCTACCAGGCCTCCTGCACCCTCCTGGCCATTGATTTTGAATCACTTATTGTTCCCTTGTCCCTAGGTTTGTTAACACCCACTTCCTTTCCCCCCACCCCCGCCTCCCCTGCTCCCATATCTCCCCAGAACCAGCAGTCCGTTGTTTTCTCCTTCAGATTGTTTATCCCGCCTATTTTTTCTAGATAGAATTGCAGAGATAATAATATGCACAAAAAACAAGACAGAGCAAAACAAAGCAACAAAAGAAAACCAAAAAAAGACAAAAAAAAGAGAAAAGCCTGTAAATAGTTCAAGGTCTGTTTGTTGACCTTTAGGAGTGTTTTCCAGTTGAGTCTGATGGGGTGGCACACTCTGGCCCCAAAGTCTATTTTTTGTACTCCCTCAAGACTTCTTTGCTCTGCTTCCTTTGCTGTTCTGTTGCATGGCTCTTAGTGTTTTGCCTCAGTGTGATGGGGTCAGATTGGGCACAGTTCCCACACTGTGTTTCCAGTGTTGTCCCCTGGTAGCACTATGGGTCAGTGAGGTACATCGTGTCTCATAGTGGACTGGCCATATGGTCCTCTCTGTGCTTTGACTTCTCTGAGTGGAAATATCGTCCTCAGGGCTTGGTGGGCCAGGATGTGTTCCACTTTGAACTACTTTCTTATATTCATAACACTTGTAAATTCTTGTTTTAAATTTTTGTCCCCCATCTTCCTGATGTCCTTCTGAGAAAACAATCACTGTAAGCAATGTCTGGTTAAATTATATATCAAAAGAAATCTTTTTATTTACCCACCTATAAATGTGATTTTTTTTAGGACATTTGATGTATGTTTTTAAGTACTTGGTTTAGGTGTATTTGTGCTTAGTTTGTACAATGTAGACCATAATCTGGTACCCATAGAGTGACAGCAGATGGAAAAACCTAACAGCACAGGGTGTGCATTTTTCCTGTTCTCAGGGCCTAGTGCATTATGTGGAACAAAGCATGGTGGACCCTTTTTATATTCATCTAATTGCTTTAAAATGCTAAAGTAGATACTTACTCCTTTTGTTCTTCTGGTTTTAAAATGTGATCCATAAAAAAAAAATGTGATCCATATCAAGTGTCTAAGAAGATGTGCATTTTATAGGGTGAAACTACTTCCTCTGTATATGAAAAAACCCTAAAGTATAGTAAAAAATATAGATGGGGAAATAGCAAATATTTGTTGAATGAATAAACTGCTGACTCCATGTCCAGCTACAGTAGTGTGGTGAGGATTCGGAAGTGCTCCTAGAAGCGGAGTGCTCATACAATAGAAACATCATGTAAGACCACCTTCTTCGGGCCATGATGTCAGGTTTTCTCTTACCTCAGTGAACAAATAGGACACTTGTCTTTTGAAATAATAGAAAGCAATCAGTGTGCAAAACTGTACAATACCAAATGGTTAAAGGAGATTAAATTATTATAGTATCATTGCATTGACAAGTTAGTTAACTTGGCTTTTTCTTACTTTAATCTTGTAATGTGTAAATAAAAGTTCTGAAGTAGAAGCAGCACAATTTGCTTAGGTAAACTGTTACGTACAAATAGGTAAAAATGTGTACGTGTATCAGTCCTTTGAAAAATATCATGGAAAAATTAATTTTTTTGGTTCTGTAGTGCCAGGAACTGGATTTAATGGTTTCTTGTGGGGATTGTAGGGGTGGTTGGTGGGAAACAGGAAGCTAATAACAATGAGTACAAGAAATAAGAAAATGTTCTAAAATTGATTGTAGTGGTAATTGTACAGTTTTTTTGTACAATTCTTAATAACTATTGAATTGTTTGATGTGAATTGTTACATGTCAATAAAACTTAAAAATTTTTGTTGTTCTGCAGTGTATTTATCCATTTTCTCTTTAATTCTCTTCCTAGTAATGAAGCAAAATCAGACGGAAGAAGCAATTTGATACCAACCATCAAATTTCGGCACTGTTCTTTGTTAAGAAATCGACGCTGCACTATTGCGTACTTGTAAGCTGCTGTGATTTTACTTGTAGTAGCAGGAAACAAAGAAGAGTTTTCCATGGGGTTTCTCAATTAAGTTTCTGGTTGATAGCAACAGATCTCAGATTTATTTATCTCTGTGGTTATGCATGGAGCCCTGGTAGCATGGTTACTTGTTGGGCTGTGATCTACATGGTCCACAGTTCAAAACCACTAGTAGTTCCGAGGGGAAAAGGCCGTGTTTCTATTCCTGTAAATAATTACAATCTCGGAAACCCACAGGGGTTTGCTATGAGTCAGCATTGGCTTGATGGAAGTGAGAGTGTTTTCAGTGTTTATGCGCTGGCCTGTTAACCAGAAACAGCATTTCAAAACCACCAGCTGTTCTGCGGGGAAAAGATGAGGCTTTCTACTCTTAAAAAAGAGTTACAATCTCGGAAACTCACTGGTGCGCTTCTATCCTGTCCTTACAGTGTCAGTATGAGTCAAACAACTCCATGTGGCAGTGAGTTATTTCTTTTAAGTTTGATTTAATGTAAGCATTTTAATTTCGTTTTTCCAGTTTAAAATTTGTATTGTAAAAGATTGCACTATTCTTGAAAGCAGAGAGAATAATATAGTGAAGCTCCTGGAGTTGTCTTATAAATTTAACAATACATTTTCCATAATTTATGACATATGTATGTTAGGCTACTTAAAACTAAGTACTAAACATCAGATAACATTTTACCACTATATACTTTAGGATACATCTCTAAGAAATAAGGGCCTTTCTGATCTTTTTCCACATTACTGCTGTGTCACCATCACAGTTACGACAATGAACAGTGCTAGGGGCATCAGCCCAGTTCCTATTCCCGATTTCTGGTAGTCCCAAAGATGTCTTCTTAGAGTAGATCTATTTGCATCAGAATCTTAAAAAAAAAAAAATCCACAAATGACAGTTTAGTTGATAAGATCCTTGAGTCCTTACTGATAGAACAATGTCTGATTTCCTGCTTGTTTGTATGCTAATACTCTCTCAATGTCCTAGGTATGACCGGTTACTGCGGATTCGTGCACTTAGGTGGGAATATGGCAGTGTGTTGCCTAATGCTTTACGATTTCACATGTCTGCTGAAGAAGTAAGTTAGCACTTTTTCAAGTTAATGATTTTGGGAAAATACTGAGATCCTGGCTTTTTTTTTCTACAATGATGTTTACTGGTATTTCTCTGTTTTCTGTAAATTTTCTATATTTTGTTTGTGAGAATGTGTAGAGGTAAATATAAACTACTAACTCAGCAGTTTGTATATATAATTTATTGACACATACTTTTTGAATTAAGCAACCATTCTTACCATACTTTTCTGAGTTATTCCTCACTAGCATAAGCTTACTACTCCAAGATTCCTAGCTAATCTTTTAAGTTGCTATCATTTGATCCATGATTTGATCACCTTTTCAGCAATAAGTTTTCAGCGTTTTTTAAGCAGTTAGTACTTACTGCGATAGGCATGGGAAGTATAAAACCAAACTCATTACTCTCAAGTCGATTGTGACTAAAACTGCCTCAGAGGTTTATAAGGCTATACATTATTTTTGTTTTGAACTGTCTTATTTGGCACATAATCCATATACACTATCAATCTTTATGGAAACCAACTGCCATATTTTTCTCTTACAGAGTAGCTAAGTGGATTCAAATTGCCAACCTTTCCATTAATAGTGACAAATGTAGCAACTGCCACTGGGGTACCCTCCTGGAAGGGAGTAGTAGTAAGTAATTCTAGTGCTATAGGGAAAACTGACAAATAATTAAAAAAGGAGTTTCTTTTATTTATTAGTGATTCATCAGTGGAGTTGAAAAGCCGACATTATTCTTAGGAGATATGTAGTTTTCTAGTCAGCATGAATAAATATTCAGAATAAGATGAGTATTTGTCACTGAAGGTAGGGTGCTAGACCAGTATTTCAAGATAGAACATTAGAGTCAGAGCACTTGGTTTCAACTCCTGACACTGCTTTCTAATCTTGGGCAAGTAACCTCATTGCTCTGTGTTCACTCCTTTATTTACAAAATGGGGTCATAGTGTGTCCTACTACAGCCTTGGTTCTCAACCTTCCTAATGCCACGACCCTTGAATAGAGTTCCTCATGTTGTGGTGATCCCCAATCTTAAAATCATTTTTGTTGCTACTTCATAACTGTAATTTTGCTACTGTTGTGAATTATAATGTAAACATCTGATATGTAGGATATATTTTTAGTTTACAAATTGAACATATTTAAAGCATAGTGATTAATCACAAAAATAGGTAATTATATCTTGTGAAATACTGATTTCTAATTATAAATAAATGAAATTTTGTCTTGAAGCATGGTGTAGCATGAGTAACAGTCTTAATATAACAATAGTGAACTACATTGCTACATTTTGCGACAGTGTGCGTAAAAAGCCAGAAGGTTGAGATAGTTTCTTTCTCACTAGATCAGAAATTCTCCAGACAGTCTTTGCAAGAGCACAAGATCATCTTCCACAACAAATCTACTTCTTTATTTAGACTTGATAACAAACAAGCTGGAAAACCCTGTTTCACAAAGATAAGTTGTTGGAAATGGAAGAAAAAGGTGCAACACAGTCTCAGACAGAACAGGACCTGACTGCAAACACTTGATCCAGAATTTTGTAACTGGCATTGTAGAGAAATCAGTTCTCGCTGCATCGCTGTTAGTTCAATAAACGTCTCTTGTGCTATCTCAGGAACATCTTCAACTTTGACTGTAAATGGGCTTCTGGCAAGTGCAAATGAGGTGTCGGGTAGATTTGGAAAGTACGATGAAATTTCATCTGCAAGCATATGCAAGTGTTCTTTCACAGAAATTGTAATCCTTTTGTCTGGTTCAGTGTCATGTTCTTCAAAGAAAACAGATAGGGTAGGCATGTAAATTTTATTTTCTTTTTATTATTTTTTTGGTAAATTTTATTTTCATCCAATTTTTTCCCCCAAAGCTGATGTTTCCTTTGGAATGATCAGATATTTTCAGACAAATCAAGGCATGTTGCATTTTGTCCTTGCAGTAATAAATTGTAACTCATTCAAGATGGCAAAGATGGCAATCAAACTATTTTCTGTATCTCACTTTTATCGCTGCAAAATGCTTTGAACTGCGGTCATGTTTTCTGATAAAAAACGTTTTGAGTTCATCACCATGCTCAAAAACACCTTTTAAAACTTTTCCTCTGGACAACCGTCTCACTTCAGTTGCGAAAGCAGTAGACTGTTTAAAGTGCTCGCCTTTACAAAATTGACAGAATTTATGATGCTTCTCATTACTTCTTGTAACTCTTTTGGCCGTGTATTTGTTGCTAATATTTTCTGATGAGTTATACAGTGAGTTCCGGTGACTTTCGGTGACTCAGTACCAAACGTTGAAATTCAGATTGACATCCTAGCATAGTGGAGCATCATCTGCAAACACCACAAACCTTTTCCCAAGAGATCTTATGCTCTTTCAGAATGAACCAACTATCAAATACATCACGTGTAGTAGTTGCCATTTTAAGAGGTTTGCAAAAAAAGAAACTCATATTTAAAGTCGCCATCATTAATATGCCTCAGGTAAACAGTAACTGTGAACAGTTTGCAACGTCTGTAGATTCATCACGCTGGATGCTAAATATTGGAAGTGGAGCAGATTTACTTTCCTGGATTATCTGATCAAGAATATCAGCAACCTTGTCTGCTATTCTTCTGCAGGCAGTGTCATTTGATAAGAAAATTGCGCTCAATTTTGTAACAAATTCATCTCTGATCATAACTCGAACAATTTACTGGCCCCTGGCAACAGTGAATCCTCAGCAATGGTGTAGGGTTTCATAGCGCTGGTGATTCTGAGTGCCACCAAATATGAAACTTCAATGACTGCTACGTTTTGTTTGTGGTACTTGCCACCAGTGTCAAGTCTGGCTTTCTTGAGTTTATCATCAGCTTTGCTTTTAAAATAGTTGGTATCCTTGCCAGCAAAGCTCGGATATTTGCTATCAAAATGGCATATTAGTTTGTTCAGCTTCATAGATTCAACTAATAGAACTTCACAACAAGTAAGACATTGTAGTTTCTCAGTTCCTGCTGTCTTTGAAGTAAAACCATACCATAGAAAATCCTCACTATCTTTTCTTAACGTTCTTCTACATGATCCATTGTCATGGGATGGTTGGCTAATGAAAATAATATATAACCATAGCTTTAATAATACAAAAGATGGCTCTCCCTCCTCCACCACTGCCACCTCCTCCTGCTGTTCCTGCAGCTGCCTGTGTGCTCGTTTGGTGCGGACCTGGTACCTCTTTTGAGAAGACTTCAGCATTCACCCTGGCCAACAAAAAAACTCAAGGGAGGAGTCAAGACTGAGAACAATGATCAGATTAACTTGAAGGTGGTAGGGCAGGATGGTTCTGTGGTGCAGTTTAAGATTCAGAGGCACACCCACTTAGTAAGCTAATGGAAGCCTATTGTGAACAGGGTTTGTCAATGAGTCAGATCTGATTTGATTCGACAGACAGCCAATCAATGAAACAGACACACCTGCACAGTTGGAAATGGAGGATGAAGATACAATTGATGTGTTCCAGCAGCAGACAGGAGGCATCTTCTAAGGGAGCCTGCTCCTTTCCTCCAGAACTCTCTTCCAGCCGACCAAGAATCCATTCTCGATTAGAAAACCACAGTTTGATTCCACCACCTCCTGACAACTACAGTATAGTTTTCTCTTTATTTCATTTCCCCTTCCTCATTCCTTTATTGTACACAAAGTAACTGGTGCATGTACACAAGCATATTAAATTTTTCTCTTTGTTTATTTATTCGTTTACTAAATCACCAATGGTATGTTTTGATCAACATCAGGTGGAGATGGGATGGGGAAAACACTGGTTCTGTGAAAGCTCCCCTTCTCCATCAGTGGCTTGCTCATTCAGCTTCTCTCTTTGTATTTCAGTAGGTTATTTTGCTCTCACTGTTTAACAAAAACAAAAAAAATGACATGAAAAAAATCCTTGCATGCCTTGTTCGATTGAAGAATTTTTATGTTTTTCATTTATCATTGTAAAACCAAGGACAGTTTTATAACATTTTTGTATGTAGCTATTACATGTAGGGCAATCTGTCTTTAAGTAGGCGTAAATTACTCTCAATGAAGCCTAGATAGTTTTCCCTTCAAGTCAAGCGTCTTGTTTAAATTTCTTATTTAAAAAAAATAGTACTAAAGATGATACATGGCACAATTTAGTCAATACAGTTTATTAAAATTTCCTATGATTTAACATTCTCTATGTTGTGTTTTTACATACCTGTTACTATCACAAGGAGCAGTATTCACATCAACCACAGCTGAATATAAAAAGACCAATCAGCATCCAGATAAAGTTCCCATGGTACAGATATCGATTTTTTGCAGTAGTTTATGATTTTACCCAGAAATAATAATTCATGAAGTGTCATTTACCACCAATACTGCTGCTTTTAACACTGTCGCTGCTTTTAACACAGTAGCTGCTTTTAACACAGCAGCTGCTCTCTACGCATGTGTGACTTGTCCACATAAACACATTGTGGTGCCAACCCTGTCACATCCACCTTTATTTGTACAAGTTGAATGTGATGGGGTTGTCTGATTATGTCATTACGCTGCGTACTCATATGTGGGCAGACCCTCCTGGAGATGGATAGAGGAGCAGTGACTTGGTTCCTAAGACCATTGGAAATACATGTTTTCCAATGGTCTTAAGTGACTCCTGTGAAAGGGTCCTTTGACCCCAAAAGAGGTCGTAACCCACAGGTTGAGAACTGCTGTATTAACAGGGTTGTTACAGGATGATTAAGGCTGCCCATTTGGAACATAGCATAGAACGGAATGTGATCAATGCTGTTATTGTGTGAGTTTGGTATAGTATATCACTTATGAAAGAAAGTGTTAGTCTGGGTTGACTAGAGGAACAGTCATACACTCATGTGTATAAGAACTTTATATAAAAGAACAATTATATATTGAGAAAACATCTCAGCCCAGTTCAGATCAAGTTCATAAGTCCGATATTAGCCTATATGTTCGGTCCTAGTCGATAAATTCCTCTTTAGATTCTCAGTATATGTAATGATGCCAAATGCAGGAATATCGCAGGCCAGTGGGGTAGAAGGTCTTGTGGATCCAGTGGCAGTGTATGCATTTCAGTGTTGGCACGGGTCTCCTCCAGCTCTCTGACTGTCTCAGCGCAGAAAAGGAAGGCAGAGAGACTGCGTTTGATCTCCATTGAGCTACTTATTTCTGTCATGCCTCAAAATGAGGTCATCAATCTGCAATTTTATTGACAGGCTGACAGGATATAATGTCATTGCCACGGCATGTATTCAGTAAATTTGCCATGAGTTTTATAAACAATTTACTTGCTAACTGCATTTAAAAATTTTAACTTGAGTTTAATTGACATAATTCATATACCATACAACCCAGTGGTTTAAATATATTAAAAAGAGCTGTGCAGTTATGATCCCCATCAATTTTAGAACATTTTCTTCAGTCTTAAACTCACCATTTGCCCCAGCCTGCCCTGTCCTAACCCAAAGAAACTTAATCCATTTATAGTCTTCACAGTAACTAAGTCCTATCCTAGATTTTATTTAAAGAAAATCATATGCGTATGGATTGTGATAAGAGTTGTATGAGCCCCTAATAAAATGTAAAACACAAAATAAAAAAAACACCTAACTATCCTAACTCATCATGGCAAAATATTGAATGCTCAAGAAACCACTGAAAACTCCAAAAAAAAAGAAAGAAAATCATATGCAAAACAAACAGCCCTCAATCCAAAAGAAAATATAAAAACTAGAACAAATTTAAAAGGGACCAAAAGAGAGAAAAACAATAACGTTAATAATTATCTGTGTTAATCTACTTTCCAATGCACTCAGTGTATAACAAGACTATTTCCATTCTTTGTTCATGGTCTAAGGAGATTCACTGGAGGCTTAATCTGTGTGGGAACTGTGCAAATGGAGTTTGGGCTTCCACTGTCATCCGCAGTCTGCTCAGGTTTTAATCTCTAATACCATTGCCTCCTCTGATCTTGGATTGCTAAGTACATTTCCATGCTTTATTTTTATTCTGTTCATGTTCTGGAGAAAGAAACAAAGTACCTCAGCTTCTTGAGGGAACTACTAAATAATTACGTTACCAGTTAATTTTTCAGGTTCTTTTTCCATGGTCTTTGTGCCGGAATCTTACATTAAGTGGACTTGAGGGGTGCCTCTTTATTATGGTGAAATGAACAGAACATGTTCTTTCTCTAATAACAATAGCTATAGTATTTTTCTAAAAACATAGAAATAGATGAGGATTTTATTTTAAACATAAATACATGAACTTGTCGTGCATAAACTTTTTTAGTTTAGTACAAGGTAGTCATGACAAGGCACACAAGTAAGACTTCAAGATGCTGATTTTAGAACCAGAAAATTATAATGAACAATTATAATGTTAGTCTTGAGATTAGATTTCCATACTTTAGACTTCATTTTGACCTTGAGTTCAATGGAAATCCCTTATAGCTGGGGTCCAAATTCGGTGTTAATAGAGTCTCTACAAGGTCTAGTCTATGGAGAGAATCACTGCCTCTGCCTTTTCCTTCTCAGAGCATAAACCGAAATTCAGTTTCTATATGTGAACATTTCACTTTGAACTCACCGATAAGGGATAGGTGATGCCATCTTTAACAAAGATTAGTGTATTATTTTTTTCCATGAAGGTAGACACATAGTAGTTTACAAGTTAGAGACTCCAAGACACTTTAGAGAGAGATAATCTTATGTCATAATTTCTTTTTTAAAAGTCATTTTATTGGGGCTCATACAACTATTATCACAATCCATACATACATACATTAATTGTGTAAAACACCCACTGCCATTGACTTTTAACAATCCTTAAGGATGAGCAAAGTAGAACTGGCTGTTTAGGTTTCTGAAGCTGTATTTCTTTATAGGAGCAGAAATCCCCTTTCTCCCTAGGTGTAACTGGTTGAGTCAAACTGTTGACCTTGGCTTTAGCCAACACATAACCCAATACTAACCAACATAGTAGTGGTGGGTGCCTTCTCGTCAGTTCCGCCTCATAGTGGCCCTGTCTAGATCAGCATGAAGTACTCCTGGACTCTGCATCCTCACAATTGTTATGTTTGAACCCATTGTTGAGTTACCGTATCAATTCATCTCCTTGAGTTGTTTTTGTTTTTCCCACTGACTTTGCACTGTACCAAGTATTGTGTCGTTTTCTAAGGACTGGTCTCCTGAAAACATGCCCAAAACTTGTGAGACAAGTCTTGCCATACTCATCTCTAAGGATCAGTCTGGCTGTGATCTTCCGAGACAGATTTGTTTGTTCAGTTAGCAGTCCATGGTACTTTCGGTGTTCTTTGCCAACATGCTAATTCAAAGGCATCTATTCTTTGGTCTTTATTAATTGTTGTCCAACTTTCATATGCTTATGAGGCAATGGAAAATCCCATGGCTAAGGTCAATGGAAAATCCCATGGCATTGCTCAGTCCTCAAAGTGTGACATCCTTGCTCTTCATCACTTTAAAGTAGAATTTCAGAAATCCAAAATATGTTTAGTGAAAGAAATTTGTCACAAAATAATAAATACTGTGTGGATCTATTTAAAGTACAAATAATGAACAGCACTAAACTAGTGTTTTGGGGATGCATTCTTGGGTGATAATGTAAAATTTTCAGAATGGAACAAAATGATAAGTCTCCATTTTGGGGCTGAGGATGTGTTACTCCTTGACCAGGCTGTTTCTTAATAATGTCATTAACCTGTACATCTTTGTTTTGCCTACCTTTCTGTAATTATACATAAATAAGATTCTGAGGAGATTGCAACTAATGTCACAAAACAAAATATATATAAATTATTGTATAAAACATGAGTTTTCTCTGTAAACTTTCACCCTAACCATAATAGACTTTAAAAAATAACAAATGCCTTTTATTATTATTTCCTTCCCCCAGCCCTTTGGCAACTCTTAATCTACTTTTTTACATTTATAGAATTCCGATGACTGACTTTCCTACAAATGCAGTCGTAAAATAATGTGACCTCTTGCGCCACTTTACATGTGATAAAGGTTTACCCTTGTCAGATACAACTTAGAACTGAATTCCAAAGTAAGCCTCACTATCTTCTATTGTGTGCACTCCTCATTTTGCTTGTCCTTCCTTCTCTTTGGGGACATTTGCATTGTCTGCTCAAGCATGTTGTTCCATTCTTATAAAAAGAGTCCGTGCAGTATTTAAAGCGACCATAACTGAATCATGTGTTTTTCGTAGTGTTGTTTCTGGTTGAATGGTTTTTTTAGATCTGTGCTTAGGTCTACTGGTTTGTAAGCTATGTGATAACAGGAATTTTGTCTGTTTTGGTTGAATGCTCCATCCTAAGTGCACAGACAGTTCCTGACTCGTAGAAGACAACCATTAATGTTCGCTATATAAATACAGGAATGCCACACTCATGATCTACATGGGCGTATGTGCTGTTTGAAGTCACGATTACACAATGTTGGCAAGCTTGTTTTCTTTGTCACTTGGTAAAAAGACCATTTTTCTGTTTTCAGATAGAATGGTTCAATTGTTATAAGAAGTCCCTTGCTACTTACATGAGGTCATTGGGAGGAAATGAAGGTTTGGACATAACACAGGATATGAAGCCTCCCAAAAGCTTATATATTGAAGTAAGTTTTACCTCTTGAGAATGGATTTTATTGAATGTGTGGATTATGCTCCTATTATGTAAGGAGGAGATATGAATATAGTTTTGTTAGGTGCCACCAAGTCCTATTCATAGTAACTAGATGTACAACAGAATGAAACACTGCCTTGCCCCGCACCCTCTTCTCAAACATTGCTGTTTGAGCCCATTATTGCAGTCATGGTGTCAATGTATACCACTGAGAGGCTTCCTCTTTTTGACCATCCAGGGACTTGCCATCCAGATGACATATACACGGAGTCGGCCTCTTTAAGGGGCACTCCCGCTGTAGCTCTTCCAGCATAGCTTTGTTTGCTCTTCTGGCTGTTGATGTTTTGTCAGTGCTTTTCTGCGATATCATAATTCATAGTTATCAATTCACCTCTGTCTTATTCATTGTTCACCTTTCATATACATATTAGGTGATTAAAAAATAGCATGGCTGGGGTCAGATAAACCGAGGACTAGTTTTCATAGTTTTACTGAGATAAAAGGACCCCTGGTGGTACAGTGGTTACACATTGGGTTGCGATCAGCATGGTCCGCAGTTCAAAACCCACAAAAACTCTGTCCCTTGACTCCACCCCTTGAGGGATAAGATGGGGTTCCTGCCAGGTCTAGAGGCCAGGTGTGTGGATTTCTCACCCAATGGGGGGGGGGGGGTTAAATTAAACCTCTCAAGTCTACTTTGAGATTGGTGCGGGAAGTGCTAGGCTTCTCTTTCCCCCTTGCCCCCTAATTGTGTTGTTTTGCTAACACATTTCCTGCTTGGGGGTGGCAAGGTGAGGAATGTTGAGCAAGGGCTGGTGGAACTGTAGAACAAAGCAAAAGTTAAGCTTGGCTAGTGACTGTCTGCACCAAGCTGACTCTGCAAAGCTGTTCTTCACCAGAGGACAGCAAGCCAAGAGGCTTGGTCAGCTGGGTTAGCTCAGGGACCAGAAAAAATTGGCTATGCCAGGCAGGAGGGAAGCTTCCCCAGCGTGTGGACAGCCTATAACAAAGAGGGGAATCTGTTAGTAGTTGCTACTGCTCTCTCAGTTTAAGAAGCTTGGATGTACTTCATATTGAGATTCTCTTCCATGAAGTTTAGGATATCGCTCCTAGTGGACCTTCTCTATAATTGCTGAGAGTTGTCCGAGTTTGTTGTCTGACAGTCATTTTGCTGACTCTGCTGCTCTTTAACACTTTAAAGAAGTCTTTTGCAGCATTTATCTCATGGCTTGATTTCTTCACTAATTCCATGAATGTTGATTATGCATTGAAATAAATGAAATCCGTGTCAATTAATTTTTTTCTCTTTTTATCATTGTGTTTATTGGCCCGAGCATGAGGCTTTTTTTCCCCATCGAGCCATAATCCCTACAGAAAGCTTTAGTCTCAGTTGTTCATTAATGTGTTGAATCCTCTTAGCTTTCCATAAGCAAAGTTGTATCATATGCATATCACAAGGTCTCTGCTTTTACACTGGACATTTTAATACTTTCATATTGAAAGTTACTACCACTAAGGAAGTACTTACCAAGGAGCTTCAAATGTTTCTGGGACTTTTTTCAGTTTTTAAATTCCATATTTGCACACACTTGAAGTCCCTGTCATATAGTTGTCATTTTGTTACTTGTTAAGTGGGTTATCCTCTCTTTGCTCCTCATTTCTTCCAGTAGTACCACGTACTTTGGCGCTTAGTTAATTTTTGGATTTTGAACCATCTTTATTATCCTCTTTTGTATACTTTTGAATATTGAATAAAGAAGACCAAAGAAAAATGTTTGCATTCAACTTAGGTGTTGGCTAAATATGTTAGGTAGCCAGAATAGGGGCCATAAAGGGGGAGTGTTAGTCTGGGTAGACAAGAGAAACAAATTCATAGAAACTCATGTTTATAAGAAAGAGGCTTATATAGAAGAACAACTGAATATTGCGAAAACGTCCCAGCCCAGTCCAGGTCAAGTCCGTGAGCCCAATATTAGCCCATATGTCTGATACCAATCTGTAAAGGCCTCGTCAGACTCACGAAACATGCAATGACTCCGATTGCAGGACGATCTTGAACCAGCGAGTAGAAACTTTTTGGATCCAGTAGCATTGTAAACATCTCAGCGCTGGCAGGGTTCTCTATGTAGCTTCTCTGGCTCCAGAGGTCTGTTGCATCAGGGTAGGTCCGTGTGGCTTTCCCAGCTACCAGGACGTAGTGCCATGTGTCTTGCCAGTAGAGCATCTCCAAGGAAGTGAGCTGAGAGAGAGAAGCGTCTCCTGTTTAAGGAGGAAATACTGGAGTTCCCAGAATTCTCAGGCGAAGGCAATGCCCACACAGAGGCCTCACTGGCTATCCTGATTGACCAACTAGACTCCACCACTTCACTCTTAATCCTCTCAAGTCCCAAATTGACATCAGATTACATAAGCACCACAAGGGGGTTGTCTCCGCAGTAACTGCATAAGGCTAAAGCAAAAGGATTGGAAGAAATCAGGCATCCATTAAATTTTAGAACAATCAAACTGAGCATGCTCAGACAAGAGCTCCCTCCGCCCCGAGGGGAGGTCCACCAGGGCACACAGATTAGGCTCAGTTACATTACCTCACACAGGTGGGCCTAAACTCAAGCCAGTGGAACCAACCAATACCTTCAACCATGCTTCCCCCAGCCGTTGTGGAGAGGAGGGAATAAAGACCCTGCCTTGACTTCCTTCCATTCCAGCATTCTCCACAAGTCGGGGGTGGGAGCCCTTTTGGCCCCTGGGATTTCCTGGTTCCACGTGCTGGGTTATGTGTTCCTGTTCTTTCTATGTGTTTTTTCCCCATTCAGCAGTGAACCCATGTGCAGTTCTGCGGATCCTTGTATGCTTTCTTAAAACAATGTGTATTTTTTGAGGCTGTAATACCTGAAACTTCCCTTTTCCCCATAAAATCACTTGGATTACAAACCTGCTTCTGCTGTGTGAATTCTTTCAGGTACCTGAATCCAGGAACCTAACACCTTTTTCTCTATATTGCTTCATCTTGCAATCTACTATCCTTGTATTTCAATCTAAAGGAATGTCTCAACATTCCCTCAGGTTTTATTTGTTTTCTTGAATTTTATCCTCATTTATAAAGGAAAGTTTTGCTGGCTATAGGAATCTTGGATGGCTGTTCATTTCTTTCATTATTTTAAATAGGTGACTCTATTACCTCCTGGTTTCCAGGGTTTCTATATATGTAAATTGGTACTTCATTTTATTTGATATTGTCAAGATTTTATCTTTTTTTTAAAGAGTTTGATGATAAGATATTTTGGTGTGGATCTCTCAGGCTTTCTTCTGATTTGGAAATTCTTAAGTGTCATTGATATGTACATTCTTGTCCTTTGTCAAGTTTTGGTAATGTTCTGCTGTTGTCTATTAAGTTTTATTTAGTTACCCTTTGCCCTCTTCTGGGACTTCCATAATATTTGCATTGATTTGCTTGATGGTGTTCCTTGGGATCATGTTTCTTTACTTTTGTTCCTCAGACTCAATAAGCTGTTCTGTTCTTCTGCCAACTCAAATATCCTGTTGAGTTATCCAGTAACGTTGTTTCTCTTATTTGTTAGTGCTAGTAATTGGATTGGCTTCTTTAAATGTAGGAAGACATATCAGAGGGCCGTATTTGACTTTCTCTGGCTTCACTGTTTCCATGAGGCAGAGTTCAGACATGCCTCCATCCTTCATCCTTCAATATCTATTCTGACACCACCCACTCCTCCCTCACACACTGCCTTTCTGTCGGGTTCAATTATCGGTCCCAGTTGGCCTCACAGAACTCACAGACAATATTCACAATTTAGTGGGCTTATTAAGGAAGGTAACTAGTTACCACAAGTCAGCATCAGGAAACAGTAAGTGTACCTCTCCTGTCATCCAGCAGTCATGTCAGTCTTTAGTCCTTAGCCTCTCAGTCACATAGTCCCTTTGCCTCTTTGGGCCAGAAAGGCAGCCCACTGCTCTGCCTCAAAGTATCATAGTCTCAGTATTGCTCCTCTGTTTTATGTCATGGACGCCTTGCCTCAGCCTCTGGTCTTGGCCTAGTTCCTCTGTTCTGTCCCATGGTCTCTGTGCTGCAGCCTTTGATGCCTCCATCTCAGTCTCTACCACTTCAGACAAAGATCTCAAGTATGTCCCACTAGGGCCTCTTACACCTTGATGGTCCAGCATTTCTCTGTGTTCCTGCTTCTGAGATGGCTTTTCCACATAACCATCCCTCCAAAATGGGATTTTAACCATAGCCATATAGGCTAGAATTGATAATACGATGCATAAGAGATTATGGCTAGATGGGCCTTATTCATTGACTACATCTCTTCATCTCTTTCTTAGGATCCCTGCTGGCATTGTAGGATAGGCATTGATTGCACTGCTAACCATAAGGTTCCAGAACCAAACTCTCTGGTATTGAGTCAATGCTGATTCCTAGGGATCCCCTATGGGTTTCTGAGTAGAAAGCCCAGGCTTTCTCCTACTGGTACTGGTAGTTTTGAACTGTCGACCATGCAGATTGCAACCCAGTGATTAACTGCTGTACCACCAGGGTTCTGAGGTTCTTAAGGTTCAAATTTACCAACTGTTGCTCAGGAGAAAGATGAGACTATTAGTTTCTGTAAGGATTTACAGCCTTGGAAAACCAATATAGGGTCATTGTGAGTTAGAATCAACTAGAGGGCTGTGATAGAATCTCTTTATAGATATTTTAATTTATGTATATATATTGCTAACCCAGTTTTCTTTTGTTCTTTGGGCCTGTTTTTTTTCCTAATTGTTTTATTAGGGGCTCATAGAACTCTTATCACAATCCATATATATACATACATCAATTGTATAAAGCACATCTGTACATTCTTTGCCCTAATCATTTTTTTTACATTTTATTAGGGGCTCATACAATTCTTATCACAATCCACACATATACATACATCAATTGTGTAAAGCACATTCCTACATTCTTTGCCTTAATCATTTTGAAAGCATTTGCTCTCCACTTAAGCCCTTTGCATTAGGTCCTCTTTTTTTCCCCCTCCCTCGCTTGCCCCCCCTCCCTCATGAGCCCTTGATAATTTATAGATTGTTATTTTGTCATATCTTTCCCTATCCGGAGTCTCCCTTACCCCCCCCACCCTTCTCTGCCGTCCGTCTCCCAGAGAGGAGGTCACATGTGGATCCTTGTAATCAGTTCCCCCTTTCCAACCCACTCACCCTCCACTCTCCCAGCATTGCCCCTCATACCATTGGTCCTGAATTTATCATCCACCCTGGATTCCCTGTGCCTCCAGCTCCCATATGCACCAGTGTACAACCTCTGCCCTATCCAGTCCTGCAAGGTAGAATTCGGATCATGGTAGTTGGGGGAGGAAGCATCCAGGATCTGGGAGAAAGCTGTGTTCTTCATCGGTACTGCATCGCACCCTGACTGACCCATCTCCTCTCCTAAACCCCTCTATGAGGGGATCTCCAGTGGCCGACAAATGGGCTTTGAGTCTCCACGCTGCACTTACCCCTTCATTCACTATGGTGTGTGTGTGTGTGTGTGTGTGTGTGTGTGTGTGTAAAATTAAAAACTTTTATACAATAGCCTATACTCCAGGATAAAGTGTAACTATCTGCTTTGTACTCCTCCTGGATCATTGCAGTATCCCCACTTTGGGAAACACTGCTATAGAGGGACAGGAGTATGGAAATGCTTATAGTGCCCTCTCTGCAACAAACTTTGATTCACAGTTTTAAGGTAATAGTGATGTGTGAGCTGAACTATATTAAGCTTACATTTTATAGGTCAAAAATGATTGGATGTTGGCACTTTAATTTCAAGCATCTTAATGTAATCTAACATTCCATCTTCCATAAATTTTGTTTTATTTTTAAAATACTAAATGAAAATTAATTGATTGCTAAGTTACTGTGTAAGCAAAATGAAAGAGCATGAAACTGAATCTTTTAAATGTATTTTTAAGTATTCCTGAGAAACAAGAGATTGGAAGACTTGATTTCCTTTGAAAAACAGTTTGTTCACTCCCTCAATGTATGAATATCTCCTTTTATTAAATTGGAACTCTATGATGCTCACTCTCCCGACACAACGGCTGGATTCGTTAGTACTTTCCAACAATCTTTCTGTGGAGTCCTTGGGGCTCTCACTATGTAAAATCATACTATCTGCAAATAGTGACAGCTTGACCTATTTTTTGCCCAATTATATTCCTTTTATTTTAAAATATTTTTGCTGTCTGTCTGGCTAAGATGTTTATTGTAGTACAATGTTGAATAAGAATATTGATGAGGGACACTCTTATCTACTTCCTGTTTTCATTTTTTCTAAATGATCGTGATCAGGGTTTGAGGATTATGCTCATTTCATAGAATGCGTGTGGGAGTTTGCTGTCAGTTTCTATATTTTGGAATAGTCTGCACAGAATTAGTTATGGCTCTTCCCTGAATACTTGCTAGCATTCTCCTGTGAAGCCAACATACATACTTCTTTAGAACCTTTCTTGGTTGGAAGTCTCTTGGTGACCTCTAATTCTTCTTTTGCTCTACATGTATCTTTTTATTTCATTTGGATCTTTTGTGATGGCACCCTTTTCATCTCAAATTCTAGATATTTGCATCTTTCTTTTCCTTTGTTAAGTTTTCTATCAGTTTGTCGATTTTGTTAATCTTTTCATAACCAACTTTTTGTCTTGTTGATTTCCCCCCCATTTTTCAGTTCATTTATTTCTGCTTCAATTTTTATTAGTTCTTTCCCTTTATTGTTGAAGGACTTATGTGGTTTCCCTCTTTCTACTTGTTGGAAGTGTTTTATTAGTATTGGTTTTGGATTTCTCTCATATTTCGTGTGTGTATTGATTGCTATAAATTGACTTCAGATAACTGCATTGGTTGTATCCGAGTTTTTGGTATGATGTGTTATAGGTTTGCTTGTTTTAAGGAGTTTCTTAATTTCTCGTTTTCATTTACTCTAGTGTCCAGTCATTTTGAAATGGTATGTTGTTCAGTCTCCATGTGTTTGTCTTTTTGTTCCTTTTCTTTCTGTTGTAGATTTCCAGTTTTATAACATTGTGATCTGAGAAAATGAATTGTTGAATTCAAAATTCCTTTATTTTTTCCTCCTCAGGAAATAACCTTTATTTCTCCCTTGTATTTGAGGGATATTTTTGTTCAGTATAATATTCTTGGCTGGCTTCCTTCCGCCCCACCCCCCCTTCCACCCGTCACAATTGTATATATGTCATTCCATTGTCTTCTTGCCTGCAGGTCTTTTGCTGAGAAGTCTGAATTTATCCTTATCAACTTTCCTTTGTAGATGACTTTTCCTTTTTCTCTAGCTGCCCTCAGATTCTCTCCTTTTCTTTATGTCTTGATGTTTTCTCTTTGGTTGTCCATTCTTCTCAGCTTGTTGAATAGTGTGTTGAAATTTTCTTCCATGGTTTCTTGTACTATTCTCTGTAGATTTTTTTTTTTTTTGGTGGTGTTCTTTTCCCAGCATTTCTTTTCTTTTTTCTTTTCTTAGATGGGTTCTTATGATAGTGTCCTACAGGATTTATTTGGATGCTTCCGGGATTTTTTGTTGATTGCTTCTCTTGTCTACTGTCGTGAGGGAGATTGTCTTCAAGCTCATTTATTTTATTTTCCTTTTCCATTTTATTCCTCTAGCCTTTTACTATGTTGCCTAATTCAGTTATCTCATTGCTTGTCTTCTAGAATCCTTTGCTTTAAGGATTTTAGTTTCTCAATTTCTTCTGTTTTTCTCATGAACATTCCCCAGATCTCATGACCTACGCATCATTCTTCTGAATTCTGTTACTGGTGGTTCACAATCACATCTTCAGACTATTCCATTGGTTTGAGTGCTACTTGGTTGTTCATGTTTGTTTTTCTTGAATTTGGAAGCTTTCTGTGCTTGACTGCTGTTTCTTCAGCATTGTGGTGTGTGAGCTGCTGGTCATACAGAGGTAGAGTTTGTCTAGTGACACAGGTGAGTTCTAATAGGAGCTGGAAAACATACAGTGGTGAAATGAAAAGAAGGGGCAAGGTGCCTAAGTGGGGATAGTGGCTGGGAAAAATAGAATAAAATAAAAGTAATGATAACAATAAAGTAATGATAGTAATAAGTGACTGTGAATAAGCCAACAGACTTGCAAAAATAATGGGAAAATATTTTCAGAGGGGTAATCACAATAAGGAGCTCTGGTCATATAATGGTTATGTATTGAGTTGTAATCCGAAAGGTCAACATTTTAAAACCACCAGCTGCTCCGCCAAAAAAAGGAGACTTTCTATTCCCATAAACAGTTACAGTCTCAGAAACTCACCGGACAGTTTTACCCTGTCCTATAGGATCACTGTGAGTTGACACTTGCGGGCAGAGAGTTAATCTCAATTAATAGGTTTCATGGAAAGATATTTAATGAGAGAACAGCAAGAAAATAGAAAGATAATTGATAGAAGTACAAGGATCAAAAAAAAAGACTTGGGTATGGTTGTGGGTACCAGATTCTGCTATTGTGGCAATGTGAATGAATGTGAGCATATCTGTGCACTTAGGAGGTCCTGGAAAGCCCATGCTAGAGTGGGTATGCTGGGATACACAGACCTGTCTCTTCCTGGGAGGAATGTGGATTCTCAGGAGGGTGGAGTCACTCCAGAAGAGGAAGTAGGAGATCAAAAAAGAGAGAGAGAGAGTATTAAAATAGAACAAAAGTACAAAATCCAAAAATATATATAATAAAGCTACCTTGTGGGTGGGGATTCCTGCTCTTTTAGTAGTCTGTGTGTACATGTATGCGGTATCACGACGCTGGCACACGGGATGGAATGCCTTGTAGAACAAAGCAGGAAAAGAGGAGAAAGATGGGGAAATGGTACAAAGCGTACCTTGGGTACTGAGTATGTGTGTACCAAGCTGCCCAAGTGATCTGCTAGCTATCTGTGTCCCTAGAGGCCAGGGAGGTAGAGGGTTGGCTGGCTGACTGTCTTTTCTCAGGGGCCACGAAGAATCACGATGCTTGTAGAAGCAACTCATGTTGCTGCTCATCCGTAAAGGGGAGTCTGTCAGCAGGCCTTGCTGCTTTCCACTTTGAGAAACTTGGGTCAACTTGGCTTTTAAGTTGAATTTCTTGCTACCAGGAAGTGCAGAATCTCTCTCATAGTGGAAACTCTTTGGTAGTTGCTGAGCACATCCTCCCGGGCTTGTTATATGGTGGCCATCTTACCCCATTTTCTGTCTTTTTCTACTTGAGGTATTATAGTAGTATAGATGTATTTTTTTCTCACAACAACAACCTTACATTATTTATTGTTAAACATGATTAGGAAGCAAAAAAACAAGGAATAAACCAGATTATTTGCCGATTGAAGTTCAATTCATCACATGGGGACAAAAATCTTAATTCATGATTTGAGCCTGGGAAAATGCGGCCATGCGTGCCATCCTTCAGGGGGCTCCTTACAGACCCAGCTTGGTTCTTCTCCAATGTCTTCTCTTGGAGTTGTACCTGATTTTATTACCAGTTTTCATTCGAATCCATTGGGGAATGGGCAGATTCTGCTTCTGTTTCTTGGCCAGGAATCTCTTGATCCTGAAAGTCTTATGAGATGACATGGTGAAGTCGGAGCACCACCACACTCGGGGTGGCAGAGAGACGGAGAGGTAGATGTATTTTTTAATATCATTTTATTAGGGGCTCTTACACCTCTTATAGCAATCCATATATCAATTGTATCAAGCACATTTGTACATATGTTGTCACCATTATTTTCAAAACATTTTCTAATTGAGGCCTTGGTATCAGCTCCTGTTTTATTTCCCTCCCTCACCCTCATGACTCCTTGTTAAATTATAAATTATTATTATTTTCATATTTTACACTGTCTGCAGTCTCCCTTTACTCTGTTGCTTGTCCCCTGCAGGTGGGGAGTGGCTTATATGTCGATCATTGTGACTGGTTTTCCTTTTCTCCCCTTCCTCTCCCATCTTCCCCTTCCCCTCATGGTATTGCTACTCCCATTACTGTTCCTGAGGGATTTATCTGTCCTGGATTCCGTGTACCAAGAGCTCTGATATGTACTAGGGTACATGTTCCTGTCAAGCCAGATTTGTAAGCTAGAACTGGGGTCAGGATAGTGGGGTGCCAAGGTCAATTAAAGAGCTAGAGTAGTGTGTATTTTGTTGGTGCTAAACTTCACCCTGACTGACTTGACCCTTCTGTGAGGAGATGTCCAATTGTTTACAAATGGGCCTTGGGTCTCCACTCCAAACCCCCCCCCCCCAATTCATATCTATATGATGGTTTGTTTTGGGTCATCTGATACCTGATCCTGTTGACACCTTGTGATCACACAGGCTGTGTGCTTCTTTCATGTGGGTTTTATTGCTTCCCTGCTAGATGGCCGCTTGTTTAACTTCAAGCCTTTAAGACCCCAAACACTGTATCTTTTCATAGCTAGGCACCATCAGCTTTCTTCACCACATTTGCTAATGCACCCATTTGACTTTAGCTATCATGTCAGGAAGGTGAGCATCACAGAATGCCAGGTTATTAGAAGGAAGTGTTCTTGCGTTGCGGGAGGACTTGAATAGAGAACCAATATTCATCTGCAACCTTGATATTAAACATAAATATATGAACATAGACCCATATCCCTATCATTATATAAGTATATTTTTATATATGTGTGTATATTTACACCTCTATAAATGTCTTTTGCCTCCAACATACGATCCTTGAACTAACTACAAGTTTTCTTTCTTGATGTGTTTTGTTTTGTTCTTTGTCAGTGATTTGTTGTTGTTTTGTTGTCTGGTTGTATACTGTTGCTTTGTTTTCCTCTGTCTTATTTTCGTGCATGTTATTGTCTCCACAGGTCTGTCTAAATAAGACAGGCTGGATGAACTATCTGGAGGAAAAACAATGGACCGACAGTTCCGGGGGGGCTTGGGATAGGGGAAGTGGGGGGGGTAAGGAAGTGGTGTTAACAAACCCAGGGACAAGGGAACAACATGGGACCCAAAATGGTAGTGAGGAGGGAGTGGCAGGCCTGGTAGGGAATGATCAAGGGTAAGGTTACATAAAGAAGAGGTATAGCTGTAACTCAGGTGGGGATGGAGCTTGGTAGTAGGGCAGGAGGAAAGTCAAGGGAGATGGAGGAAAGAGCTAGGAGTCAAAGGGCATTTATAGAGGTCTAGACAAAGACATGTGCATGCAAATATATATATATATATGGATGGATAAATAAATCTATGTGTCTATATTTATAGGTTTAGTTTTAAGGTGGCAGAAGGACCTTGGACCTCTACTCAAGCACTCCCTCAATGCATGAATACTTTCTTTTATTAAGTTGGCACTCTACGATGCTCACTCTCCCTACACAACTGCTGAAGCCAAAGTGGGTGAACAAGTAAATGTAGTGAAGAAAGCTGATGGTGCCCGGCTATCAAACGAGATAGTGTCTGGGGTCTTAAAGGCTTGAAGATAAACAAGCGGCCATTTAACTCAGAAGGCACAAAGCCCACATGGAAGAACACACCAGCCTGTGTGATCGCGTGGTCCTGAAGGGATCAGTTATCAGGTATCAAAGAACAAAAAAATCATATCATTGGGTGCACACCTCCATGATACGATCACCAATGACAAACGGGTGCATAAGCAAATGTGGCGAAGAAAGCTGATGGTACCTGGCCATCAAAAGAGATAGTGTCTGGGGTCTTAAAGGCTTGAAGGTGAACAAGCGGCCATCTAGCTCAGAAGCAATAAAGCCCACATGGAAGAAGCACACCAGCCTGTGCAATTACGAGGTGCCAAAGGCATCATACGAAATATATATATATATATACCATAGTGAATGAAGGGGGAAGTGCAGAGTGGAGACCCAAAGCCCATTTGTCAACCACTGGAGATCCCCTCATAGAGGGGTTTAGGAGAGGAGATGGGTCAGTCAGGGTGCGATGTAGTACCGATGAAGAACACAGCTTTCCCCCAGATCCTGGATACTTCCTTCCCCCAACTACCATGATCCGAATTCTACCTTGCAGGACTGGATAGGGCAGAGGTTGTATGTACACCGGTGCATATGGGAGCTGGAGACACAGGGAATCCAGGGTGGATGATACCTTCAGGACCAGGGGTCTGAGGGGTGATACTGGGAGAGTGAGGGTGAGTGTGTTGGAAAGGGGGAACCGATTACAAGGATCCACATGTGACCTCCTCCCTGGGAGATGGACGGCAGAGAAAGGGAGGAAGGGAGACTCCGGATAGGGAAAGATATGACAAAATAACAATCTATAAATTATCAAAGGCTCATGAGGGAGGGGGGCCGGGGAGGGAGGGGGAAAAAAAGAGGACCTGATGCAAAGGGCTTAAGTGGAGAGCAAATGCTTTGAAAATGATTAGGGCAAAGAATGTAGGGGTGTGCTTTATACAATTTATGTATGTATTTGTATGGATTGTGATAAGAGTTGTATGAGCCCCTAATAAAATGTAAAAAAAAATGTCTTTTGCCTCCTTTCCTCCTCTATTTCCCTTTACTTTCCTCCTGCCCCACTATCATGTTTGACCTTCATTTGGCTCTCAGTAATTCCTCTTTCAGCTACATTGCACTTGATCTAACCCCACCAGGCATTCTACACCTTCCTCTCCATCAATTTTAGATCTCTTGTTGTTCCCTGTCTGTGGGTCTGTTGGCTCCCCTCCCCCTTCCCTAGCTCTCCCTTTCTCTTATCCCCTGGAACCGTTGGTCCCATTTTCTTCTCAGGATTGTAGGATTTGAATTTTTCTAATATGGTTGTAAAGTTCTTTCCTGTTGTTTTGTTTATATAGTGGATAACATTGATTGTTTTTCTAATATGTAACCATCATTGCACCCTTGTTATGAATTCATGTTGGTCATGATGATTTACTTTACTGAGATATTTATTGTTGGCTTTATTAGGTAGGGTTTTGTTGAGATATTTTTACATTTATGTTCATAAGGGATATTGCTGTATTATTTTCTTTCCTGGCTATGTTTCTGTCTGATTTGGGTATAATGATTTTACAAGTTTCATAAAATGAATTTGGGGACTTTCCATTTTTATTATGTCCTACAATGGTTTGAATAAAATTGGTGTCAACTCTTCTTTGAATGTATTGGGAGTTTTTAATTGCATGACTCGTTTCTCTTTTCAATATGTATGTTTACTTTTCCTGCTTCAGTGTGTTCGTGTATGATAGATGGTGGTGTTGTTGCTGTTATTGGAAGGTGCTGTGGAGTTATTCCAACTCAGTGTTCCTATGGACAATAGAACAAAACCCTGCCCCATACTGTGCAGTCCTCACTATTGTTCTTATCTTTGAGCCCAGTGATGCAGCTACTGTGTCAATCCATCTTGTTGAAGGTTTTCCTCGGTTCTAAAACCCGGTACGTTTATCATGCGTGGGACACGTCTCCAAGGTCTGTCTCCCTGGACAACATGTCCAAAGTACATTAAACCAAGTCTTGTCATTTTCTGCTACAGAGCCTTCTGGATGCACTTTTTCTAAGACAATTTTTGTTTTCAGTTCCTCTTTTTAAGTAACTTATTTTTCCTCAATTGCTGTCAGGATTCCTGTCATTTGTAACTTTCATCATGATATGTCATGATTATTTTATTTCAGTCAGCCCTGCTTTTGGTTTGTTTAGCTTCATGAGTACATTTTTTACCATGTCATGATATATTAAGGAAGTTTCCTTCTCTCTGCTCTTTTGATTGTTTTGTTTGTTTCTTCCTGTTTTTTTGTCCAATCACACATAATGTACTTGATGTTGTCCCACAGAATTCTGTGATTTTCTCTAGATTTTCTTGTCTATTTTAAAAATTATTCCTTTACCAAATTAGGTTGAGAGATTTTCTTTAATCTCACTGATGAACTCTTTCTGATTCAATTCTAGTCCATTTGCTCTTTTTTAAAGTTAAAAGATCATACTACTGGGGACTCAGTTAGTTTATTGTGCCAACCTGGCCGATAAGCACATGTGGGGTTAATTGAAGGGCAGAGGGATAAATGGCTCAGTGAGCCTCACCTTTCTAGTTCTCGGGTCTCTTGCTTTGTGGTCACACCAGGGTGCAACTGCTTTCGCAGTTCCCTGCTTCAGCTTGCAAGACAGACTTCCTGCAAGACATCCCCAGGGAGAAGCCACATGAACGTACCCCGATGCAGCCCTGGGTGCTGGAGCACCCACGTGGAGACCCCTGCCAGCGCTGAGATGCTTACATATTCATTGACTCAGCTTTCCTCTGCAGTCGACATCATTGTGTCTGTTTTGTGAGATGGAGCAGGACTTTGTGGACTGTTATTGGCCTAATGGGTTAATGTTGGACTTGTGGGCTTGGGCAGCACTGGGTTGGGATATTTTCTTGATGCGCACTTAACCTTTACATACAACTCTCTCTTATACACAAGTTGCTGTAGATTTATTTCTCCAAAGTACCTAGACTAATAAAGGGGCTCTTAGAGCTCTTATAACAATCAATACATCAATTGTATCAAGCATATTTGTACATATGTTGCCAAGATTATTTTCTAAACATTTACTTTCTATTTGAGCCCTTACTATTAGACCCCAGGGACTCTCAAGGGGCAGGATTGTACTAGGAGGCCAAGCGGTGCAGTCCGTATGCCCTTGTGATGATACTGGCCTTGCTGTGCCCCAAGGTCAGTTAGCCCCTAGGGCAAGGCAGGGCATGAAGTGAGACCAGTGTTAAGAGCTCCGCTGGTGTAGGCAGTCCCCAAAGGAGAGAGGGCCACCGTTGATCCCAAACCCTAGCGAGGTGATCTCCTGGCTGTCTTTTCAGGCAAGTGGGGGAGATATGTCAGTTACGTGGGCGCTGACAGAAAATGAACCAGCCATGTGATGGACATGGGGCTTAGAGGAGCCAGCAGAGAGCAGGCTGCCACGGTCAGGCCTTATCAGGGGTTTAGAGGCCAGGGTCAAAATATCAGTCCCTCTTTTTCCCCTCCCTCCCCACCCCACCTTGACCCCTTGATAAATTATAAATTATTATTATTTTCATATCTTAACCAACCACTCTCTCCCGTCACCCTTGGTTTCTGTTGATCGTCCCCCTGGGGTGGGGGTGTGGTTATGTGTCAATCATTGGAGTCACCTTTCTCCTGCCCTCCTGGTATCACTACTTCCATTGTTATTCCTTGATTCAGTGTGTGTCTGGAGCTCTTATCTGTATCTGTGTACATGTTCTGGTCTAGCCCGCAGTGAAAGGCAGGACTGGAGTCATGGTAGTGGGGCGTGAGGAACCTCAAGGAACCAGAGGAATATTGTATATTTCATTGGTGTTATACTGCATCCTAGTTGACTCATCCCTTGTGACCCTTTTGCAAGGAGATGTTCCATTATCTACTGATGGATTTGGGGGGTGTGTGTGGGGTGTGTGTGTGTGTGTGTTTTGGGTCTTCTGATGCCTGTTACCTGATCCCATCTCATGATCACACAGGCTGGTGTGCTTCTTCCATGTGGGTTTGTTTATCAGCTAGACAGCTGCTTGTTTAACCTCAAGCCTTTCAGATCCCAGATGCTATATCTTTTGATAGAAGAGGTACCATCAGCTTTCTTTTTTTTTTTTTAATATTAGCATGGTGTGTTTTATTTTTGCAGTACTTTCACATATCCTGCTCCAATTAGTGATACTTATTTTCCCCAGAGATAAAGAAAACAAGGGAATGGGTTATTAAGCTAAACTGAAATAAGGTATGAATAGCAAACTAGTAAATGTACAAGTAATTTTCTCACATAACACTTGATCACTAGAGTATGAATAGCAGCTTCTCCAACTCTGACACCAAGCGATTACATTTAATGCGATGGAAAGTTAATGTCCAAGCCTGGGTGAGCAGCATCTGACACTTGTCAGAGCCAGTCTTAGTTTTCTGTTGTTGTTGTGGTCGGGTGCTGTCGAACCAGCTCCACCTCACAGTGACCCTCTAGACAAGAGAGCACACCCCATCCAGTCCTGAACCATCCCCAGTATCGCTCTATTTTTGCATCATTGTTGCAGGCAATCCATCAGCTTTCTTTACCACATTTGCTTGTGCACCCATTTTGTCTTCACCAATCATGCCAGGAGGGTGAGCATCACAACATGCCAGGTTCTTAGAACAAAGTATTCTTGTATTGAAGGCAGGCCCTGAGCAGAGACCTAAAGTCCATCTACTACATCAATGTCTTGCCATATATGATGTACATAGACCAATACCTCTATTTTTATGAATTAATGTATTTACATAGGTACACACTTATGCTTATACCTCTATCTATAGCTTTGCTTCCTAGATCTTTCCTGTTTCTTTTTACCTTTCTTCTACCTCACCATCACACTCACCCTTCTTCCACCTTAGTAGTTCTTCTCAGCTAAATTGCTGTTACCCCAACACCACCAGGATCTCTATGTCCTCCTCATTGTTGATTTTAATTCCTTAGTTATTCCCCTGTCTTTGGCATTGTTTGCTTACCACTCCCTTCCCCTGCCTCCTTCTACTCGCAAAGTCCTTTGCTCTTCTAATGCGTTATCTGTTTCTCTCATCTTAGTATTAATCTTCTGAATTTCTCTTTGCTGTGGTGTACGGTTTCTAGTTTCAATTGATGTGTTATTTTAGTGCTTTCCTGAATTACTCTAAAGTGTGTGTGTGTGTGTGTGTTCAGTTTTTCTTTAGCTTCGCAATCTTTCCTTTCTCCCGGTTCATTGATAGTATAAAAGTATAATTTTTAATAGTTTATGAGGTAATTTCAATGCCTTTTCTTCCTGAAAAAAGGTCTTCTAGCTCTTTATTGGTCATGTGCTTCAGCTGTTCTGTCTTGTTTCTTCATATAAACTTAAATTGCCTTTGCCACTGAGATGTTGTAGTATTAGTGTTTTTGTGTTTAATTGATCTTAGTATCTTGAGACTGCAGACACTCCACCTATCTACTGGTTGTTGTAAAGGATAATCTGAGAATGTGTGTGGTACTGTTTGTTGTTATTATAGCACAGTTAGCAATGGTTTGTTTGGTGGTCTCACTTACGTAAAGATGATCAGGTGGTACAGGAGTATGTAGTGTCTGTCACTGTATAGGTATGACTACAGGCATAGAGGTGGCTAGGCCTGCGATTGCTGTCCACTGTCAGGTAGAACAGGAAGGGACAAAAAAAATTGCCAACGAAGAAATAATTTTTGAAAAAGAAACCAGCAAGAGACAGCGGACAAACAAGAGCAAGTGAAAGGAATTTAATAACTAGAAGTGTGTGTGTGTGTGTGTGTGTGTGTGTGTCAAAAACCAAGGTAGAGAAAAATAAAAGAGAAGCTAATCAAAACATAAAAAAGGAAAGGAAGGGAACTGGAAAAGTAAATTAAAATGGAAAGAATAGAAGTAGAAGCAGACATAAAGAAGAAAGCAGAGTGCAGAAGTGATTAAAATAAATAAAAGGAAGTGAAGGAAAAACAAAGAGAAAACTTGGGGTGAGGACCTTTTTGTATAGGTCACAGCCTCTAGGGGGTTGAATATTGATTCCAGATGGAGCTTGGCAGGCCTATCTGTTTTCTGTGGTCCACGCTCCTGATCCAGTAGGGTGTTTTTACAGCTTAGGTGATAGCTGAGGGGAATCTTTCTGGTAGAGAAGCAGCTGGGTCAGAATGGCTAATCATGGGGGAACTTTCCACGTATCCAAGAGCAGCGAGGGATCCAGCATTGTATTTTTTGCTAGTGCTATGAGGAGAATCTCAAGCATTTCTGGGCATGGGGGTGATAATCCATCTCTAGGCATGGGGATGTTAAACCATGAGGGCATAGCTTTGTCTTCACGCTGGTCTCCACTGACAACATGTCCAAAGTCTAACCATCCTTACTTCTAATGGGAATTCTGGCCGTACTTCCAAGACAGATTTTGTTTGTTCTTTTGGCAGTCCATGGTACTGTCAATATTCTTTGCCAGTACCATGGTTCAAATTCATACAGTTTACCTGGGTCTTCTTCACTCAATGGCAAGCTTTTCACATGCAGATGAGGCAAATGAAAATACCATGGTTTGGATCAGGTGTACTTCCTGCTTAAAGTAACATCCTAACTTTTCAACATTCTAAAGAGCTCTTATGCAGCAGATCTACCCAGTGCAATGTATCTTTTCATCTCTTGACTGCTGCTTCCAGGAGCATTGCTTGTGGATCCAGACAAGACAAAATCCTTGACAACTTCAAGTTTTTCTCGATTTATCATCATGTTACCTATTGGTTCAGTTGTGAGGATTTTGGTTTTCTTTGTGTTGAGTTGTATCCCACATTGAAGGCTGATTAAGAGTAAATTTCAGAGTCTCTTCTGACATGCACTTGTATCTTTTCTTTATTTCCATTTTTTAAAATGACACTGTGCTTTATTCAGAGATGTTCTCAAAATTTGGTGGGTTATTATCAAGGTTGTATATTGACTCTCGTGTACTTGTTTGCATTTTCTTGAACTTCAACTTGAGCTCACATATGAACAATTGCTGATCTGTTCCACAATCAGCCCCTGGACTGGTTTCAGTTGCTGATATTGAGCTTCTTTTATTGTCTCTTCCCACAGGTGTAGTCAATTTGATTTCCGTGCATTCCATCTGGAGAAGTCCACATTTATGGTCACCTTTTTTGTTGTTGATCAAATGTTTGAAGAAATCATTAATCATGCAAAATTCTAACATCCAATCAAGATAAATTGGTAATTATTGGTGATTGGAGTGCAAATGTTGGAACCAAAGAGGAAAGAACAGAAGTTGGAAAATATAGTATATGCTATCAGCAATTTATTGGTCTTGCAAACTCTGTCATGCGATCTCCAGCTTGGTTTCTATCACCAAGACCATATTTTTCAACTACTGATCCTTCCTCTTTGTTTTCAACTTTTGCATTCCAATAGCATTTTGATAGCAAGTCTGACAAATTTGGGACTGAATATGGTGGTAGAATTATTCAATTTCTGCATCACCAGCTTTGGGTGGTTGGTGCATAAATTTGAACAATAGTTGTATTGATTGGTTCTCCTTGAAGGGGCATAGATAGCATCCTATCAAAGATAGCATTGTACATTAAAATAGATCTTAAAATGTCCTTTTGATGATGAATGCAATGTTGTTTCTCTTGATTGTGTCATTTCCAGCAGAGTAAACCATAAGATTTTCTGTTTCAAAATGGTCAATATCAGTCCATTTCAGCTAACTAATGCTTACAATATCAATCTTTATGTATTCCATTTCATTTTTAATGACTTCCAATGTCCCTAGATTCATATTTCATACATCCCAAGTTTCAATTATTAATGACGATTTGAACAGTTTCTCCTCATTTTGAGTTGTGCCCCATCAGCAAATGAAGGTCCTGATGGCTATACTCGATTTGCATCATTATGGTCGACTTGCCTATGAAAAGTCAGCTCTTCCTCTTCCTCAGCCGTATTTTGAGTACTTTCCAAGTTGAAGAGCTCATCTTCTGGCACACGTTCTGACAATGTTCTTCTGTTGTTCATGGGGGGGTCTAGTAACTGACAGTGTTGCTGCTATCCATAGGGTTTTCAATGGCTCATTCTTCCCATGCAGGCAGCCAATTCCTTCTTCATTGTCTGTTCTTTGTCTGGAAGCTCTTTGGGTGACCCTGCTGGTATATGAAATGCCAATCACATAGCTCCCAGTATCTCACAAAACAAAAGTCACCACAGTACCACAAAATGCCAGACAAGTGATGGACCTCTATTCTTAGTGAGGCGTGGCCTGGTGGGAGGAATGGGCCCTTAGGTGGTTCTCATCCACTTACTGGAACAAATACTGTTAGTTCTTATTTCATAAATGTGAAATGCATAAAAGAGACCCCCCCCCAAAATATCCTCCAATTCAGACTTTCTGCCTTTTAAAAGAGGATAACCCACTCTGATTCAAAGTCATTGAGGTGTTTTGTTTTCCCCTCCCTCTGAGGCTACAGAGACTAGACTAATCACAGCTGAGGTGGAGCGACTGAAATGACTTAAAGCACCAGCTAGACTGGCTGTCAGAAGCAGCTACAGTCAATAGCTACAGACTGACAGAGCGGCTCAGCCAAGAGCTGAGGGTTCTCAACTCCCACTTCTACTGATGGGCACAGCCAGTGGCCTCTGGGAGTTGACTGGAACCCAGCAGCCAGCTGTGTGGAGCAAGCTAATTCATCTCAGCCTGGCCCAGGTCATCAAGTCACTGAAGGAGTATCGGGAAAGAGGGAAGAAATTTGGGGTCCCACATTTGGCCACAGACAAAAGTTGTTCTGTGTTTAGACAGTAGTTCTGGGCCTGAGTTTGGGGCAGGTGTGATGAAGGAAAGTCTCACTTCATGCCCTGCCTTGCCCTAGGGGCTAACTGACCTTGGGGCACAGCAAGGCCAGTATCATCACAAGGGCATACGGACTGCACCGCTTGGCCTCCTAGTACAATCCTGCCCCTTGAGAGTCCCTGGGGTCTAATAGTAAGGGCTCAAATAGAAAGTAAATGTTTAGAAAATAATCTTGGCAACATATGTACAAATATGCTTGATACAATTGATGTATTGATTGTTATAAGAGCTCTAAGAGCCCCTTTATTAGTCTAGGTACTTTGGAGAAATAAATCTACAGCAACTTGTGTATAAGAGAGAGTTGTATGTAAAGGTTAAGTGCGCATCAAGAAAATATCCCAACCCAGTGCTGCCCAAGCCCACAAGTCCAACATTAACCCATTAGGCCAATAACAGTCCACAAAGTCCTGCTCCATCTCACAAAACAGACACAATGATGTCGACTGCAGAGGAAAGCTGAGTCAATGAATATGTAAGCATCTCAGCGCTGGCAGGGGTCTCCACGTGGGTGCTCCAGCACCCAGGGCTGCATCGGGGTACGTTCATGTGGCTTCTCCCTGGGGATGTCTTGCAGGAAGTCTGTCTTGCAAGCTGAAGCAGGGAACTGCGAAAGCAGTTGCACCCTGGTGTGACCACAAAGCAAGAGACCCGAGAACTAGAAAGGTGAGGCTCACTGAGCCATTTATCCCTCTGCCCTTCAATTAACCCCACATGTGCTTATCGGCCAGGTTGGCACAATAAACTAACTGAGTCCCCAGTAGTATGATCTTTTAACTTTAAAAAAGAGCAAATGGACTAGAATTGAATCAGAAAGAGTTCATCAGTGAGATTAAAGAAAATCTCTCAACCTAATTTGGTAAAGGAATAATTTTTAAAATAGACAAGAAAATCTAGAGAAAATCACAGAATTCTGTGGGACAACATCAAGTACATTATGTGTGATTGGACAAAAAAACAGGAAGAAACAAACAAAACAATCAAAAGAGCAGAGAGAAGGAAACTTCCTTAATATATCATGACATGGTAAAAAATGTACTCATGAAGCTAAACAAACCAAAAGCAGGGCTGACTGAAATAAAATAATCATGACATATCATGATGAAAGTTACAAATGACAGGAATCCTGACAGCAATTGAGGAAAAATAAGTTACTTAAAAAGAGGAACTGAAAACAAAAATTGTCTTAGAAAAAGTGCATCCAGAAGGCTCTGTAGCAGAAAATGACAAGACTTGGTTTAATGTACTTTGGACATGTTGTCCAGGGAGACAGACCTTGGAGACGTGTCCCACGCATGATAAACGTACCGGGTTTTAGAACCGAGGAAAACCTTCAACAAGATGGATTGACACAGTAGCTGCATCACTGGGCTCAAAGATAAGAACAATAGTGAGGACTGCACAGTATGGGGCAGGGTTTTGTTCTATTGTCCATAGGAACACTGAGTTGGAATAACTCCACAGCACCTTCCAATAACAGCAACAACACCACCATCTATCATACACGAACACACTGAAGCAGGAAAAGTAAACATACATATTGAAAAGAGAAACGAGTCATGCAATTAAAAACTCCCAATACATTCAAAGAAGAGTTGACACCAATTTTATTCAAACCATTGTAGGACATAATAAAAATGGAAAGTCCCCAAATTCATTTTATGAAACTTGTAAAATCATTATACCCAAATCAGACAGAAACATAGCCAGGAAAGAAAATAATACAGCAATATCCCTTATGAACATAAATGTAAAAATATCTCAACAAAACCCTACCTAATAAAGCCAACAATAAATATCTCAGTAAAGTAAATCATCATGACCAACATGAATTCATAACAAGGGTGCAATGATGGTTACATATTAGAAAAACAATCAATGTTATCCACTATATAAACAAAACAACAGGAAAGAACTTTATAACCATATTAGAAAAATTCAAATCCTACAATCCTGAGAAGAAAATGGGACCAACGGTTCCAGGGGATAAGAGAAAGGGAGAGCTAGGGAAGGGGGAGGGGAGCCAACAGACCCACGGACAGGGAACAACAAGAGATCTAAAATTGATGGAGAGGAAGGTGTAGAATGCCTGGTGGGGTTAGATCAAGTGCAATGTAGCTGAAAGAGGAATTACTGAGAGCCAAATGAAGGTCAAACATGATAGTGGGGCAGGAGGAAAGTAAAGGGAAATAGAGGAGGAAAGGAGGCAAAAGACATTTTTTTTTACATTTTATTAGGGGCTCATACAACTCTTATCACAATCCATACAAATACATACATAAATTGTATAAAGCACACCCCTACATTCTTTGCCCTAATCATTTTCAAAGCATTTGCTCTCCACTTAAGCCCTTTGCATCAGGTCCTCTTTTTTTCCCCCTCCCTCCCCGGCCCCCCTCCCTCATGAGCCTTTGATAATTTATAGATTGTTATTTTGTCATATCTTTCCCTATCCGGAGTCTCCCTTCCTCCCTTTCTCTGCCGTCCATCTCCCAGGGAGGAGGTCACATGTGGATCCTTGTAATCGGTTCCCCCTTTCCAACACACTCACCCTCACTCTCCCAGTATCACCCCTCAGACCCCTGGTCCTGAAGGTATCATCCACCCTGGATTCCCTGTGTCTCCAGCTCCCATATGCACCGGTGTACATACAACCTCTGCCCTATCCAGTCCTGCAAGGTAGAATTCGGATCATGGTAGTTGGGGGAAGGAAGTATCCAGGATCTGGGGGAAAGCTGTGTTCTTCATCGGTACTACATCGCACCCTGACTGACCCATCTCCTCTCCTAAACCCCTCTATGAGGGGATCTCCAGTGGTTGACAAATGGGCTTTGGGTCTCCACTCTGCACTTCCCCCTTCATTCACTATGGTATATATATATATATATTTCGTATGATGCCTTTGGCACCTCGTAATTGCACAGGCTGGTGTGCTTCTTCCATGTGGGCTTTATTGCTTCTGAGCTAGATGGCCGCTTGTTCACCTTCAAGCCTTTAAGACCCCAGACACTATCTCTTTTGATGGCCAGGTACCATCAGCTTTCTTCGCCACATTTGCTTATGCACCCGTTTGTCATTGGTGATCGTATCATGGAGGTGTGCACCCAATGATATGATTTTTTTGTTCTTTGATACCTGATAACTGATCCCTTCAGGACCACGCGATCACACAGGCTGGTGTGTTCTTCCATGTGGGCTTTGTGCCTTCTGAGTTAAATGGCCGCTTGTTTATCTTCAAGCCTTTAAGACCCCAGACACTATCTCGTTTGATAGCCGGGCACCATCAGCTTTCTTCACTACATTTACTTGTTCACCCACTTTGGCTTCAGCAGTTGTGTAGGGAGAGTGAGCATCGTAGAGTGCCAACTTAATAAAAGAAAGTATTCATGCATTGAGGGAGTGCTTGAGTAGAGGTCCAAGGTCCTTCTGCCACCTTAAAACTAAACCTATAAATATAGACACATAGATTTATTTATCCATCCATATATATATATATATATATATATATATATATATATATATATATATATATTTGCATGCACATGTCTTTGTCTAGACCTCTATAAATGCCCTTTGACTCCTAGCTCTTTCCTCCATCTCCCTTGACTTTCCTCCTGCCCTACTACCAAGCTCCATCCCCACCTGAGTTACAGCTATACCTCTTCTTTATGTAACCTTACCCTTGATCATTCCCTACCAGGCCTGCCACTCCCTCCTCACTACCATTTTGGGTCCCATGTTGTTCCCTTGTCCCTGGGTTTGTTAACACCACTTCCTTACCCCCCCCACTTCCCCTATCCCAAGCCCCCCCGGAACTGTCGGTCCATTGTTTTTCCTCCAGATAGTTCATCCAGCCTGTCTTATTTAGACAGACCTGTGGAGACAATAACATGCACGAAAATAAGACAGAGGAAAACAAAGCAACAGTATACAACCAGACAACAAAACAACAACAAATCACTGACAAAGAACAAAACAAAACACATCAAGAAAGAAAACTTGTAGTTAGTTCAAGGATCGTTTGTTGGAGGCAAAAGACATTTATAGAGGTGTAAATATACACACATATATAAAAATATACTTATATAATGATAGGGATATGGGTCTATGTTCATATATTTATGTTTAATATCAAGGTTGCAGATGAATATTGGTTCTCTATTCAAGTCCTCCCGCAACGCAAGAACACTTCCTTCTAATAACCTGGCATTCTGTGATGCTCACCTTCCTGACATGATAGCTAAAGTCAAATGGGTGCATTAGCAAATGTGGTGAAGAAAGCTGATGGTGCCTAGCTATGAAAAGATACAGTGTTTGGGGTCTTAAAGGCTTGAAGTTAAACAAGCGGCCATCTAGCAGGGAAGCAATAAAACCCACATGAAAGAAGCACACAGCCTGTGTGATCACAAGGTGTCAACAGGATCAGGTATCAGATGACCCAAAACAAACCATCATATAGATATGAATTGGGGGGGGGGGTTTGGAGTGGAGACCCAAGGCCCATTTGTAAACAATTGGACATCTCCTCACAGAAGGGTCAAGTCAGTCAGGGTGAAGTTTAGCACCAACAAAATACACACTACTCTAGCTCTTTAATTGACCTTGGCACCCCACTATCCTGACCCCAGTTCTAGCTTACAAATCTGGCTTGACAGGAACATGTACCCTAGTACATATCAGAGCTCTTGGTACACGGAATCCAGGACAGATAAATCCCTCAGGAACAGTAATGGGAGTAGCAATACCATGAGGGGAAGGGGAAGATGGGAGAGGAAGGGGAGAAAAGGAAAACCAGTCACAATGATCGACATATAAGCCACTCCCCACCTGCAGGGGACAAGCAACAGAGTAAAGGGAGACTGCAGACAGTGTAAAATATGAAAATAATAATAATTTATAATTTAACAAGGAGTCATGAGGGTGAGGGAGGGAAATAAAACAGGAGCTGATACCAAGGCCTCAATTAGAAAATGTTTTGAAAATAATGGTGACAACATATGTACAAATGTGCTTGATACAATTGATATATGGATTGCTATAAGAGGTGTAAGAGCCCCTAATAAAATGATATTAAAAAATACATCTACCTCTCCGTCTCTCTGCCACCCCGAGTGTGGTGGTGCTCCGACTTCACCATGTCATCTCATAAGACTTTCAGGATCAAGAGATTCCTGGCCAAGAAACAGAAGCAGAATCTGCCCATTCCCCAATGGATTCGAATGAAAACTGGTAATAAAATCAGGTACAACTCCAAGAGAAGACATTGGAGAAGAACCAAGCTGGGTCTGTAAGGAGCCCCCTGAAGGATGGCACGCATGGCCGCATTTTCCCAGGCTCAAATCATGAATTAAGATTTTTGTCCCCATGTGATGAATTGAACTTCAATCGGCAAATAATCTGGTTTATTCCTTGTTTTTTTGCTTCCTAATCATGTTTAACAATAAATAATGTAATGTTGTTGTTGTGAGAAAAAAATACATCTATACTACTATAATACCTCAAGTAGAAAAAGACAGAAAATGGGGTAAGATGGCCACCATATAACAAGCCCGGGAGGATGTGCTCAGCAACTACCAAAGAGTTTCCACTATGAGAGAGATTCTGCACTTCCTGGTAGCAAGAAATTCAACTTAAAAGCCAAGTTGACCCAAGTTTCTCAAAGTGGAAAGCAGCAAGGCCTGCTGACAGACTCCCCTTTACGGATGAGCAGCAACATGAGTTGCTTCTACAAGCATCGTGATTCTTCGTGGCCCCTGAGAAAAGACAGTCAGCCAGCCAACCCTCTACCTCCCTGGCCTCTAGGGACACAGATAGCTAGCAGATCACTTGGGCAGCTTGGTACACACATACTCAGTACCCAAGGTACGCTTTGTACCATTTCCCCATCTTTCTCCTCTTTTCCTGCTTTGTTCTACAAGGCATTCCATCCCGTGTGCCAGCGTCGTGATACCGCATACATGTACACACAGACTACTAAAAGAGCAGGAATCCCCACCCACAAGGTAGCTTTATTATATATATTTTTGGATTTTGTACTTTTGTTCTATTTTAATACTCTCTCTCTCTCTTTTTTGATCTCCTACTTCCTCTTCTGGAGTGACTCCACCCTCCTGAGAATCCACATTCCTCCCAGGAAGAGACAGGTCTGTGTATCCCAGCATACCCACTCTAGCATGGGCTTTCCAGGACCTCCTAAGTGCACAGATATGCTCACATTCATTCACATTGCCACAATAGCAGAATCTGGTACCCACAACCATACCCAAGTCTTTTTTTTTTGATCCTTGTACTTCTATCAATTATCTTTCTATTTTCTTGCTGTTCTCTCAATAAATATCTTTCCATGAAACCTATTAATTGAGATTAACTCTCTGCCCGCAAGTGTCAACTCACAGTGATCCTATAGGACAGGGTAAAACTGTCCGGTGAGTTTCTGAGACTGTAACTGTTTATGGGAATAGAAAGTCTCCTTTTTTTGGCGGAGCAGCTGGTGGTTTTAAAATGTTGACCTTTCGGATTACAACTCAATACATAACCATTATATGACCAGAGCTCCTTATTGTGATTACCCCTCTGAAAATATTTTCCCATTATTTTTGCAAGTCTGTTGGCTTATTCACAGTCACTTATTACTATCATTACTTTATTCTTATCATTACTTTTATTTTATTCTATTTTTCCCAGCCACTATCCCCACTTAGGCACCTTTCCCCTTCTTTTCATTTCACCACTGTATGTTTTCCAGCTCCTATTAGAACTCACCTGTGTCACTAGACAAACTCTACCTCTGTATGACCAGCAGCTCACACACCACAATGCTGAAGAAACAGCAGTCAAGCACAGAAAGCTTCCAAATTCAAGAAAAACAAACATGAACAACCAAGTAGCACTCAAACCAATGGAATAGTCTGAAGATGTGATTGTGAACCACCAGTAACAGAATTCAGAAGAATGATGCTTAGGTCATGAGATCTGGGGAATGTTCATGAGAAAAACAGAAGAAATTGAGAAACTAAAATCCTTAAAGCAAAGGATTCTAGAAGACAAGCAATGAGATAACTGAATTAGGCAACATAGTAAAAGGCTAGAGGAATAAAATGGAAAAGGAAAATAAAATAAATGAGCTTGAAGACAATTACCCTCACGACAGTAGACAAGAGAAGCAATCAACAAAAATCCCGGAAGCATCCAAATAAATCCTGTAGGACACTATCATAAGAACCCATCTAAGAAAAGAAAAAAGAAAAGAAATGCTGGGAAAAGAACACCACCAAAAAAAAAAATCTACAGAGAATAGTACAAGAAACCATGGAAGAAAATTTCAACACACTATTCAACAAGCTGAGAAGAATGGACAACCAAAGAGAAAACATCAAGACATAAAGAAAAGGAGAGAATCTGAGGGCAGCTAGAGAAAAAGGAAAAGTCATCTACAAAGGAAAGTTGATAAGGATAAATTCAGACTTCTCAGCAAAAGACCTGCAGGCAAGAAGACAATGGAATGACATATATACAATTGTGACGGGTGGAAGGGGGGGTGGGGCGGAAGGAAGCCAGCCAAGAATATTATACTGAACAAAAATATCCCTCAAATACAAGGGAGAAATAAAGGTTATTTCCTGAGGAGGAAAAAATAAAGGAATTTTGAATTCAACAATTCATTTTCTCAGATCACAATGTTATAAAACTGGAAATCTACAACAGAAAGAAAAGGAACAAAAAGACAAACACATGGAGACTGAACAACATACCATTTCAAAATGACTGGACACTAGAGTAAACGAAAACGAGAAATTAAGAAACTCCTTAAAACAAGCAAACCTATAACACATCATACCAAAAACTCGGATACAACCAATGCAGTTATCTGAAGTCAATTTATAGCAATCAATACACACACGAAATATGAGAGAAATCCAAAACCAATACTAATAAAACACTTCCAACAAGTAGAAAGAGGGAAACCACATAAGTCCTTCAACAATAAAGGGAAAGAACTAATAAAAATTGAAGCAGAAATAAATGAACTGAAAAATGGGGGGGAAATCAACAAGACAAAAAGTTGGTTATGAAAAGATTAACAAAATCGACAAACTGATAGAAAACTTAACAAAGGAAAAGAAAGATGCAAATATCTAGAATTTGAGATGAAAAGGGTGCCATCACAAAAGATCCAAATGAAATAAAAAGATACATGTAGAGCAAAAGAAGAATTAGAGGTCACCAAGAGACTTCCAACCAAGAAAGGTTCTAAAGAAGTATGTATGTTGGCTTCACAGGAGAATGCTAGCAAGTATTCAGGGAAGAGCCATAACTAATTCTGTGCAGACTATTCCAAAATATAGAAACTGACAGCAAACTCCCACACGCATTCTATGAAATGAGCATAATCCTCAAACCCTGATCACGATCATTTAGAAAAAATGAAAACAGGAAGTAGATAAGAGTGTCCCTCATCAATATTCTTATTCAACATTGTACTACAATAAACATCTTAGCCAGACAGACAGCAAAAATATTTTAAAATAAAAGGAATATAATTGGGTAAAAAATAGGCCAAGCTGTCACTATTTGCAGATAGTATGATTTTACATAGTGAGAGCCCCAAGGACTCCACAGAAAGATTGTTGGAAAGTACTAACGAATCTGTTAAAGTAATGGCATACAAGATTAATAAGCAGAAATCAATTTTAATATGCTATTGAAGAGCTCCAAAATAAAAACATCAAGAAAAAAAATAAAAAAAGAGAAAACAATATCATTTATAATATCCATACAAAAGATGAATACCTGGGAATAAACTTAACCAAAGAAACAAAAGACCTGTACAAAGGAAACTACAGAAAAATCAAAATGTGAATATTACTGAAAGCAATAAATCTATAGATAGAACACAATTCTGATCAAAATCATTTTCTTGGGGGCTCATACAGCTCTTATCACAATCTATGCATCCATCCATTGTGTCTAGCACATTTGTTCATTGTTGCCATCATCATTTTCAAAACAATTTCATTCTACTTGAGCCCTTGGCATGGGCTCCTCATTTTTCCCTCTTCCCTTCTTCACGAACTCTTAATAATTCATAAATTGTTATTAATTTTTCATGTCTTACACTGTCCGAGGTCTCTCTTTATCCTCTTTTCTACTGCCCATGCCCAAGGAGGGGTTACATTGTGATCAGTGCCCCCTCTTGGTACCACTACTCTCACAGCTGTCTACAAATGGGTTTGGGGTCTCCAGTCCACCCTCCCCCTCAATCACATCAATAAGGCTTTTTGTTCTGGGTCTTTGATGCCAGATACCTGATCCCTTCGACACCTCTTTATCACACAAGCTGGTGTGCTTCTTCCATGTGGGCTTTGTTGCTTCTTAGAGAGAGTCACTTGTTCATCTTCAAGCCTGTAAGACCCCAGATGCTATATCTTTGCATTGCTGGACACCATCACCTTTCTTCATTACATTTGCTTATGCACCCATTTGTCTTCAGCAATTCTGGCGGGAAGGTTATCACAGAATGCCAGGTGACTAGAACAAAGTGTTCTTGCGTTGAGGGAGTACTTGAGTAGAGGCCCACTTAATTTTTGGACCTTTTGGACCTACTTTCTATCCAGCTCTTGGTAATCCAGGGTGTGTGCTACAGACTAGTGGACTTAATATTGTTCTTTTGAGGCACACAATATCTTTCATAGGCCACACCAGAAAGAATCCATGTGGAAGCTACATTCACTGGAGTTTGTAAACTGGGCTTTCATTCAAACTCATCAGGAGCCCTTTGATTTAAGACTGAAATTCATCAGTGTGAGAAGATTATGACTGCTATCCCAAGTTATGGAATTGGCAGTTATTGGACTTTGGTTTGACTCTCTGGCCTTCAGGGTGCCTAATGAATGGTGATCCAGGAATACCAAATATTCACTACTTTAATGCTCTTCTTATTTTGTTATGACATGTATTAGTCAGGTATGCATGTTGCTACCTTTTGGAATGAATTTTGTTGAAAGTTTTGTTCCAACATCAACCCTAATTATTTGTGTAAATAGTGTCCAGCCCAGCCTGTGTGATCACGAGGTGTCAATGGGATCAGGTATCAGGCATCAAGAAACAAAAAGTCCTATCACTGTGATGAGTGGGAGTGCGAAATGGGGACACAAAACCCATCTATAGGCAACTGGACATACCCTTACAGAAGGGCCTTGGGAGGAGACAAACCAGTCAGGGTATAGTATAGTAAAGATAAAACATACAGCTTTCCTCTAGTTCTTTAATGCTTCCTCCCTCCCACTATCATGATCCCAATTCTACCTTACAAATACGGCTAGACCAGAGGATGTACACTGGTACAGACAGGAACTAGAAACAGAGGCAATCCAGGACAGATGACCCTCTGAGGACTAGTAGTGAGAGTGGCGATACCGGGAGGGTGGAGGGAAGGTAGGGTAGAAAGGGGCAAGGGATTATAAAGATCTACATATAAACTCCTCCATGGGGGACAGACAACAGAAAAGTGGGTGAAGGGAGACGTTGGACAGTGTGAGATATGCCAAAATAATAATAATTTATAAATAATCAAGGGTTCATGAGGGAGGGTGGGGGAAGGAGGGTGAAAATGAGGAGCTGATACCAAGGGCTCAAGTAGAAAGAAAATGTTTTGAAAATTATATGGCAACAAATGTACAAATGTGCTTGACACAATGTATGTATGGATGAATTGTAATAAGAGCTGTATGAGTACCCCCAGAAAACATTTTTTAATAAATTGTTCAGAAACTTGAATTTAATCTATATAAGTCAACAATTCAAGCATGAATTGATGTCTGAAACCAGCCTATACTTCTATATGCTTTTCTCAACCGTGTTTTAAATTCTGTATCATTAGCTAAATGAATAACACTATCGTTACCTTATGCCCCAGGAAGATGGTTTGAAAAGTTTTCGTTATCATAAAATGATAATGTTGTTTCTAAAGTGAACCAGAGACATATATAAACCACAGATATGTGAATGGATTTTGTGCTCCCATTTAAATCTAGCCCCAATCTAAGAACTATGAGTTCTTAGGATGTGGCCCTCTTTAATGCTTAAAGAAGTCACTAAAGATATAGGTGCTATAGAAAAAAACAAAACAAAGGAGAATGAAAAAACAACAAACAAAGCCCACGAAATATACTCATAAAAATTATATCTGTTTGTAATTAATAGATAAAAATTTTACTAGTACATTGCTTAGAACACATGGTAGATAAATGGAATCACAGAATGGAATTTTCCCACTTTTTGCAGTCCATTGTATATTCAATATTTGTAAGTCTTAACATTTACAAAAAGTACAAAACAAGGTGATCTATATTAAACATAATGCCTGTGCTATAAATTGTCATCACAAGGTAATTATTTTACTATTGATTCGAACATTTTCTTCATTCAATACTTTTATTGAAGTTCAAAGTATACATTCATAAGACAATAAATACCTGGCTGTTTTTTCTTAGTATCACAGAGGTACCATCATCAACTTCAAATTCTCCATAGTCTCTTAGACACCGTACCTGAAAAGAAAATCAGATATTTTATCCAAATTACCTTTTAAAATATGCAGTGATCATAACATGAAGTGGGATTATATAAATGCCCGAACAGTAAAAGTACTGTATTTTATGTGTCTGTTTCCTCCTCTGTGTACTTAGGACCCTTACTATTCCCAGATATTTACTGTGGTCCTAAACCTAAAGATCTCAATTTCCTACGTCACCGGGAAGGGAAAAATAAGCTTTGCAAATGTATACATGGATGGTATTACCAATAAGGAAACCAGGGATTTAGATAAAAGGAGACTACATAGTTGGACGTTTTCCTCTCAAACAATGCACTATATTAATCAGAAGGAATAAAAATGAGGGACATAACAGTGGCAAACAAGAAAGAAAAGAGCATTTTACCTCAACAAGATTGACCAGATCCTTCCCATAATCCATCAGGATAAAAGAACATAAATCTAAAAACAAACTGTTTTTCTTTTTAACAATTTATTGGGGCTCATACAATTCTTATCACAGTTCATACATATACATACATCAATTGTATAAAGCACATCTGTACAGTCTTTGCCCTAATCATATTTTTCTCTTTTCCTTTTTTACATTTTATTAGGGACTCATACAACTCTTATCACAATCCATACATATACATACATCAATTGTATAAAGCACATCCATACATTGCCTGCCCCAATCATTCTCAAGGCATTTGCTCTCCACTTAAGCCCCTTGCATCAGGTCCTCTTTTTCATTTTTTCCCCTCCCTCCCCTTTCCCCCCTCCCTCGTGTGCACTTGGTAATTTATACATCGTTATTTTGTCATATCTTGCACTATCCGGAGTCTCCCTTACCCCACTTCTCTGCTGTCCCTCTCCCAGGGAAGAGGTCACATGTGGATCCTTGTAATCAGTACCCCCTTTCCAACCCACTCACCCTCCACTCTCCCAGCATCGTCCCTCACACCCTTGGTCCTGAAGGTATCATCCACCTTAGATTCCCTGTACCTTCAGCCCTCATATGTACCAGTGTACAGCCTCTGCCCTATCCAGCCCTGCAAGGTAGAATTCGGATCATGGTAGTTGGGGGGAGGAAGCATCCAGGATCTGGAGGAAAGTTGTGTTCTTCATCGGTACTACCTCGCACCCTAATTAACCCATCTCCTCTCCTAAACCCCTCTATGAGGGGATCTCCATTGGCTGACACTTGCGCCTTGGGTCTCCACTCTGCACTTCCCCCTTCATTTAATATGGTATATATATATATATATATATATATATATATATATATATATATATATATATATATATATATATACATATATACATATACATATATACACACATGTACACATACATACACACATGCCTTTTTTTTTTTTGCATGATGCCTTATACCTGGTCCCTTGGCACCTCGTGATCACACTGGCCGGTGTGCTTCTTCCATGTGGGCTTTTTTGCTTCTGAGCTAGATGGCCGCTTTTTCACCTTCAAGCCTTTAAGACCCCAGACACTATCTCTTTTGATAGCCAGGCACCATCAGCTTTCTTCACCACATTTGCTTATGCACCCATTTGTCTTCAGTGATCCTATCATGGAGGTGTGCAGTCAATGATATGATTTTTTGTTCTTTGATGCCTGGTAACTGATCCCTTCGGGACCACTCGATCACACAGGCTGGTGTGTTCTTCCATGTGGACTTTGTTGCTTCTGAGCTAGATGGCCGCTTGTTTATCTTCAAGCCTTTAAGACCCCAGTCACTATCTCTTTTGATAGCCGGGCACCATCGGCTTTCTTCACCACATTTACTTGTTCACCCACTTTGGCTCCAGCCGTTGTGTCGGGAGAGTGAGCATCATAGAGTTCCAATTTAATAAAAGGAGATATTCATACATTGAGGGAGTGAACAAACTGTTTTTCAAAGGAAATCAAGTCTTCCAATCTCTTGTTTCTCAGGAATACTTAAAAATACATTTAAAAGATTCACTTTCATGCTCTTTCATTTTGCTTACACAGTAACTTAGCAATCAATTAATTTTCATTTAGTATTTTAAAAATAAAACAAAATTTATGGAAGATGGAATGTTAGATTACATTAAGATGCTTGAAATTAAAGTGCCAACATCCAATCATTTTTGACCTATAAAATGTAAGCTTAATATAGTTCAGCTCACACATCACTATTACCTTAAAACTGTGAATCAAAGTTTGTTGCAGAGAGGGCACTATAAGCATTTCCATACTCCTGTCCCTCTATAGCAGTGTTTCCCAAAGTGGGGATACTGCAATGATCCAGGAGGAGTACAAAGCAGATAGTTACACTTTATCCTGGAGTATAGGCTATTGTATAAAAGTTTTTAATTTTACACACACACACACACACACACACACACACACACACACACACACACCCCATAGTGAATGAAGGGGTAAGTGCAGCGTGGAGACTCAAAGCCCATTTATCGGCCACTGGAGATCCCCTCATAGAGGGGTTTAGGAGAGGAGATGGGTCAGTCAGGGTGCGATGCAGTACCGATGAAGAACACAGCTTTCTCCCAGATCCTGGATGCTTCCTCCCCCAACTACCAAGATCCGAATTCTACCTTGCAGGACTGGATAGGGCAGAGGTTGTACACTGGTGCATATGGGAGCTGGAGGCACAGGGAATCCAGGGTGGATGATACCTTCAGGACCAATGGTATGAGGGGCAATGCTGGGAGAGTGGAGGGTGAGTGGGTTGGAAAGGGGGAACTGATTACAAGGATCCACATGTGACCTCCTCTCTGGGAGACGGACAGCAGAGAAGGGTGGGGGGGGGGTAAGGGAGACTCCGGATAGGGCAAGATATGACAAAATAACAATGTATAAATTACCAAGGGCACATGAGGGAGGGGAGAAAAAAAAGAGGACCTGATGCAAAGGTAAAGTGAAGAGCAAATGCTTTCAGAGTGATTAGGGCAAAGACTGTAGGGATGTGCTTTATACAATTGATGTATGTATATGTGTGGATTGTGATAAGAGTTGTATGAGCCACTAATGAAATGTAAAAAAAGAAAGAAAAAAAAAAAAAGAACACAGCTTTCCCCCGGATCCTGGATGCTTCCTCCCCCCAACTACCATGATCCTAATTCTACACTGGTGCATATGGGAGCTGAAAGCACAGGGAAACCAGGGTGGATGATAACTTCAGGACCAATGGTATGAGGGGCAATGCTGGGAGAGTGGAGGGTGAGTGGGTTGGAAAGGGGGAACTTATTACAAGGATCCACATGTGACCTCCTCTCTGGGAGACGGACGGCAGAGAAGGGTGGGGAGGGGTAAGGGAGACTCCGGATAGGGAAAGATATGACAAAATAACAATCTATAAATTATCAAGGGCTCATGAGGGAGGGGGGGCAAGCGAGGGAGGGGGAAAAAAAGAGGACCTAATGCAAAGGGCTTAAGTGGAGAGCAAATGCTTTCAAAATGATTAGGGCAAAGAATGTAGGAATGTGCTTTACACAATTGATGTAAGTATAAGTGTGGATTGTGATAAGAATTGTATGAGCCCCTAATAAAATGTAAAAAAATGATTAGGGCAAAGAATGTACAGATGTGCTTTATACAATTGATGTATGTATATATATGGATTGTGATAAGAGTTCTATGAGTCCCTAATAAAACAATTAGGAAAAAAAACAGGCCCAAAGAACAAAAGAAAACTGGGTTAGCAATATATATACATAAATTAAAATATCTATAAAGAGATTCTATCACCGCCCTCTAGTTGATTCTAACTCACAATGACCCTATATTGGTTTTCCAAGGCTGTAAATCCTTACAGAAACTAATAGTCTCATCTTTCTCCTGAGCAACAGTTGGTAAATTTGAACCTTAAGAACCTCAGAACCCTGGTGGTACAGCAGTTAATCACTGGGTTGCAATCTGCATGGTCGACAGTTCAAAACTACCAGTACCAGTAGGAGAAAGCCTGGGCTTTCTACTCAGAAACCCATAGGGGATCCCTAGGAATCAGCATTGACTCAATACCAGAGAGTTTGGTTCTGGAACCTTATGGTTAGCAGTGCAATCAATGCCTATCCTACAATGCCAGCAGGGATCCTAAGAAAGAGATGAAGAGATGTAGTCAATGAATAAGGCCCATCTAGCCATAATCTCTTATGCATCGTATTATCAATTCTAGCCTATATGGCTATGGTTAAAATCCCATTTTGGAGGGATGGTTATGTGGAAAAGCCATCTCAGAAGCAGGAACACAGAGAAATGCTGGACCATCAAGGTGTAAGAGGCCCTAGTGGGACATACTTGAGATCTTTGTCTGAAGTGGTAGAGACTGAGATGGAGGCATCAAAGGCTGCAGCACAGAGACCATGGGACAGAACAGAGGAACTAGGCCAAGACCAGAGGCTGAGGCAAGGCGTCCATGACATAAAACAGAGGAGCAATACTGAGACTATGATACTTTGAGGCAGAGCAGTGGGCTGCCTTTCTGGCCCAAAGAGGCAAAGGGACTATGTGACTGAGAGGCTAAGGACTAAAGACTGACATGACTGCTGGATGACAGGAGAGGTACACTTACTGTTTCCTGATGCTGACTTGTGGTAACTAGTTACCTTCCTTAATAAGCCCACTAAATTGTGAATATTGTCTGTGAGTTCTGTGAGGCCAACTGGGACCGATAATTGAACCCGACAGAAAGGCAGTGTGTGAGGGAGGAGTGGGTGGTGTCAGAATAGATATTGAAGGATGAAGGATGGAGGCATGTCTGAACTCTGCCTCATGGAAACAGTGAAGCCAGAGAAAGTCAAATACGGCCCTCTGATATGTCTTCCTACATTTAAAGAAGCCAATCCAATTACTAGCACTAACAAATAAGAGAAACAACGTTACTGGATAACTCAACAGGATATTTGAGTTGGCAGAAGAACAGAACAGCTTATTGAGTCTGAGGAACAAAAGTAAAGAAACATGATCCCAAGGAACACCATCAAGCAAATCAATGCAAATATTATGGAAGTCCCAGAAGAGGGCAAAGGGTAACTAAATAAAACTTAATAGACAACAGCAGAACATTACCAAAACTTGACAAAGGACAAGAATGTACATATCAATGACACTTAAGAATTTCCAAATCAGAAGAAAGCCTGAGAGATCCACACCAAAATATCTTATCATCAAACTCTTTAAAAAAAAGATAAAATCTTGACAATATCAAATAAAATGAAGTACCAATTTACATATATAGAAACCCTGGAAACCAGGAGGTAATAGAGTCACCTATTTAAAATAATGAAAGAAATGAACAGCCATCCAAGATTCCTATAGCCAGCAAAACTTTCCTTTATAAATGAGGATAAAATTCAAGAAAACAAATAAAACCTGAGGGAATGTTGAGACATTCCTTTAGATTGAAATACAAGGATAGTAGATTGCAAGATGAAGCAATATAGAGAAAAAGGTGTTAGGTTCCTGGATTCAGGTACCTGAAAGAATTCACACAGCAGAAGCAGGTTTGTAATCCAAGTGATTTTATGGGGAAAAGGGAAGTTTCAGGTATTACAGCCTCAAAAAATACACATTGTTTTAAGAAAGCATACAAGGATCCGCAGAACTGCACATGGGTTCACTGCTGAATGGGGAAAAAACACATAGAAAGAACAGGAACACATAACCCAGCACGTGGAACCAGGAAATCCCAGGGGCCAAAAGGGCTCCCACCCCCGACTTGTGGAGAATGCTGGAATGGAAGGAAGTCAAGGCAGGGTCTTTATTCCCTCCTCTCCACAACGGCTGGGGGAAGCATGGTTGAAGGTATTGGTTGGTTCCACTGGCTTGAGTTTAGGCCCACCTGTGTGAGGTAATGTAACTGAGCCTAATCTGTGTGCCCTGGTGGACCTCCCCTCGGGGCGGAGGGAGCTCTTGCCTGAGCATGCTCAGTTTGATTGTTCTAAAATTTAATGGATGCCTGATTTCTTCCAATCCTTTTGCTTTAGCCTTATGCAGTTACTGCGGAGACAACCCCCTTGTGGTGCTTATGTAATCTGATGTCAATTTGGGACTTGAGAGGATTAAGAGTGAAGTGGTGGAGTCTAGTTGGTCAATCAGGATAGCCAGTGAGGCCTCTGTGTGGGCATTGCCTTCGCCTGAGAATTCTGGGAACTCCAGTATTTCCTCCTTAAACAGGAGACGCTTCTCTCTCTCAGCTCACTTCCTTGGAGATGCTCTACTGGCAAGACACATGGCACTACGTCCTGGTAGCTGGGAAAGCCACACGGACCTACCCTGATGAAACAGACCTCTGGAGCCAGAGAAGCTACATAGAGAACCCTGCCAGCGCTGAGATGTTTACAATGCTACTGGATCCAAAAAGTTTCTACTCGCTGGTTCAAGATCGTCCTGCAATCGGAGTCATTGCATGTTTCGTGAGTCTGACGAGGCCTTTACAGATTGGTATCAGACATATGGGCTAATATTGGGCTCACGGACTTGACCTGGACTGGGCTGGGACGTTTTCGCAATATTCAGTTGTTCTTCTATATAAGCCTCTTTCTTATAAACATGAGTTTCTATGAATTTGTTTCTCTTGTCTACCCAGACTAACACTCCCCTTTATGGCCCCTATTCTGGCTACCTAACATATTTAGCCAACACCTAAGTTGAATGCAAACATTTTTCTTTGGTCTTCTTTATTCAATATTCAAAAGTATACAAAAGAGGATAATAAAGATGGTTCAAAATCCAAAAATTAACTAAGCGCCAAAGTACGTGGTACTACTGGAAGAAATGAGGAGCAAAGAGAGGATAACCCACTTAACAAGTAACAAAATGGCAACTATATGACAGGGACTTCAAGTGGTGCAAATATGGAATTTAAAAACTGAAAAAAGTCCCAGAAACATTTGAAGCTCCTTGGTAAGTACTTCCTTAGTGGTAGTAACTTTCAATATGAAAGTATTAAAATGTCCAGTGTAAAAGCAGAGACCTTGTGATATGCATATGATACAACTTTGCTTATGGAAAGCTAAGAGGATTCAACACATTAATGAACAACTGAGACTAAAGCTTTCTGTAGGGATTATGGCTCGATGGGAAAAAAAAGCCTCATGCTCGGGCCAATAAACACAATGATAAAAAGAGAAAAAAATAAATTGACACGGATTTCATTTATTTCAATGCATAATCAACATTCATGGAATTAGTGAAGAAATCAAGCCATGAGATAAATGCTGCAAAAGACTTCTTTAAAGTGTTAAAGAGCAGCAGAGTCAGCAAAATGACTGTCAGACAACAAACTCGGACAACTCTCAGCAATTATAGAGAAGGTCCACTAGGAGCGATATCCTAAACTTCATGGAAGAGAATCTCAATATGAAGTACATCCAAGCTTCTTAAACTGAGAGAGCAGTAGCAACTACTAACAGATTCCCCTCTTTGTTATAGGCTGTCCACACGCTGGGGAAGCTTCCCTCCTGCCTGGCGTAGCCAATTTTTTCTGGTCCCTGAGCTAACCCAGCTGACCAAGCCTCTTGGCTTGCTGTCCTCTGGTGAAGAACAGCTTTGCAGAGTCAGCTTGGTGCAGACAGTCACTAGCCAAGCTTAACTTTTGCTTTGTTCTACAGTTCCACCAGCCCTTGCTCAACATTCCTCACCTTGCCACCCCCAAGCAGGAAATGTGTTAGCAAAACAACACAATTAGGGGGCAAGGGGGAAAGAGAAGCCTAGCACTTCCCGCACCAATCTCAAAGTAGACTTGAGAGGTTTAATTTAACCCCCCCCCCCCATTGGGTGAGAAATCCACACACCTGGCCTCTAGACCTGGCAGGAACCCCATCTTATCCCTCAAGGGGTGGAGTCAAGGGACAGAGTTTTTGTGGGTTTTGAACTGCGGACCATGCTGATCGCAACCCAATGTGTAACCACTGTACCACCAGGGGTCCTTTTATCTCAGTAAAACTATGAAAACTAGTCCTCGGTTTATCTGACCCCAGCCATGCTATTTTTTAATCACCTAATATGTATATGAAAGGTGAACAATGAATAAGACAGAGGTGAATTGATAACTATGAATTATGATATCGCAGAAAAGCACTGACAAAACATCAACAGCCAGAAGAGCAAACAAAGCTATGCTGGAAGAGCTACAGCGGGAGTGCCCCTTAAAGAGGCCGACTCCGTGTATATGTCATCTGGATGGCAAGTCCCTGGATGGTCAAAAAGAGGAAGCCTCTCAGTGGTATACATTGACACCATGACTGCAATAATGGGCTCAAACAGCAATGTTTGAGAAGAGGGTGCGGGGCAAGGCAGTGTTTCATTCTGTTGTACATCTAGTTACTATGAATAGGACTTGGTGGCACCTAACAAAACTATATTCATATCTCCTCCTTACATAATAGGAGCATAATCCACACATTCAATAAAATCCATTCTCAAGAGGTAAAACTTACTTCAATATATAAGCTTTTGGGAGGCTTCATATCCTGTGTTATGTCCAAACCTTCATTTCCTCCCAATGACCTCATGTAAGTAGCAAGGGACTTCTTATAACAATTGAACCATTCTATCTGAAAACAGAAAAATGGTCTTTTTACCAAGTGACAAAGAAAACAAGCTTGCCAACATTGTGTAATCGTGACTTCAAACAGCACATACGCCCATGTAGATCATGAGTGTGGCATTCCTGTATTTATATAGCGAACATTAATGGTTGTCTTCTACGAGTCAGGAACTGTCTGTGCACTTAGGATGGAGCATTCAACCAAAACAGACAAAATTCCTGTTATCACATAGCTTACAAACCAGTAGACCTAAGCACAGATCTAAAAAAACCATTCAACCAGAAACAACACTACGAAAAACACATGATTCAGTTATGGTCGCTTTAAATACTGCATGGACTCTTTTTATAAGAATGGAACAACATGCTTGAGCAGACAATGCAAATGTCCCCAAAGAGAAGGAAGGACAAGCAAAATGAGGAGTGCACACAATAGAAGATAGTGAGGCTTACTTTGGAATTCAGTTCTAAGTTGTATCTGACAAGGGTAAACCTTTATCACATGTAAAGTGGCGCAAGAGGTCACATTATTTTACGACTGCATTTGTAGGAAAGTCAGTCATCGGAATTCTATAAATGTAAAAAAGTAGATTAAGAGTTGCCAAAGGGCTGGGGGAAGGAAATAATAATAAAAGGCATTTGTTATTTTTTAAAGTCTATTATGGTTAGGGTGAAAGTTTACAGAGAAAACTCATGTTTTATACAATAATTTATATATATATTTTGTTTTGTGACATTAGTTGCAATCTCCTCAGAATCTTATTTATGTATAATTACAGAAAGGTAGGCAAAACAAAGATGTACAGGTTAATGACATTATTAAGAAACAGCCTGGTCAAGGAGTAACACATCCTCAGCCCCAAAATGGAGACTTATCATTTTGTTCCATTCTGAAAATTTTACATTATCACCCAAGAATGCATCCCCAAAACACTAGTTTAGTGCTGTTCATTATTTGTACTTTAAATAGATCCACACAGTATTTATTATTTTGTGACAAATTTCTTTCACTAAACATATTTTGGATTTCTGAAATTCTACTTTAAAGTGATGAAGAGCAAGGATGTCACACTTTGAGGACTGAGCAATGCCATGGGATTTTCCATTGACCTTAGCCATGGGATTTTCCATTGCCTCATAAGCATATGAAAGTTGGACAACAATTAATAAAGACCAAAGAATAGATGCCTTTGAATTAGCATGTTGGCAAAGAACACCGAAAGTACCATGGACTGCTAACTGAACAAACAAATCTGTCTCGGAAGATCACAGCCAGACTGATCCTTAGAGATGAGTATGGCAAGACTTGTCTCACAAGTTTTGGGCATGTTTTCAGGAGACCAGTCCTTAGAAAACGACACAATACTTGGTACAGTGCAAAGTCAGTGGGAAAAACAAAAACAACTCAAGGAGATGAATTGATACGGTAACTCAACAATGGGTTCAAACATAACAATTGTGAGGATGCAGAGTCCAGGAGTACTTCATGCTGATCTAGACAGGGCCACTATGAGGCGGAACTGACGAGAAGGCACCCACCACTACTATGTTGGTTAGTATTGGGTTATGTGTTGGCTAAAGCCAAGGTCAACAGTTTGACTCAACCAGTTACACCTAGGGAGAAAGGGGATTTCTGCTCCTATAAAGAAATACAGCTTCAGAAACCTAAACAGCCAGTTCTACTTTGCTCATCCTTAAGGATTGTTAAAAGTCAATGGCAGTGGGTGTTTTACACAATTAATGTATGTATGTATGGATTGTGATAATAGTTGTATGAGCCCCAATAAAATGATTTTTAAAAAAGAAATTATGACATAAGATTATCTCTCTCTAAAGTGTCTTGGAGTCTCTAACTTGTAAACTACTATTTGTCTACCTTCATGGAAAAAAATAATACACTAATCTTTGTTAAAGATGGCATCACCTATCCCTTATCGGTGAGTTCAAAGTGAAATGTTCACATATAGAAACTGAATTTCGGTTTATGCTCTGAGAAGGAAAAGGCAGAGGCAGTGATTCTCTCCATAGACTAGACCTTGTAGAGACTCTATTAACACCGAATTTGGACCCCAGCTATAAGGGATTTCCATTGAACTCAAGGTCAAAATGAAGTCTAAAGTATGGAAATCTAATCTCAAGACTAACATTATAATTGTTCATTATAATTTTCTGGTTCTAAAATCAGCATCTTGAAGTCTTACTTGTGTGCCTTGTCATGACTACCTTGTACTAAACTAAAAAAGTTTATGCACGACAAGTTCATGTATTTATGTTTAAAATAAAATCCTCATCTATTGGTTACTTAAATTTTAAGATAAAATCCTACAAGAACTATTACTCTTAAACACTCTATGTTTTTAGAAAAATACTATAGCTATTGTTATTAGAGAAAGAACATGTTCTGTTCATTTCACCATAATAAAGAGGCACCCCTCAAGTCCACTTAATGTAAGATTCCGGCACAAAGACCATGGAAAAAGAACCTGAAAAATTAACTGGTAACGTAATTATTTAGTAGTTCCCTCAAGAAGCTGAGGTACTTTGTTTCTTTCTCCAGAACATGAACAGAATAAAAATAAAGCATGGAAATGTACTTAGCAATCCAAGATCAGAGGAGGCAATGGTATTAGAGATTAAAACCTGAGCAGACTGCGGATGACAGTGGAAGCCCAAACTCCATTTGCACAGTTCCCACACAGATTAAGCCTCCAGTGAATCTCCTTAGACCATGAACAAAGAATGGAAATAGTCTTGTTATACACTGAGTGCATTGGAAAGTAGATTAACACAGATAATTTTTAACGTTATTGTTTTTCTCTCTTTTGGTCCCTTTTAAATTTGTTCTAGTTTTTATATTTTCTTTTGGATTGAGGGCTGTTTGTTTTGCATATGATTTTCTTTCTTTTTTTTTTTGGAGTTTTCAGTGGTTTCTTGAGCATTCAATATTTTGCCATGATGACTTAGGATAGTTAGGTGTTTTTTTTATTTTGTGTTTTACATTTTATTAGGGGCTCATACAACTCTTATCACAATCCATACGCATATGATTTTCTTTAAATAAAATCTAGGATAGGACTTAGTTACTGTGAAGACTATAAATGGATTAAGTTTCTTTGGGTTAGGACAGGGCAGGCTGGGGCAAATGGTGAGTTTAAGACTGAAGAAAATGTTCTAAAATTGATGGGGATCATAACTGCACAGCTCTTTTTAATATATTTAAACCACTGGGTTGTATGGTATATGAATTATGTCAATTAAACTCAAGTTAAAATTTTTAAATGCAGTTAGCAAGTAAATTGTTTATAAAACTCATGGCAAATTTACTGAATACATGCCGTGGCAATGACATTATATCCTGTCAGCCTGTCAATAAAATTGCAGATTGATGACCTCATTTTGAGGCATGACAGAAATAAGTAGCTCAATGGAGATCAAACGCAGTCTCTCTGCCTTCCTTTTCTGCGCTGAGACAGTCAGAGAGCTGGAGGAGACCCGTGCCAACACTGAAATGCATACACTGCCACTGGATCCACAAGACCTTCTACCCCACTGGCCTGCGATATTCCTGCATTTGGCATCATTACATATACTGAGAATCTAAAGAGGAATTTATCGACTAGGACCGAACATATAGGCTAATATCGGACTTATGAACTTGATCTGAACTGGGCTGAGATGTTTTCTCAATATATAATTGCTCTTTTATATAAAGTTCTTATACACATGAGTGTATGACTGTTCCTCTAGTCAACCCAGACTAACACTTTCTTTCATAAGTGATATACTATACCAAACTCACACAATAACAGCATTGATCACATTCCGTTCTATGCTATGTTCCAAATGGGCAGCCTTAATCATCCTGTAACAACCCTGTTAATACAGCAGTTCTCAACCTGTGGGTTACGACCTCTTTTGGGGTCAAAGGACCCTTTCACAGGAGTCACTTAAGACCATTGGAAAACATGTATTTCCAATGGTCTTAGGAACCAAGTCACTGCTCCTCTGTCCATCTCCAGGAGGGTCTGCCCACATACGAGTACGCAGCGTAATGACATAATCAGACAACCCCATCACATTCAACTTGTACAAATAAAGGTGGATGTGACAGGGTTGGCACCACAATGTGTTTATGTGGACAAGTCACACATGCGTAGAGAGCAGCTGCTGTGTTAAAAGCAGCTACTGTGTTAAAAGCAGCGACAGTGTTAAAAGCAGCAGTATTGGTGGTAAATGACACTTCATGAATTATTATTTCTGGGTAAAATCATAAACTACTGCAAAAAATCGATATCTGTACCATGGGAACTTTATCTGGATGCTGATTGGTCTTTTTATATTCAGCTGTGGTTGATGTGAATACTGCTCCTTGTGATAGTAACAGGTATGTAAAAACACAACATAGAGAATGTTAAATCATAGGAAATTTTAATAAACTGTATTGACTAAATTGTGCCATGTATCATCTTTAGTACTATTTTTTTTTTAAATAAGAAATTTAAACAAGACGCTTGACTTGAAGGGAAAACTATCTAGGCTTCATTGAGAGTAATTTACGCCTACTTAAAGACAGATTGCCCTACATGTAATAGCTACATACAAAAATGTTATAAAACTGTCCTTGGTTTTACAATGATAAATGAAAAACATAAAAATTCTTCAATCGAACAAGGCATGCAAGGATTTTTTTCATGTCATTTTTTTTTGTTTTTGTTAAACAGTGAGAGCAAAATAACCTACTGAAATACAAAGAGAGAAGCTGAATGAGCAAGCCACTGATGGAGAAGGGGAGCTTTCACAGAACCAGTGTTTTCCCCATCCCATCTCCACCTGATGTTGATCAAAACATACCATTGGTGATTTAGTAAACGAATAAATAAACAAAGGGAAAAATTTAATATGCTTGTGTACATGCACCAGTTACTTTGTGTACAATAAAGGAATGAGGAAGGGGAAATGAAATAAAGAGAAAACTATACTGTAGTTGTCAGGAGGTGGTGGAATCAAACTGTGGTTTTCTAATCGAGAATGGATTCTTGGTCGGCTGGAAGAGAGTTCTGGAGGAAAGGAGCAGGCTCCCTTAGAAGATGCCTCCTGTCTGCTGCTGGAACACATCAATTGTATCTTCATCCTCCATTTCCAACTGTGCAGGTGTGTCTGTTTCATTGATTGGCTGCCTGTCGAATCAAATCAGATCTGACTCATTGACAAACCCTGTTCACAATAGGCTTCCATTAGCTTACTAAGTGGGTGTGCCTCTGAATCTTAAACTGCACCACAGAACCATCCTGCCCTACCACCTTCAAGTTAATCTGATCATTGTTCTCAGTCTTGACTCCTCCCTTGAGTTTTTTGTTGGCCAGGGTGAATGCTGAAGTCTTCTCAAAAGAGGTACCAGGTCCGCACCAAACGAGCACACAGGCAGCTGCAGGAACAGCAGGAGGAGGTGGCAGTGGTGGAGGAGGGAGAGCCATCTTTTGTATTATTAAAGCTATGGTTATATATTATTTTCATTAGCCAACCATCCCATGACAATGGATCATGTAGAAGAACGTTAAGAAAAGATAGTGAGGATTTTCTATGGTATGGTTTTACTTCAATGACAGCAGGAACTGAGAAACTACAATGTCTTACTTGTTGTGAAGTTCTATTAGTTGAATCTATGAAGCTGAACAAACTAATATGCCATTTTGATAGCAAATATCCGAGCTTTGCTGGCAAGGATACCAACTATTTTAAAAGCAAAGCTGATGATAAACTCAAGAAAGCCAGACTTGACACTGGTGGCAAGTACCACAAACAAAACGTAGCGGTCATTGAAGTTTCATATTTGGTGGCACTCAGAATCACCAGCGCTATGAAACCCTACACCATTGCTGAGGATTCACTGTTGCCAGGGGCCAGTAAATTGTTCGAGTTATGATCAGAGATGAATTTGTTACAAAATTGAGCGCAATTTTCTTATCAAATGACACTGCCTGCAGAAGAATAGCAGACAAGGCTGCTGATATTCTTGATCAGATAATCCAGGAAAGTAAATCTGCTCCACTTCCAATATTTAGCATCCAGCGTGATGAATCTACAGACGTTGCAAACTGTTCACAGTTACTGTTTACCTGAGGCATATTAATGATGGCGACTTTAAATATGAGTTTCTTTTTTTGCAAACCTCTTAAAATGGCAACTACTACACGTGATGTATTTGATAGTTGGTTCATTCTGAAAGAGCATAAGATCTCTTGGGAAAAGGTTTGTGGTGTTTGCAGATGATGCTCCACTATGCTAGGATGTCAATCTGAATTTCAACGTTTGGTACTGAGTCACCGAAAGTCACCGGAACTCACTGTATAACTCATCAGAAAATATTAGCAACAAATACACGGCCAAAAGAGTTACAAGAAGTAATGAGAAGCATCATAAATTCTGTCAATTTTGTAAAGGCGAGCACTTTAAACAGTCTACTGCTTTCGCAACTGAAGTGAGACGGTTGTCCAGAGGAAAAGTTTTAAAAGGTGTTTTTGAGCATGGTGATGAACTCAAAACGTTTTTTATCAGAAAACATGACCGCAGTTCAAAGCATTTTGCAGCGATAAAAGTGAGATACAGAAAATAGTTTGATTGCCATCTTTGCCATCTTGAATGAGTTACAATTTATTACTGCAAGGACAAAATGCAACATGCCTTGATTTGTCTGAAAATATCTGATCATTCCAAAGGAAACATCAGCTTTGGGGGAAAAAATTGGATGAAAATAAAATTTACCAAAAAAATAATAAAAAGAAAATAAAATTTACATGCCTACCCTATCTGTTTTCTTTGAAGAACATGACACTGAACCAGACAAAAGGATTACAATTTCTGTGAAAGAACACTTGCATATGCTTGCAGATGAAATTTCATCGTACTTTCCAAATCTACCCGACACCTCATTTGCACTTGCCAGAAGCCCATTTACAGTCAAAGTTGAAGATGTTCCTGAGATAGCACAAGAGACGTTTATTGAACTAACAGCGATGCAGCGAGAACTGATTTCTCTACAATGCCAGTTACAAAATTCTGGATCAAGTGTTTGCAGTCAGGTCCTGTTCTGTCTGAGACTGTGTTGCACCTTTTTCTTCCATTTCCAACAACTTATCTTTGTGAAACAGGGTTTTCCAGCTTGTTTGTTATCAAGTCTAAATAAAGAAGTAGATTTGTTGTGGAAGATGATCTTGTGCTCTTGCAAAGACTGTCTGGAGAATTTCTGATCTAGTGAGAAAGAAACTATCTCAACCTTCTGGCTTTTTACGCACACTGTCGCAAAATGTAGCAATGTAGTTCACTATTGTTATATTAAGACTGTTACTCATGCTACACCATGCTTCAAGACAAAATTTCATTTATTTATAATTAGAAATCAGTATTTCACAAGATGTAATTACCTATTTTTGTGATTAATCACTATGCTTTAAATATGTTCAATTTGTAAACTAAAAATATATCCTACATATCAGATGTTTACATTATAATTCACAACAGTAGCAAAATTACAGTTATGAAGTAGCAACAAAAATGATTTTAAGATTGGGGATCACCACAACATGAGGAACTCTATTCAAGGGTCGTGGCATTAGGAAGGTTGAGAACCAAGGCTGTAGTAGGACACACTATGACCCCATTTTGTAAATAAAGGAGTGAACACAGAGCAATGAGGTTACTTGCCCAAGATTAGAAAGCAGTGTCAGGAGTTGAAACCAAGTGCTCTGACTCTAATGTTCTATCTTGAAATACTGGTCTAGCACCCTACCTTCAGTGACAAATACTCATCTTATTCTGAATATTTATTCATGCTGACTAGAAAACTACATATCTCCTAAGAATAATGTCGGCTTTTCAACTCCACTGATGAATCACTAATAAATAAAAGAAACTCCTTTTTTAATTGTTTGTCAGTTTTCCCTGTAGCACTAGAATTACTTACTACTACTCCCTTCCAGGAGGGTACCCCAGTGGCAGTTGCTACATTTGTCACTATTAATGGAAAGGTTGGCAATTTGAATCCACTTAGCTACTCTGTAAGAGAAAAATATGGCAGTTGGTTTCCATAAAGATTGATAGTGTATATGGATTATGTGCCAAATAAGACAGTTCAAAACAAAAATAATGTATAGCCTTATAAACCTCTGAGGCAGTTTTAGTCACAATCGACTTGAGAGTAATGAGTTTGGTTTTATACTTCCCATGCCTATCGCAGTAAGTACTAACTGCTTAAAAAACGCTGAAAACTTATTGCTGAAAAGGTGATCAAATCATGGATCAAATGATAGCAACTCAAAAGATTAGCTAGGAATCTTGGAGTAGTAAGCTTATGCTAGTGAGGAATAACTCAGAAAAGTATGGTAAGAATGGTTGCTTAATTCAAAAAGTATGTGTCAATAAATTATATATACAAACTGCTGAGTTAGTAGTTTATATTTACCTCTACCTACACATTCTCACAAACAAAATATAGAAAATTTACAGAAAACAGAGAAATACCAGTAAACATCATTGTAGAAAAAAAAAAGCCAGGATCTCAGTATTTTCCCAAAATCATTAACTTGAAAAAGTGCTAACTTACTTCTTCAGCAGACATGTGAAATCGTAAAGCATTAGGCAACACACTGCCATATTCCCACCTAAGTGCACGAATCCGCAGTAACCGGTCATACCTAGGACATTGAGAGAGTATTAGCATACAAACAAGCAGGAAATCAGACATTGTTCTATCAGTAAGGACTCAAGGATCTTATCAACTAAACTGTCATTTGTGGATTTTTTTTTTTTTAAGATTCTGATGCAAATAGATCTACTCTAAGAAGACATCTTTGGGACTACCAGAAATCGGGAATAGGAACTGGGCTGATGCCCCTAGCACTGTTCATTGTCGTAACTGTGATGGTGACACAGCAGTAATGTGGAAAAAGATCAGAAAGGCCCTTATTCCTTAGAGATGTATCCTAAAGTATATAGTGGTAAAATGTTATCTGATGTTTAGTACTTAGTTTTAAGTAGCCTAACATACATATGTCATAAATTATGGAAAATGTATTGTTAAATTTATAAGACAACTCCAGGAGCTTCACTATATTATTCTCTCTGCTTTCAAGAATAGTGCAATCTTTTACAATACAAATTTTAAACTGGAAAAACGAAATTAAAATGCTTACATTAAATCAAACTTAAAAGAAATAACTCACTGCCACATGGAGTTGTTTGACTCATACTGACACTGTAAGGACAGGATAGAAGCGCACCAGTGAGTTTCCGAGATTGTAACTCTTTTTTAAGAGTAGAAAGCCTCATCTTTTCCCCGCAGAACAGCTGGTGGTTTTGAAATGCTGTTTCTGGTTAACAGGCCAGCGCATAAACACTGAAAACACTCTCACTTCCATCAAGCCAATGCTGACTCATAGCAAACCCCTGTGGGTTTCCGAGATTGTAATTATTTACAGGAATAGAAACACGGCCTTTTCCCCTCGGAACTACTAGTGGTTTTGAACTGTGGACCATGTAGATCACAGCCCAACAAGTAACCATGCTACCAGGGCTCCATGCATAACCACAGAGATAAATAAATCTGAGATCTGTTGCTATCAACCAGAAACTTAATTGAGAAACCCCATGGAAAACTCTTCTTTGTTTCCTGCTACTACAAGTAAAATCACAGCAGCTTACAAGTACGCAATAGTGCAGCGTCGATTTCTTAACAAAGAACAGTGCCGAAATTTGATGGTTGGTATCAAATTGCTTCTTCCGTCTGATTTTGCTTCATTACTAGGAAGAGAATTAAAGAGAAAATGGATAAATACACTGCAGAACAACAAAAATTTTTAAGTTTTATTGACATGTAACAATTCACATCAAACAATTCAATAGTTATTAAGAATTGTACAAAAAAAACTGTACAATTACCACTACAATCAATTTTAGAACATTTTCTTATTTCTTGTACTCATTGTTATTAGCTTCCTGTTTCCCACCAACCACCCCTACAATCCCCACAAGAAACCATTAAATCCAGTTCCTGGCACTACAGAACCAAAAAAATTAATTTTTCCATGATATTTTTCAAAGGACTGATACACGTACACATTTTTACCTATTTGTACGTAACAGTTTACCTAAGCAAATTGTGCTGCTTCTACTTCAGAACTTTTATTTACACATTACAAGATTAAAGTAAGAAAAAGCCAAGTTAACTAACTTGTCAATGCAATGATACTATAATAATTTAATCTCCTTTAACCATTTGGTATTGTACAGTTTTGCACACTGATTGCTTTCTATTATTTCAAAAGACAAGTGTCCTATTTGTTCACTGAGGTAAGAGAAAACCTGACATCATGGCCCGAAGAAGGTGGTCTTACATGATGTTTCTATTGTATGAGCACTCCGCTTCTAGGAGCACTTCCGAATCCTCACCACACTACTGTATCTGGACATGGAGTCAGCAGTTTATTCATTCAACAAATATTTGCTATTTCCCCATCTATATTTTTTACTATACTTTAGGGTTTTTTCATATACAGAGGAAGTAGTTTCACCCTATAAAATGCACATCTTCTTAGACACTTGATATGGATCACATTTTAAAACCAGAAGAACAAAAGGAGTAAGTATCTACTTTAGCATTTTAAAGCAATTAGATGAATATAAAAAGGGTCCACCATGCTTTGTTCCACATAATGCACTAGGCCCTGAGAACAGGAAAAATGCACACCCTGTGCTGTTAGGTTTTTCTATCTGCTGTCACTCTATGGGTACCAGATTATGGTCTACATTGTACAAACTAAGCACAAATACACCTAATACCAAGTACTTAAAAACATACATCAAATGTCCTAAAAAAAATCACATTTATAGGTGGGTAAATAAAAAGATTTCTTTTGATATATAATTTAACCAGACATTGCTTACAGTGATTGTTTTCTCAGAAGGACATCAGGAAGATGGGGGACAAAAATTTAAAACAAGAATTTACAAGTGTTATGAATATAAGAAAGTAGTTCAAAGTGGAACACATCCTGGCCCACCAAGCCCTGAGGACGATATTTCCACTCAGAGAAGTCAAAGCACAGAGAGGACCATATGGCCAGTCCACTATGAGACACGATGTACCTCACTGACCCATAGTGCTACCAGGGGACAACACTGGAAACACAGTGTGGGAACTGTGCCCAATCTGACTCCATCACACTGAGGCAAAACACTAAGAGCCATGCAACAGAAAAGCAAAGGAAGCAGAGCAAAGAAGTCTTGAGGGAGTACAAAAAATAGACTTTGGGGCCAGAGTGTGCCACCCCACCAGATTCAACTGGAAAACACTCCTAAAGGTCAACAAACAGACCTTGAACTATTTACAGGCTTTTCTCTTTTTTTTGTCTTTTTTTGGTTTTCTTTTGTTGCTTTGTTTTGCTCTGTCTTGTTTTTTTGTGCATATTATTATCTCTGCAATTCTATCTAGAAAAAATAGGCGGGATAAACAATCTGAAGGAGAAAACAACGGACTGCTGGTTCTGGGGAGATATGGGAGCAGGGGAAGCGGGGGTGGGGGGAAAGGAAGTGGGTGTTAACAAACCTAGGGACAAGGGAACAATAAGTGATTCAAAATCAATGGCCAGGAGGGTGCAGGAGGCCTGGTAGGGCTTGATCAAGAGCAGTATAACCTAGAGGAATTACTGAAATCCAAATGAAGACTGAGCATGATAGTGGGACAAGAAGAAAGCAAAAGGAAATAGAGGAAAGAATTAGGAGTCAAAGAGTATTTAAAGGTCTAAATACAGGTGTGTACATGCCAATATTTATATATGATGATGGAGAAGTAGATCTAATGTGCGTGTATTTATAGGTTTAGTATTAAAGGACATTGGGACTCTACTCAAATACTCCCTCAATGCAAGAACACTTTGTTCTATTAAATTGGCATTCCATGATGCTCACCTTCCCTACATGATTGCTGAAGACAAAACAGGTGCATAAGCAAATGTGAAAAAGAAAGCTGATGGTACCAGCTATCAAAAGATATGGCCTCTGGGATCTTAAAGGCTTGAAGATAGAGACCCACATGGATGAAGCACACTAACCTGTGTGATCACGAGGTATCTATAGGAACAGGTACCAGTCATCCAAGAACAAAAAAAATCATCATTGTGAATGAGGGGGAGTGCGGAGTGGAGACTCAAAGTCCATCTGTAGGCAAGTAGACATCCCTTTACAGCAGGGTCACAGGGAGGAGACGAGCCAGTCAGTGTGCAGTATAACACTGATGAAACACGCAACTTTCCTCTAGTTCTTTAATGCTTCCTCCCCCAATTATCATGATCTCAATTCTACCTTACAAATCCGGGTAGACCAGAGGCTGTACACTGATACAGATAAGAGCCGGAAACACAGGGAATCCAGGGCAGATAAACCCTTCAGGATCAATGAGTGCAGCAATACCAGGAGGGGAAGGGGAAGGTGGGGGAGAAAAGAGGAACCAATGATCCACATATAACCCCCTCCCTGGGGGTGGAAAACAGAAAAGTGGGGGAAGGGAGATATTGGACAGTGTAAGACATGAAAAAAAATTTATAAATTATCAAAGTTTTGTGAGGTAGGGAGGGAGGGAGAAGAAGGGTAAAAAATGAGCGGATACCAAAGACTCAAGAAGAAAGAAAATGTTTTGAGAATGATGATGGCAACAAATGTGCTTGACATAATAGATGGATTTATGGATTGTGCAAAGAGTTAGTTATACAAGCCCCCAATAAAATGATTTAATAAAATAAATAAACCTAACCAAACTCACTACCAAAAAAAAAAAAATTTCCTGTATCCATTGCTGGTAGGAATGTAAAATGGTATCGCTAATGTAGGTAGTAGTGTCGCAGCTCAACAAAAATCTGATCTACTACACCCAGATTTGAAAAGACATGCAAACAGACTTGTACACCAACATTCCTTGCTATACTATTTGCAATGGGTGAAGATAAGAACCACCTAATGCCCATGAATAGGAAAATGTGATATATATGTGTACACACTACTGCTGCTGCTGATGTTACTCAGCCAATCGGAGAAATGAAGAATTGGCACAATCTACAATATGGATGGGACTCGATGTCATTAAACTAGTGAAAGAAGTCAACCACAGCACGGGACTTGGTTTCAATCTCTTGCCACCAAGAACAGTGGCCCAGAACTACCAGTCTGTTTTAATGCTTCTTTGCTTTTTATGGCAGTGTGGCTCTGCTGTTGTAAATATTATTGGAACGTTTGCCCTATCACCAACTCCTGTTGTTTCTGTAAATAGTGCTCAGTCACTTAAAGGTTTAATTTACACAAGTCAACAATTCATGTATTGCAGTTCACAGCTGGCCCATACTTGTATAATTTCCCTTTCTCGACAATGTTCTAAATTCTGTAACATTGGCTAAACTAATGACACCATCAAAGTGTACCGGCTACACATTAGACTCCTAAGTGAAACATCAGCAGTTTAAAGTCACCAGCCAAGTCTGTGGGGGAAGGATGAGGCTTTTTACTCCTGTGATGATGTGCAGGCTGGGAGACACACAGGACAGTTCTACCCTGCCCTATAAAGTTGTCATGAGTCAGCAAGGGGATGATAATTGATAATGTTCGGTAACATAAAATGACAATGATGTCTCTCTTAGGTGAACCAGAGTCATTTATAAACCATGAGTGGATTTTAGGCTTGTACTTAATTCTAGTCCCAATCTAAGAACAGCTAGTTCTTATGACATGGTCCTGCTTGGTGGTTGCCCTCATGAAGAAATCACTGAAGATATGAGTCTACAGCAAAATGTGGTGAAGAACCTAGATGGTGCCCAGCTATTAGAAAAAATAGTGTTGGGGATTTTAAAGGTTTGTTTTCAAACAAGCAGCCATCTAAGTGGGGTGTCACATGGAAGGAGCACATCAGCCTGTGTGAACATAATCCAAATCTAAAGGCTGGAATGATATCAAAGCTTAAATTGTGAACAATTGGTTTGTAGAAGGCTATGGTTGTCAGTGGAAGCCCAAAATCCATTTAGAGGGTCCACAAAGAGATCAAGCCTCTTGTGAATTCCCTCTCGTTATAGCTGAGGGATGTGAAGAGCTCTATTATCAGACACTGTAAATCAATATGTCAGACATAGATCAAAATGCAGTATATCTTATTTGATTTTCCTTTGGACCCATTTTAAAGCTGTTTCAATTAAAAAAAAAAGTGAAGGGAAAATACTCATGAAGCAAACCCTTGGAGCCTCACTGTGACCATGGACGAGGGGTGGAGGGCCTCGCTAGCATGCAGAGCGCAGTGGATTCCTGCGGATGCGGTTAGGTTCAAACTCAGCACCCCACCATTTGCTCTCCCTTATGAGCCATCTAAATGTGTTCTAGTTCTTAAGATACTTGTAGCTTTCTTTTGACTGAGGTTTTTGTTTTACTTTCATAGTCTTCTTAGTGTTGTTTTTATTGTTTTCACTGTTTTTCTGTATATAAAATCCAAAATAGGTGAATCAGAGGCAGTAACTGGATTCATGGTTCCTTGGGGCAGGGCAGGGGAGGTGGGGAGGAAATGGGGAGCTAATAACAATGAGTCCAAGAATGAAGAAAATATCTAAACCTGATTATGGTGATGATTCTACAACGATATGTGAATTATATACCAATAAACTGTTAAAAAGTCATTCGCAAATTATATAATTAAATGGTTCAATCATATTAAGAAGAGTTGTACAATCATTACCACAATCGAATTTAGAACATTTTCTTCCTTCTTGTACTCACTGTTATTATTGTACTCACTTCCTTCAAACCGCCCCGGCCACAACTCAGGAACCATTAATCAAGATATTGTCTCAATAGATATACCTACCCTAGATTTCATATACACTAAAACATTTAAAAACAGCAAAAAACCTACTATAAATAACAAAGTAAAACAAAAGTATCCCAACTGAAAAGATAGAAAATATAAAAAACTAAAATCAATTTAAAATGGGTCAAAAAGGAGATCAATGGATATGGTGCTAAATTTTAAAGGAATTGCATCTGCAATAATCCACTTTCCAATGCACTCTGCATAACAGCAAGGCTAACCACAACACTTGTCTATGCTCAGAGAGGACTCACAGAGCTTTATCCATACATATTTCCCCTGCACTTTGTTTTTACTGAAGTAAAATGGGTCAAAACAGGGGTCAAATGATATCATGCTTTATTGTAATCATCTCTATAACACTCTCTGTCTGATAGCAAGACTACTGACATCCTTCAACTGAGTCAGAGAGGATTCACCGGAATCTTAAACCACTTGTGTGGAACTTGCAAATGATTTTGGATTTCCACTGTCATCCATATCCTTCTGCAAATCAGGTGTTCACAATTTAAGCTCTAATACTATTCCCTCCTTCATATTTGAGTTTTAATTATTCACACTCCTCTGGTCACAAAGGCTGATGTGCTTCTTCCATGTGGACTTAGGTGACATTTCACTCAGAAGGCTGCTTGCTTAAAAATAAGACCCCCATGCGCCATTCTTTCTAAAAATCATACCATCTAAATTTCTTTACTACACTTTGCTATAGCATCCATATCTTCAGTGAGCATCAAAAAGGGCCAAGTCACAAGAACTAATTCTCATATTGGGCTAGAATTAAATGCAAGTCTAAATCCCATTCATGTTATCTATGGTTTACGTACATCTCTGGTTAATCTTAAAGAGACATCATTGTAATTTTATATTAGAGAACATTATCAATCAGCCCCTGGGGCACATGGCAATTCTATTGATAGTGTGAACTTTTTGATTAAAGAATCTATAAACGAATGCTGATCAAAAGGGAAAAATTCAAAATTGAATTTCAAATTACCAAGAACTCTAGACTTTCTAGAGCCACGTAAACTGGAAAAACCCAAGTCCTAAAATAATCCTTAAACCAAAAATATCCTCCAAAGTGGGTCACTCCACAAAGAGGTGGGATATGGGATAAGACCATCCACCTGAGGGTCTACACCAAGACAAGGCTGGGGCAAATCCCCACAGAAATGAAAGAACCTTGCCAGGAAATCAAGTTTAGGCCAGGGGAGAGGAACATCACTGATAGTTCTGTTGGCGAGCATGGTAGGTGATTGGGGAGAAATATCCTCACATTGGGAAGGGGTGCTAAACAATGATTGTAGGGAACCTATAGGGACAATGGTCCAGATTTTATGTTCCTGGGTAAACACTACAAATATGTCTCTAGCCAAAGCTCAATAAAACATGCCATGGACTAAACACCAAGGTGTCACTGGATGCTGACCTTGTGGTACGGTAAACCTTGTGGTCAGCATGGCATCACTCGGGCTACACAAGCGCTTAACACAGAGGCCCAGCAGAATGAACTGAGCCTGGCCTCAAAGGTGCCTGTACCCTTGGACTGAGGACTGGGGTGCTTAGATAGAAGAGGAAGCAGAGTGGCTGCCCTGGACCTGTGGAAGTGATGGTCATTGGACCTTGGGGGGAACCCCATTTGGTTGGAGTCCATCAAAAGGGACTCAGAATCACCATATATTTAGTACCTTGATGCTCCCCTCTCAGTGATATGACTGGCTTTGATCTGTTGGGCAGGGATTTAAACTTGGAAGAATTGATCCAGGATGTTTCCCCTGGCATCGATCCCCCCTGCTTAGGGTAAACAGAATTCAACTGAATATGAGATCTAACTGTGTGGAGCAACAACTCATGGGTTTCGGCTCAAGTTAGAACTGTACTTGCAGACTCCTCAAACCTACAGCAGAATGATGTGTCATCGGAAAACTTGATGGTGTTGCCAGTGCAATCATCTTATACTCCAGGGGGAATGATTGACAATGTGTTACTTTTCTGTTTCTATGGGTTTTTTCCCCTGCCTTTCATTTGCTTGTTTTGTTTGTGTTTGTCTTTAGTTGTCTGCTAGTTGTTTTGTTGCTGTTGGTGGGGTAGTTGGTCTTACAGGGTATTAATTTGTCATAGTATGGCTGTCAAAGTAAACCCGAGCTATGCATATCCCAGGGACAAGCAGATGGATTCTGGCCCCAATTTAACTTTAGTCCCAATCCAAAGACAGTTAGTTTGGATAACATGGCCTTGCCCACCTCATGTAATGATCACTGAAGATAAGGGTGCTACAGCTAAGTGTGGTGAAGAAAACAAATGGTGCTCACTATCAATCGGAATAGTGTGTGGAGTCTTAAATTCAAACAAGTAGTCATCTAAACGAGGAGTGAACTATGTCCACAAAGAAGAAGCACACCAGCTTGCGTGACCCAAAGGCACGCAAAACAAAATTCAAAAATGACAAAGGGAAAAGTATCAGAGCCCAAATTTCGAAGACCCAATTTATAGAATGCTATAGAAGATAGGGGGGCCCCAAACCCATCTGCAGAGTATCTAGTCAGATTAAGCCACCAGCAGATCCCCTCTAGTCACAGGAAAGTGTCTCGAACAGCTTTTCTATCAGATAGAGATCATTGTAAGTGTGATTATGCTGGAATGAACTGGATACATGGTCAGATGACCTCCCTTCTAACCTGAACTTGTTCTTGGTCAGTGGTTTTCAACCTTCCTAATATACATTTACTACCGTCCCTCATATTGTGGTGACCCCCCCAACCATAAAATTATTTTTGTTGCTACTTCATAACTGTAATTTTGCTGCTGTTATGAATCGTCATGTAAAACCTGATAAGCAGGAAGTATTTTCATTGTTACAATTTGAACATAATTAAAGCATAGTGATTAATCACAAAAACATTTTCTATTGTGAAAGACTAATTTCTAACTACAAATGAAATTAATTTTGTTGTAAAGCATAGTGTAGCATGGGTAACAGTTTTCACGCCAGTTACTCGTATGTGGGCATATCTGCATATGGGCAGCCCTGCCTAGAGACAGCTAGAGGAACAGTGTCTTGGTTCCTAAGACCATTGGAAATGTGTTTTCAGGTCTTAGGTGACTCCTGTGAAAGGGTTGTTTGACCCCCAACGGGTCGTAACCAACAGGTTGACAACTGCTGTTTAGGTGAGAGCATTTCTTGCTTGTTCTAAGACAAGGTGGTCTTTTCTTTCTTACTCATTATTTGTAATTTTATCTCTAAAGAATTGATTGTGTTAATGATTATGTAAGTCTTCTTGATATGACTGAACTATTGAATTGTGTGATATATGTGGATTAAGTACCAATAAAACTGTTTTAAAAAAGGCTCAGAAACCCACACAGGCAGTCTATCCTGTCCCATAGAGTCACTATGAGTCGGCATTGACTCAATGGCAGTGAGCTTGGTTTGTTTTTTGACCAAATCACAGGGCACTATTACTTTGTCTTACAGCTCAAATTCTTCACTGTGCCAAATCCCAGGCTTAACTTTTACTATCTGTAAATCTAGAAACCTTTTGAGCTTTCTGCAGCACTAGTTCTGTATAAACTCCACTCCAACTATGAATAATCTCTACTGCGCCGATACTCAAACCAAACTCTGCCAGTGAGTTGATTTCCACCCAAAGCAGTTCTGCCCATAGGACAGGGTAGAACTGCCCCTCTGGATTTTTAAGACTGTCACTTTATAGGAGTAGAAAGCTTCATCTTTCCTCCTCAGAGTAGCTGATGGTTCCAAACAGCTGATCTTGCAGTCAGCAGCCCAACATGTAGCTATCATGTTGTCTATTGTCTATACTGCCTACTATATATTGTCTATTCTCTTTACTCAATGCATTAAAACATCTATTAATTTTTTTTAAAAAGTAAAATGTATGTATTCCACTTTGTTAGTGCTTTTATTCACTTGTATCTCAATTTGGGTCTATCCTAATTCCGTCATATCAATCAACCAACAAATATGCATTAAAGCACCCAAAATGCAGATATAACAATAAGCAATATTAAGTCCTTTAGAGCTGGGCTAAATTATATAGTTAGAATATAATCAGGTGCACAGAGATTAAAAAAAAACCCAAATATGATGCAAAATCAACTAGCTAATATTATTTCTAATTAATTCTTAACTCTGATAACTTAAAAAAAATCTTATGAAAACTTACACATCGGATTGGTTTTGTTCATATAAAGCCTTCCTCTCCTCCAGAATTTGTCTGAGTCCATCCTCCTGGAATATATAAACTGCTTTTGATATATATCCATGGATTCCCCAATGCATTCAATTAATCCCCTAAGTCTATCTGTACTACATTTATCCTCAATTTATATATATAATTTATTTAAAATCCATAGCCATTGCATAAATTCTGGCTATTTATGTACCTACATCAAAAATAAAGGCTTAATCGAGCATGAAAGTACACATTTTCACTGCAAAAACAACAAATACAAGTTTTAAAATGTTTCTCCCAATTTTTTCCCCCAAAGACACAGTTTTGGTTTGTACTGCAAGAAAAGAAAGGCCAAAGGAATTTTTCCTACCATCTACCTTAAGATAGAAATTTTTCACTTAGACAAATAAAATGTTTTAATTCTAAAATTCATAAATGTTAATAAGATAGTTGACCATTTGAAACGAAGTGACATCACATATTCTTTCAGCCAAAATACAGTCTTGGGTTCAACCAACCCTGTAGCCAATTATATGTTGAAAATATTTGATGATGATGAATAGCCTTGTTTACTCTTGATGTCATTTATTACCCATTTCATCTCCACAATTCTAAAAGTTACAAGTCCTGCTAGTCTTCAATCCCTTAAAAAACTCATTTATCAATATCTGTAGAATTGAGTTTCAATCATCCACATTTCTCACCACTAGCTCATCTCTCTGCCTCCATTAGTTCTTCTCTTCTGATGCATTTTCCATATAGCCAATAACCAAAACCACTTCCATTAAGTACATTTTGATTAAATGACCCTATAGGACGGAGAAAATTGCTCCCTATGGTTTACACAGCTGTAAATCTTTACAGAAGCGGCTATCTTTCTCCCTTAGAATGGCTGGTGTGTTTGAATTGCTGACCATTAGGCTAGCAGCCCAATGCATAACTCCAGGCCTCATTTTACTGCCAATAAGTAATCCAAAATATAAAAACATCCCGCCACACCCCTACCTGAAAACCTCTACCTGATTCCAAATGCCTGTGGAATAATGCCGAAGTTTTTCTAATCCTAGAACCCACCATTGACATCTCCATACATAACCTTTCCAGTTGTGATCATGAGTCTTAAGCCATTGTTTATCACCTGCCTGTGTGAGGGCTAATACTTCATAGAAGGCTCGAACACCCACTCCCAACCCCCCAGTAGCATTTCTCTTTATGCTCCCATCTACGCAACACCAGTTTCACTTACCACATTGCATTCTATTCACTTGTGTTTCTTGGTCCTCACTGACATCTATCTAGTTGCTGCCCTATGATTGTTTACTACGATGCTTAAACGTACTTAGACTTCCAGGGTTCAAGCTCTAGCTCTGCTCTTTACTGGCTATATCACCACTGACAAATCTCCTAACTTCAATTCTCCATTCACATGTTTGAGGTGGGGGGAGACAGCTCAGATCTCACACAATTATGAGGAGAGACAATTGCAAGCTAAGTGCTGAACATCATTCCTACTTCCATGTTATTGTAGTGGACAAATAATCATAATAGTAACAATACGACTGTTAGCACTATTATTATTTCTTGTAGAAACAGCATACAGGGACTCAGCCCTGAGTGTGTCAGGTACAGTTCCTCACTACACCAAGAGCTCTGTACCATCATCATGCCCATTTTTGTTGGTGAGAACACTGGACGCACAGAAAGCCTGAGTCCACAGTGATCGAACAGAGTATGAATCTCAGTCTGGCACCAGAGGCCTACTTCATCATCACATTTTGCTCACTGAGTGCGTGCGCGCACACTAATGCGCATAAAACGCTAGATCCAATAAAAACGACTGGTTCTGTGGGTTTCTGAGGCTGTCAATCTTTAAAAGAACAGAAAGCTTCCAGCTTTCTTCGGCAGAATGGAGGTGGATTCGAATTTACTTTAGTTCGTATTAGGCAACCTTTTACTTGGCTAAGCAAAGGAAAAGCAACAAAGCTAAAAATGAAGCAAAACGGAAGGAAGTAGACTTTGAGGAAGCGCAATTGCTGAGTTGTACAGTAACTTCCTTCTTTCTCCCACAGTAACCTTTTGTTATGCTGTTACTTTCCCTTCCGGAACTTGTCTCACACCCTCAGGGGAATCTGAAGCAAACCGCGAAAAGAGCAGCCCAGGGGAGATCCCGCTCACCCTCCAGCCCCTTTCAGCCAAGCTCCCCGGACCTCCATCCCGCCCTCTGCCGTCCAGCCCGTCATATTAAAGGCGGGCAGCTGCCCTTCTGGCGTGTGGTGCAGTTCGCGGACCACCTCCGTCGCCTTTTCACAGAACATGGCGGGTAGACCTGGTACCGGGACCTCCTTGTCGGCCGCCCACTTGACCGAAGAGTCTGCGGGCTCCCTGCAGCCTAGTTCGCGCCGCGCTTATTAGCGCAGGTCTAGGAAATCGCCTGCGCTTTGGCGGTAAAAATCCCCAACCAATGGGAAGGCAAGGACGCAGGTTGCGTGGCTACGGTGGTTGCAAAGGGACAATTCCATACGCGTTACAGAAATATGACCGGAAGTGGGGAGGCGGTGACCGGTGCCTTCTTCCGGTGGAACGCGGCCCTCCGGAAAGAGTCCTTGGGGTTCCATTTGACTTTATCCATGAGGAGAGACGAATTTTCCAATACTAATCTGAGCACCTAGTTTAGGGAGCAGCATAGCTTGGAATAGATGTACCGCCCACACCCCCCGAAACTTCCTCTTTTCCCTTTTTTAAAAATAAAAATCATTCTATTGAGGGCTCATATAACTATCCATATGTACATACATTGTGTCAAGCTCATTTGTACATTTTTGCCATCATTCTCAAAACATTTGCTTTCTCCTTACTCCCTTTATATCAGCTCCTCACTTTTTCCCCTGCTTCATGGAACCTTGATCATTTATCAATTATTTTGTCATGTCTTACAGTGCCCACATCTCCCTTCATCCACTTTTCTGTTGTGCAACTCCATGGAGGGGGTTATATGTAAATCCTTGTAAGCAGTCCCCCCCCCCTTTTTAAATCATTTTATTGGGGGCTTGTACAACCCTTATCACAATCAATACATCATTCCATTGTGTTTAGGACATTTGTGCATTTGTTGACCTCATCATTCTCAACACATTTCCTTTCTAATTGAGCCCTTGGTATCAGCTCCTCGTTTTTCTATCTCCCTCCCTACCCCCTCCCTCCTAAACCCTTGTTAATATTGATAGGTTTAGAATTAAGGTAGCAGATGGACATTGGACCTCCACTTCTTTTCTCCCTCAATTGCAAGAACACTTTGTTCTATTGAACTGGCATGCCGTGATGCTCACCTTAAAAGCCTGAAAATAAACAATCCGCGATCTAGCTCAGAAACAGCAAAGCCCACGTGGAAGAAGCACACCAGCATGTGTGATCACGAGGTGTTGAAGGGATCAGGCATTAAAGAACAAAAAAAATCACATCATTGTGAATGAGGAAGGGTATGGAGTAGGGACGAGGCCAAAACCCATCTGAAGGAAAGTGGACATCCCCTTACAGAACGGTTGTGGGAAGAGAAGAGGTGTTCAGGGTGCAGTGGAGCAACAATGAAACATACAGCTTTGCTCTAGTTATTTTCTATTTATTTATGTATTTGTTTGTATCATTTTATCAGGAGCTTGCACATCTCTTATCACAACCCATACATACATTGTGTCGAGCACATTTCTACATTTGTTGCCATCATTATTCTCAAAACCTTTGCTTTCTACTTGAGCCCTTGGTATCAACTCCTCATTTTCTCCAACCCTCCCCGCTACCCGCTCCCTCATGAACCCTTGATAATTTATAAATTATTATTTTGTCATATCTTACACTGTCCGACATCTCCCTTCACCCACTTTTCTGTTGTCCTTCCCCCAGGGTGGAGGTTATGTAGGTCCTTGTAATCGGTCCCCCCTTAATACCCCACTTTCCCTCCACCCTCACGGTATAGCCATTCTTAGCACTGGTCCTAAAGAGAGCGTCTGACCTGGATTCCCTGTGTTTCAAGTTCCTATCTGTACCAATGTACATCCTCTGGTCTAGCCAGATTTGTGCGGCAGAATTGGGATCATGATACAGGAGGGGGTTGGGAGAGGAAGCATTTAGGAATTAGAGGAAAGTTGTATGTTTCATCATTGCTACACTGCACCGACTGGATCATCTCCCGACAACCCTTCTGAAAGGGGATGACCACTTGCCTACACATGGTTCTTGGGTTCCCAATCTTCACTGCCCTCATTCACAATGATATAAATTTTTTGTTCTTTGATGCCTGATACCTGATCCCTTTGAAACATCATGATCACACAGGCTGGTGTGCTTCTTCCATGTTGCCTTTGTTGCTTCTGAGCTAGATGGCTGCTTGTTTACCTTCAAGTCTTTAAGAGCCCAGACGCTATCACTTTTGACAGCCAGGATTTGTTTCACCACATTTGTTTATGCGCCCATTTGTCTTCAGCAATCATATCGGGAAGGTGAGCACACAATTATATGACTTTTTTTGTTCTTTGATGCCTGATAACTGATCCCTTTGGCACCTCATGATCACACAGGCTGGTGTGCTTCTTCCATGTGGGTTTTCTTGTTTCTGAGCTAGACAGCTGCTTATTTACTTTGAAGTCTCTAAGACCCTATATCTTTTGATAGCCATTTGTCTTCAGTGATCAGATCATTACACACCTCTTTTTAACAAGTTTAAACTATTGTATTATATGACATCTGAATTATATGTCAATAAAACTGAAAAAATTTTAAAGATTAAAGGAATATATGGAGTCGCTATACTAAAAAGAACTAGTCAATATTGCATCATGTTAAGAGGTATCATATAAGAACCAAAGGTACTGAAAGAAGAAGTCCAAGTTGCACTGAAAGCATTAATCAAAAACAAGGCTCCAGGAATTGTTGGAAAACCCACTGTAGGCAGTTACATAATCTAATAACTTGAGAAAGGGTAAAGTCTAGCCTGTCAATAGGGTCACAGCGAATGAGGCCTCTGTGGGGCCTGGCTTTCTCCAGAGGATTTTGGGTATTCCTGTATTGCTATCTTGTGGTGGAACACACTGTCTCTTTTCTACACAATCCTGTTGACAAACCACATGGAGACACACTGAGAGAGCCAGAGCCCTGGAGCTGGAGGAGCCACATAGTGACCCCTGCCAGCACCAAGATCCTTCACCGCTACTGGATCTACATGACTTTCCACCCACTGGTCTGTGATATTCTTGCATTTGGCATTATTGCATGGCTACATGAGTCTAAAGAGGAATTTATTGACCAGTATTGGACATAGGGGATAATATTGGACTTACGGACTTGATCTGGACTGGGCTGGGATCTTTCTCAATATACAATTGCTCTTTTATACAAAGCTCTTTCTTATACACATGAGTGTCTGTGAATTTGTTTCTCTGGTCTACCTGGACTAACACATTATGCTACCTGGAGTGGTGTACTAGAGAAACAAATCACAAAGATGGAGAGTGGATGCTTGTTTGACGTCTGCTCATGGTAGTACTTTTTTGGCTAGCCAGAGGTTAGATCTGGCCATTCAGTTTGCTGGGTTGTTTTATGGAAAAAATACAGGAAGTTAAACATTTTATGATTTCCTTTGATTGCTGTCTTTGGTGATTCCTGTACTAACTGGTAAAAATGAATGTGATTAATGTATATTTGGAGCTCAGGGGTAGAAATCCAGATTGGAGACTGGAAAGTCAACTCGGTGCTCCTCAAGGGGACAGGCACTCCCCTCTCTGGATCTCTCTTTTAACATCGATACACAAAGTTCGATTCTGTGAGGGTCACAGACTGGGGACTCCCATGGCCAAATGAGGACCTGTGTGGACTCTGGTTGGCCTGCTTATTCACTGCCATCTAGAAGATTCCAACTCACAGTGACCCTGTAAGACCGAGCGGAACTGCCCCTGTGGGTTTCCGAGGCTGAAATTCTATATGGACTAGAAGGTCTCATCTCTGCACAGCCCCCCACCCTATCCCCCAACCCCCGCTCCCCCAGTGTGACTGGTGGTTTCAAACTACTGACCTTCTAGTTAGCTGCCCAACACATAACCCACTGTGCCATCAGGGCTCTTTGGCCTACTTGGCTTCTATCCAATGTTATTGAATCGCCTTTGAAAAAATCAGGAGGTTTTTAAGAAAACAGGAATTTTGACTTTCTCTAGAAAAATCGATCTGGCATCACTGGAACCTAAACTAGAGGATCCACAATTCCACGTGGCTCTGGGAATCTCAACATTTCTTCCTCCTGCTCAAAGTAAAATTGTTTAAGGGGACCTTTCACAGCTGGTGGGCTGGTCTCCTTTCTAGAAAGTTGCCTCTGTAAAGAAAATGCATCTTTCTTCCCTTTTACCTAGTTGGGGGTGGTGAGGGTAGCAGGAGCTATTGGGTTAAGAAAAAACAGTCCAGGTAGCTTCAGTCTGCCCTGCCAGGGCTTTAGAGGCCAAGCCTTTTTTGCTCCAGCTGACTGACCTGCTGTTTCCAGGGCAGCCCCACCATCTGTTCCAAGATGCAGTGGGGGGGGCGACTTTCCTTCATCACACCTGCCCCAAACTCAGGCCCAGAACTACTGTCTAAACACAGAACAACTTTTGTCTGTGGCCAAATGTGGGACCCCAAATTTCTTCCCTCTTTCCCGATACTCCTTCAGTGACTTGATGACCTGGGCCAGGCTGAGATGAATTAGCTTGCTCCACACAGCTGGCTGCTGGGTTCCAGTCAACTCCCAGAGGCCACTGGCTGTGCCCATCAGTAGAAGTGGGAGTTGAGAACCCTCAGCTCTTGGCTGAGCCGCTCTGTCAGTCTGTAGCTATTGACTGTAGCTGCTTCTGACAGCCAGTCTAGCTGGTGCTTTAAGTCATTTCAGTCGCTCCACCTCAGCTGTGATTAGTCTAGTCTCTGTAGCCTCAGAGGGAGGGGAAAACAAAACACCTCAATGACTGAATCAGAGTGGGTTATCCTCTTTTAAAAGGCAGAAAGTCTGAATTGGAGGATATTTTGGGGGGGGGGTCTCTTTTATGCATTTCACATTTATGAAATAAGAACTAACAGTATTTGTTCCAGTAAGTGGATGAGAACCACCTAAGGGCCCATTCCTCCCACCAGGCCACGCCTCACTAAGAATAGAGGTCCATCACTTGTCTGGCATTTTGTGGTACTGTGGTGACTTTTGTTTTGTGAGATACTGGGAGCTATGTGATTGGCATTTCATATACCAGCAGGGTCACCCAAAGAGCTTCCAGACAAAGAACAGACAATGAAGAAGGAATTGGCTGCCTGCATGGGACATTGGAAGTCATTAAAAATGAAATGGAATACATAAAGATTGATATTGTAAGCATTAGTTAGCTGAAATGGACTGATATTGACCATTTTGAAACAGAAAATCTTATGGTTTACTCTGCTGGAAATGACACAATCAAGAGAAACAACATTGCATTCATCATCAAAAGGACATTTTAAGATCTATTTTAATGTACAATGCTATCTTTGATAGGATGCTATCTATGCCCCTTCAAGGAGAACCAATCAATACAACTATTGTTCAAATTTATGCACCAACCACCCAAAGCTGGTGATGCAGAAATTGAATAATTCTACCACCATATTCAGTCCCAAATTTGTCAGACTTGCTATCAAAATGCTATTGGAATGCAAAAGTTGAAAACAAAGAGGAAGGATCAGTAGTTGAAAAATATGGTCTTGGTGATAGAAACCAAGCTGGAGATCGCATGACAGAGTAAAAACACCCTACTGGATCAGGTGCGTGGACCACAGAAAACAGATAGGCCTGCCAAGCTCCATCTGGAATCAATATTCAACCCCCTAGAGGCTGTGACCTATACAAAAAGGTCCTCACCCCAAGTTTTCTCTTTGTTTTTCCTTCACTTCCTTTTATTTATTTTAATCACTTCTGCACTCTGCTTTCTTCTTTATTTCTGCTTCTACTTCTATTCTTTCCATTTTAATTTACTTTTCCAGTTCCCTTCCTTTCCTTTTTTATGTTTTGATTAGCTTCTCTTTTATTTTTCTCTACCTTGGTTTTTGACACACACACACACACACACACACACACACACACTTCTAGTTATTAAATTCCTTTCACTTGCTCTTGTTTGTCCGCTGTCTCTTGCTGGTTTCTTTTTCAAAAATTATTTCTTCGTTGGCAATTTTTTTTGTCCCTTCCTGTTCTACCTGACAGTGGACAGCAATCGCAGGCCTAGCCACCTCTATGCCTGTAGTCATACCTATACAGTGACAGACACTACATACTCCTGTACCACCTGATCATCTTTACGTAAGTGAGACCACCAAACAAACCATTGCTAACTGTGCTATAATAACAACAAACAGTACCACACACATTCTCAGATTATCCTTTACAACAACCAGTAGATAGGTGGAGTGTCTGCAGTCTCAAGATACTAAGATCAATTAAACACAAAAACACTAATACTACAACATCTCAGTGGCAAAGGCAATTTAAGTTTATATGAAGAAACAAGACAGAACAGCTGAAGCACATGACCAATAAAGAGCTAGAAGACCTTTTTTCAGGAAGAAAAGGCATTGAAATTACCTGATAAACTATTAAAAATTATACTTTTATACTATCAATGAACCGGGAGAAAGGAAAGATTGCGAAGCTAAAGAAAAACTGAACACACACACACACACACACTTTAGAGTAATTCAGGAAAGCACTAAAATAACACATCAATTGAAACTAGAAACCGTACACCACAGCAAAGAGAAATTCAGAAGATTAATACTAAGATGAGAGAAACAGATAACGCATTAGAAGAGCAAAGGACTTTGCGAGTAGAAGGAGGCAGGGGAAGGGAGTGGTAAGCAAACAATGCCAAAGACAGGGGAATAACTAAGGAATTAAAATCAACAATGAGGAGGACATAGAGATCCTGGTGGTGTTGGGGTAACAGCAATTTAGCTGAGAAGAACTACTAAGGTGGAAGAAGGGTGAGTGTGATGGTGAGGTAGAAGAAAGGTAAAAAGAAACAGGAAAGATCTAGGAAGCAAAGCTATAGATAGAGGTATAAGCATAAGTGTGTACCTATGTAAATACATTAATTCATAAAAATAGAGGTATTGGTCTATGTACATCATATATGGCAAGACATTGATGTAGTAGATGGACTTTAGGTCTCTGCTCAGGGCCTGCCTTCAATACAAGAATACTTTGTTCTAAGAACCTGGCATGTTGTGATGCTCACCCTCCTGGCATGATTGGTGAAGACAAAATGGGTGCACAAGCAAATGTGGTAAAGAAAGCTGATGGATTGCCTGCAACAATGATGCAAAAATAGAGCGATACTGGGGATGGTTCAGGACTGGATGGGGTGTGCTCTCTTGTCTAGAGGGTCACTGTGAGGTGGAGCTGGTTCGACAGCACCCGACCACAACAACAACAGAAAACTAAGACTGGCTCTGACAAGTGTCAGATGCTGCTCACCCAGGCTTGGACATTAACTTTCCATCGCATTAAATGTAATCGCTTGGTGTCAGAGTTGGAGAAGCTGCTATTCATACTCTAGTGATCAAGTGTTATGTGAGAAAATTACTTGTACATTTACTAGTTTGCTATTCATACCTTATTTCAGTTTAGCTTAATAACCCATTCCCTTGTTTTCTTTATCTCTGGGGAAAATAAGCATCACTAATTGGAGCAGGATATGTGAAAGTACTGCAAAAATAAAACACACCATGCTAATATTAAAAAAAAAAAAAAGAAAGCTGATGGTACCTCTTCTATCAAAAGATATAGCATCTGGGATCTGAAAGGCTTGAGGTTAAACAAGCAGCTGTCTAGCTGATAAACAAACCCACATGGAAGAAGCACACCAGCCTGTGTGATCATGAGATGGGATCAGGTAACAGGCATCAGAAGACCCAAAACACACACACACACACACCCCACACACACACCCCAAATCCATCAGTAGATAATGGAACATCTCCTTGCAAAAGGGTCACAAGGGATGAGTCAACTAGGATGCAGTATAACACCAATGAAATATACAATATTCCTCTGGTTCCTTGAGGTTCCTCACGCCCCACTACCATGACTCCAGTCCTGCCTTTCACTGCGGGCTAGACCAGAACATGTACACAGATACAGATAAGAGCTCCAGACACACACTGAATCAAGGAATAACAATGGAAGTAGTGATACCAGGAGGGCAGGAGAAAGGTGACTCCAATGATTGACACATAACCACACCCCCACCCCAGGGGGACGATCAACAGAAACCAAGGGTGACGGGAGAGAGTGGTTGGTTAAGTTATGAAAATAATAATAATTTATAATTTATCAAGGGGTCAAGGTGGGGTGGGGAGGGAGGGGAAAAAGAGGGACTGATATTTTGACCCTGGCCTCTAAACCCCTGATAAGGCCTGACCGTGGCAGCCTGCTCTCTGCTGGCTCCTCTAAGCCCCATGTCCATCACATGGCTGGTTCATTTTCTGTCAGCGCCCACGTAACTGACATATCTCCCCCACTTGCCTGAAAAGACAGCCAGGAGATCACCTCGCTAGGGTTTGGGATCAACGGTGGCCCTCTCTCCTTTGGGGACTGCCTACACCAGCGGAGCTCTTAACACTGGTCTCACTTCATGCCCTGCCTTGCCCTAGGGGCTAACTGACCTTGGGGCACAGCAAGGCCAGTATCATCACAAGGGCATACGGACTGCACCGCTTGGCCTCCTAGTACAATCCTGCCCCTTGAGAGTCCCTGGGGTCTAATAGTAAGGGCTCAAATAGAAAGTAAATGTTTAGAAAATAATCTTGGCAACATATGTACAAATATGCTTGATACAATTGATGTATTGATTGTTATAAGAGCTCTAAGAGCCCCTTTATTAGTCTAGGTACTTTGGAGAAATAAATCTACAGCAACTTGTGTATAAGAGAGAGTTGTATGTAAAGGTTAAGTGCGCATCAAGAAAATATCCCAACCCAGTGCTGCCCAAGCCCACAAGTCCAACATTAACCCATTAGGCCAATAACAGTCCACAAAGTCCTGCTCCATCTCACAAAACAGACACAATGATATCGACTGCAGAGGAAAGCTGAGTCAATGAATATGTAAGCATCTCAGCGCTGGCAGGGGTCTCCACGTGGGTGCTCCAGCACCCAGGGCTGCATCGGGGTACGTTCATGTGGCTTCTCCCTGGGGATGTCTTGCAGGAAGTCTGTCTTGCAAGTTGAAGCAGGGAACTGCGAAAGCAGTTGCACCCTGGTGTGACCACAAAGCAAGAGACCCGAGAACTAGAAAGGTGAGGCTCACTGAGCCATTTATCCCTCTGCCCTTCAATTAACCCCACATGTGCTTATCGGCCAGGTTGGCACAATAAACTAACTGAGTCCCCAGTAGTATGATCTTTTAATTTTAAAAAAGAGCAAATGGACTAGAATTGAATCAGACAGAGTTCATCAGTGAGATTAAAGAAAATCTCTCAACCTAATTTGGTAAAGGAATAATTTTTAAAATAGATAAGAAAATCTAGAGAAAATCACAGAATTCTGTGGGACAACATCAAGTACATTATGTGTGATTGGACAAAAAAACAGGAAGAAACAAACAAAACAATCAAAAGAGCAGAGAGAAGGAAACTTCCTTAATATATCATGACATGGTAAAAAATGTACTCATGAAGCTAAACAAACCAAAAGCAGGGCTGACTGAAATAAAATAATCATGACATATCATGATGAAAGTTACAAATGACAGGAATCCTGACAGCAATTGAGGAAAAATAAGTTACTTAAAAAGAGGAACTGAAAACAAAAATTGTCTTAGAAAAAGTGCATCCAGAAGGCTCTGTAGCAGAAAATGACGAGACTTGGTTTAATGTACTTTGGACATGTTGTCCAGGGAGACAGACCTTGGAGACGTGTCCCACGCATGATAAAAGTACCGGGTTTTAGAACCGAGGAAAACCTTCAACAAGATGGATTGACACAGTAGCTGCATCACTGGGCTCAAAGATAAGAACAATAGTGAGGACTGCACAGTATGGGGCAGGGTTTTGCTCTATTGTCCATAGGAACACTGAGTTGGAATAACTCCACAGCACCTTCCAATAACAGCAACAACACCACCATCTATCATACACGAACACACTGAAGCAGGAAAAATAAACATACATATTGAAAAGAAAAGAGAAACGAGTCATGCAATTAAAAACTCCCAATACATTCAAAGAAGAGTTGACACCAATTTTATTCAAACCATTGTAGGACATAATAAAAATGGAAAGTCCCCAAATTCATTTTATGAAACTTGTAAAATCATTATACCCAAATCAGACAGAAACATAGCCAGGAAAGAAAATAATACAGCAATATCCCTTATGAACATAAATGTAAAAATATCTCAACAAAACCCTACCTTATAAAGCCAACAATAAATATCTCAGTAAAGTAAATCATCATGACCAACATGAATTCATAACAAGGGTGCAATGATGGTTACATATTAGAAAAACAATCAATGTTATCCACTATATAAACAAAACAACAGGAAAGAACTTTACAACCATATTAGAAAAATTCAAATCCTACAATCCTGAGAAGAAAATGGGACCAACGGTTCCAGGGGATAAGAGAAAGGGAGAGCTAGGGAAGGGGGAGGGGAGCCAACAGACCCACGGACAGGGAACAACAAGAGATCTAAAATTGATGGAGAGGAAGGTGTAGAATGCCTGGTGGGGTTAGATCAAGTGCAATGTAGCTGAAAGAGGAATTACTGAGAGCCAAATGAAGGTCAAACATGATAGTGGGGCAGGAGGAAAGTAAAGGGAAATAGAGGAGGAAAGGAGGCAAAAGACATTTTTTTTTACATTTTATTAGGGGCTCATACAACTCTTATCACAATCCATACAAATACATACATAAATTGTATAAAGCACACCCCTACATTCTTTGCCCTAATCATTTTCAAAGCATTTGCTCTCCACTTAAGCCCTTTGCATCAGGTCCTCTTTTTTTCCCCCTCCCTCCCCGACCCCCTCCCTCATGAGCCTTTGATAATTTATAGATTGTTATTTTGTCATATCTTTCCCTATCCGGAGTCTCCCTTCCTCCCTTTCTCTGCCGTCCATCTCCCAGGGAGGAGGTCACATGTGGATCCTTGTAATCGGTTCCCCCTTTCCAACCCACTCACCCTCACTCTCCCAGTATCACCCCTCAGACCCCTGGTCCTGAAGGTATCATCCACCCTGGATTCCCTGTGTCTCCAGCTCCCATATGCACCAGTGTACATACAACCTCTGCCCTATCCAGTCCTGCAAGGTAGAATTCGGATCATGGTAGTTGGGGGAAGGAAGTATCCAGGATCTGGGGGAAAGCTGTGTTCTTCATCGGTACTACATCGCACCCTGACTGACCCATCTCCTCTCCTAAACCCCTCTATGAGGGGATCTCCAGTGGTTGACAAATGGGCTTTGGGTCTCCACTCTGCACTTCCCCCTTCATTCACTATGGTATATATATATATATTTCGTATGATGCCTTTGGCACCTCGTAATTGCACAGGCTGGTGTGCTTCTTCCATGTGGGCTTTATTGCTTCTGAGCTAGATGGCCGCTTGTTCACCTTCAAGCCTTTAAGACCCCAGACACTATCTCGTTTGATAGCCGGGCACCATCAGCTTTCTTCACTACATTTACTTGTTCACCCACTTTGGCTTCAGCAGTTGTGTAGGGAGAGTGAGCATCGTAGAGTGCCAACTTAATAAAAGAAAGTATTCATGCATTGAGGGAGTGCTTGAGTAGAGGTCCAAGGTCCTTCTGCCACCTTAAAACTAAACCTATAAATATAGACACATAGATTTATTTCCCCATCCATCTATATATATATATATATATATATATATATATATATATATATATATATATATATATATATATATATATATATATATATATATATATATATATATTTGCATGCACATGTCTTTGTCTAGACCTCTATAAATGCCCTTTGACTCCTAGCTCTTTCCTCCATCTCCCTTGACTTTCCTCCTGCCCTACTACCAAGCTCCATCCCCACCTGAGTTACAGCTATACCTCTTCTTTATGTAACCTTACCCTTGATCATTCCCTACCAGGCCTGCCACTCCCTCCTCACTACCATTTTGGGTCCCATGTTGTTCCCTTGTCCCTGGGTTTGTTAACACCACTTCCTTACCCCCCCCACTTCCCCTATCCCAAGCCCCCCCGGAACTGTCGGTCTATTGTTTTTCCTCCAGATAGTTCATCCAGCCTGTCTTATTTAGACAGACCTGTGGAGACAATAACATGCACGAAAATAAGACAGAGGAAAACAAAGCAACAGTATACAACCAGACAACAAAACAACAACAAATCACTGACAAAGAACAAAACAAAACACATCAAGAAAGAAAACTTGTAGTTAGTTCAAGGATCGTTTGTTGGAGGCAAAAGACATTTATAGAGGTATAAATATACACACATATATAAAAATATACTTATATAATGATAGGGATATGGGTCTATGTTCATATATTTATGTTTAATATCAAGGTTGCAGATGAATATTGGTTCTCTATTCAAGTCCTCCCGCAACGCAAGAACACTTCCTTCTAATAACCTGGCATTCTGTGATGCTCACCTTCCTGACATGATAGCTAAAGTCAAATGGGTGCATTAGCAAATGTGGTGAAGAAAGCTGATGGTGCCTAGCTATGAAAAGATACAGTGTTTGGGGTCTTAAAGGCTTGAAGTTAAACAAGCGGCCATCTAGCAGGGAAGCAATAAAACCCACATGAAAGAAGCACACAGCCTGTGTGATCACAAGGTGTCAACAGGATCAGGTATCAGATGACCCAAAACAAACCATCATATAGATATGAATTGGGGGGGGGGTTTGGAGTGGAGACCCAAGGCCCATTTGTAAACAATTGGACATCTCCTCACAGAAGGGTCAAGTCAGTCAGGGTGAAGTTTAGCACCAACAAAATACACACTACTCTAGCTCTTTAATTGACCTTGGCACCCCACTATCCTGACCCCAGTTCTAGCTTACAAATCTGGCTTGACAGGAACATGTACCCTAGTACATATCAGAGCTCTTGGTACACGGAATCCAGGACAGATAAATCCCTCAGGAACAGTAATGGGAGTAGCAATACCATGAGGGGAAGGGGAAGATGGGAGAGGAAGGGGAGAAAAGGAAAACCAGTCACAATGATCGACATATAAGCCACTCCCCACCTGCAGGGGACAAGCAACAGAGTAAAGGGAGACTGCAGACAGTGTAAAATATGAAAATAATAATAATTTATAATTTAACAAGGAGTCATGAGGGTGAGGGAGGGAAATAAAACAGGAGCTGATACCAAGGCCTCAATTAGAAAATGTTTTGAAAATAATGGTGACAACATATGTACAAATGTGCTTGATACAATTGATATATGGATTGCTATAAGAGGTGTAAGAGCCCCTAATAAAATGATATTAAAAAATACATCTACCTCTCCGTCTCTCTGCCACCCCGAGTGTGGTGGTGCTCCGACTTCACCATGTCATCTCATAAGACTTTCAGGATCAAGAGATTCCTGGCCAAGAAACAGAAGCAGAATCTGCCCATTCCCCAATGGATTCGAATGAAAACTGGTAATAAAATCAGGTACAACTCCAAGAGAAGACATTGGAGAAGAACCAAGCTGGGTCTGTAAGGAGCCCCCTGAAGGATGGCACGCATGGCCGCATTTTCCCAGGCTCAAATCATGAATTAAGATTTTTGTCCCCATGTGATGAATTGAACTTCAATCGGCAAATAATCTGGTTTATTCCTTGTTTTTTTGCTTCCTAATCATGTTTAACAATAAATAATGTAAGGTTGTTGTTGTGAGAAAAAAATACATCTATACTACTATAATACCTCAAGTAGAAAAAGACAGAAAATGGGGTAAGATGGCCACCATATAACAAGCCCGGGAGGATGTGCTCAGCAACTACCAAAGAGTTTCCACTATGAGAGAGATTCTGCACTTCCTGGTAGCAAGAAATTCAACTTAAAAGCCAAGTTGACCCAAGTTTCTCAAAGTGGAAAGCAGCAAGGCCTGCTGACAGACTCCCCTTTACGGATGAGCAGCAACATGAGTTGCTTCTACAAGCATCGTGATTCTTCGTGGCCCCTGAGAAAAGACAGTCAGCCAGCCAACCCTCTACCTCCCTGGCCTCTAGGGACACAGATAGCTAGCAGATCACTTGGGCAGCTTGGTACACACATACTCAGTACCCAAGGTACGCTTTGTACCATTTCCCCATCTTCCTCCTCTTTTCCTGCTTTGTTCTACAAGGCATTCCATCCCGTGTGCCAGCGTCGTGATACCGCATACATGTACACACAGACTACTAAAAGAGCAGGAATCCCCACCCACAAGGTAGCTTTATTATATATATTTTTGGATTTTGTACTTTTGTTCTATTTTAATACTCTCTCTCTCTCTTTTTTGATCTCCTACTTCCTCTTCTGGAGTGACTCCACCCTCCTGAGAATCCACATTCCTCCCAGGAAGAGACAGGTCTGTGTATCCCAGCATACCCACTCTAGCATGGGCTTTCCAGGACCTCCTAAGTGCACAGATATGCTCACATTCATTCACATTGCCACAATAGCAGAATCTGGTACCCACAACCATACCCAAGTCTTTTTTTTTGATCCTTGTACTTCTATCAATTATCTTTCTATTTTCTTGCTGTTCTCTCATTAAATATCTTTCCATGAAACCTATTAATTGAGATTAACTCTCTGCCCGCAAGTGTCAACTCACAGTGATCCTATAGGACAGGGTAAAACTGTCCGGTGAGTTTCTGAGACTGTAACTGTTTATGGGAATAGAAAGTCTCCTTTTTTTGGCGGAGCAGCTGGTGGTTTTAAAATGTTGACCTTTCGGATTACAACTCAATACATAACCATTATATGACCAGAGCTCCTTATTGTGATTACCCCTCTGAAAATATTTTCCCATTATTTTTGCAAGTCTGTTGGCTTATTCACAGTCACTTATTACTATCATTACTTTATTGTTATCATTACTTTTATTTTATTCTATTTTTCCCAGCCACTATCCCCACTTAGGCACCTTGCCCCTTCTTTTCATTTCACCACTGTATGTTTTCCAGCTCCTATTAGAACTCACCTGTGTCACTAGACAAACTCTACCTCTGTATGACCAGCAGCTCACACACCACAATGCTGAAGAAACAGCAGTCAAGCACAGAAAGCTTCCAAATTCAAGAAAAACAAACATGAACAACCAAGTAGCACTCAAACCAATGGAATAGTCTGAAGATGTGATTGTGAACCACCAGTAACAGAATTCAGAAGAATGATGCTTAGGTCATGAGATCTGGGGAATGTTCATGAGAAAAACAGAAGAAATTGAGAAACTAAAATCCTTAAAGCAAAGGATTCTAGAAGACAAGCAATGAGATAACTGAATTAGGCAACATAGTAAAAGGCTAGAGGAATAAAATGGAAAAGGAAAATAAAATAAATGAGCTTGAAGACAATTACCCTCACGACAGTAGACAAGAGAAGCAATCAACAAAAAATCCCGGAAGCATCCAAATAAATCCTGTAGGACACTATCATAAGAACCCATCTAAGAAAAGAAAAAAGAAAAGAAATGCTGGGAAAAGAACACCACCAAAAAAAAAAATCTACAGAGAATAGTACAAGAAACCATGGAAGAAAATTTCAACACACTATTCAACAAGCTGAGAAGAATGGACAACCAAAGAGAAAACATCAAGACATAAAGAAAAGGAGAGAATCTGAGGGCAGCTAGAGAAAAAGGAAAAGTCATCTACAAAGGAAAGTTGATAAGGATAAATTCAGACTTCTCAGCAAAAGACCTGCAGGCAAGAAGACAATGGAATGACATATATACAATTGTGACGGGTGGAAGGGGGGGTGGGGCGGAAGGAAGCCAGCCAAGAATATTATACTGAACAAAAATATCCCTCAAATACAAGGGAGAAATAAAGGTTATTTCCTGAGGAGGAAAAAATAAAGGAATTTTGAATTCAACAATTCATTTTCTCAGATCACAATGTTATAAAACTGGAAATCTACAACAGAAAGAAAAGGAACAAAAAGACAAACACATGGAGACTGAACAACATACCATTTCAAAATGACTGGACACTAGAGTAAACGAAAACGAGAAATTAAGAAACTCCTTAAAACAAGCAAACCTATAACACATCATACCAAAAACTCGGATACAACCAATGCAGTTATCTGAAGTCAATTTATAGCAATCAATACACACACGAAATATGAGAGAAATCCAAAACCAATACTAATAAAACACTTCCAACAAGTAGAAAGAGGGAAACCACATAAGTCCTTCAACAATAAAGGGAAAGAACTAATAAAAATTGAAGCAGAAATAAATGAACTGAAAAATGGGGGGGAAATCAACAAGACAAAAAGTTGGTTATGAAAAGATTAACAAAATCGACAAACTGATAGAAAACTTAACAAAGGAAAAGAAAGATGCAAATATCTAGAATTTGAGATGAAAAGGGTGCCATCACAAAAGATCCAAATGAAATAAAAAGATACATGTAGAGCAAAAGAAGAATTAGAGGTCACCAAGAGACTTCCAACCAAGAAAGGTTCTAAAGAAGTATGTATGTTGGCTTCACAGGAGAATGCTAGCAAGTATTCAGGGAAGAGCCATAACTAATTCTGTGCAGACTATTCCAAAATATAGAAACTGACAGCAAACTCCCACACGCATTCTATGAAATGAGCATAATCCTCAAACCCTGATCACGATCATTTAGAAAAAATGAAAACAGGAAGTAGATAAGAGTGTCCCTCATCAATATTCTTATTCAACATTGTACTACAATAAACATCTTAGCCAGACAGACAGCAAAAATATTTTAAAATAAAAGGAATATAATTGGGCAAAAAATAGGTCAAGCTGTCACTATTTGCAGATAGTATGATTTTACATAGTGAGAGCCCCAAGGACTCCACAGAAAGATTGTTGGAAAGTACTAACGAATCTGTTAAAGTAATGGCATACAAGATTAATAAGCAGAAATCAATTTTAATATGCTATTGAAGAGCTCCAAAATAAAAACATCAAGAAAAAAAATAAAAAAAGAGAAAACAATATCATTTATAATATCCATACAAAAGATGAATACCTGGGAATAAACTTAACCAAAGAAACAAAAGACCTGTACAAAGGAAACTACAGAAAAATCAAAATGTGAATATTACTGAAAGCAATAAATCTATAGATAGAACACAATTCTGATCAAAATCATTTTCTTGGGGGCTCATACAGCTCTTATCACAATCTATGCATCCATCCATTGTGTCTAGCACATTTGTTCATTGTTGCCATCATCATTTTCAAAACAATTTCATTCTACTTGAGCCCTTGGCATGGGCTCCTCATTTTTCCCTCTTCCCTTCTTCACGAACTCTTAATAATTCATAAATTGTTATTAATTTTTCATGTCTTACACTGTCCGAGGTCTCTCTTTACCCTCTTTTCTACTGCCCATGCCCAAGGAGGGGTTACATTGTGATCAGTGCCCCCTCTTGGTACCACTACTCTCACAGCTGTCTACAAATGGGTTTGGGGTCTCCAGTCCACCCTCCCCCTCAATCACATCAATAAGGCTTTTTGTTCTGGGTCTTTGATGCCAGATACCTGATCCCTTCGACACCTCTTTATCACACAAGCTGGTGTGCTTCTTCCATGTGGGCTTTGTTGCTTCTTAGAGAGAGTCACTTGTTCATCTTCAAGCCTGTAAGACCCCAGATGCTATATCTTTGCATTGCTGGACACCATCACCTTTCTTCATTACATTTGCTTATGCACCCATTTGTCTTCAGCAATTCTGGCGGGAAGGTTATCACAGAATGCCAGGTGACTAGAACAAAGTGTTCTTGCGTTGAGGGAGTACTTGAGTAGAGGCCCACTTAATTTTTGGACCTTTTGGACCTACTTTCTATCCAGCTCTTGGTAATCCAGGGTGTGTGCTACAGACTAGTGGACTTAATATTGTTCTTTTGAGGCACACAATATCTTTCATAGGCCACACCAGAAAGAATCCATGTGGAAGCTACATTCACTGGAGTTTGTAAACTGGGCTTTCATTCAAACTCATCAGGAGCCCTTTGATTTAAGACTGAAATTCATCAGTGTGAGAAGATGATGACTGCTATCCCAAGTTATGGAATTGGCAGTTATTGGACTTTGGTTTGACTCTCTGGCCTTCAGGGTGCCTAATGAATGGTGATCCAGGAATACCAAATATTCACTACTTTAATGCTCTTCTTATTTTGTTATGACATGTATTAGTCAGGTATGCATGTTGCTACCTTTTGGAATGAATTTTGTTGAAAGTTTTGTTCCAACATCAACCCTAATTATTTGTGTAAATAGTGTCCAGCCCAGCCTGTGTGATCACGAGGTGTCAATGGGATCAGGTATCAGGCATCAAGAAACAAAAAGTCCTATCACTGTGATGAGTGGGAGTGCGAAATGGGGACACAAAACCCATCTATAGGCAACTGGACATACCCTTACAGAAGGGCCTTGGGAGGAGACAAACCAGTCAGGGTATAGTATAGTAAAGATAAAACATACAGCTTTCCTCTAGTTCTTTAATGCTTCCTCCCTCCCACTATCATGATCCCAATTCTACCTTACAAATACGGCTAGACCAGAGGATGTACACTGGTACAGACAGGAACTAGAAACAGAGGCAATCCAGGACAGATGACCCTCTGAGGACTACTAGTGAGAGTGGCGATACCGGGAGGGTGGAGGGAAGGTAGGGTAGAAAGGGGCAAGGGATTATAAAGATCTACATATAAACTCCTCCATGGGGGACAGACAACAGAAAAATGGGTGAAGGGAGACGTTGGACAGTGTGAGATATGCCAAAATAATAATAATTTATAAATAATCAAGGGTTCATGAGGGAGGGTGGGGGAAGGAGGGTGAAAATGAGGAGCTGATACCAAGGGCTCAAGTAGAAAGAAAATGTTTTGAAAATTATATGGCAACAAATGTACAAATGTGCTTGACACAATGTATGTATGGATGAATTGTAATAAGAGCTGTATGAGTACCCCCAGAAAACATTTTTTAATAAATTGTTCAGAAACTTGAATTTAATCTATATAAGTCAACAATTCAAGCATGAATTGATGTCTGAAACCAGCCTATACTTCTATATGCTTTTCTCAACCGTGTTTTAAATTCTGTATCATAAGCTAAATGAATAACACTATCGTTACCTTATGCCCCAGGAAGATGGTTTGAAAAGTTTTCGTTATCATAAAATGATAATGTTGTTTCTAAAGTGAACCAGAGACATATATAAACCACAGATATGTGAATGGATTTTGTGCTCCCATTTAAATCTAGCCCCAATCTAAGAACTATGAGTTCTTAGGATGTGGCCCTCTTTAATGCTTAAAGAAGTCACTAAAGATATAGGTGCTATAGAAAAAAACAAAACAAAGGAGAATGAAAAAACAACAAACAAAGCCCAAGAAATATACTCATAAAAATTATATCTGTTTGTAATTAATAGATAAAAATTTTACTAGTACATTGCTTAGAACACATGGTAGATAAATGGAATCACAGAATGGAATTTTCCCACTTTTTGCAGTCCATTGTATATTCAATATTTGTAAGTCTTAACATTTACAAAAAGTACAAAACAAGGTGATCTATATTAAACATAATGCCTGTGCTATAAATTGTCATCACAAGGTAATTATTTTACTATTGATTCGAACATTTTCTTCATTCAATACTTTTATTGAAGTTCAAAGTATACATTCTTAAGACAATAAATACCTGGCTGTTTTTTCTTAGTATCACAGAGGTACCATCATCAACTTCAAATTCTCCATAGTCTCTTAGACACCGTACCTGAAAAGAAAATCAGATATTTTATCCAAATTACCTTTTAAAATATGCAGTGATCATAACATGAAGTGGGATTATATAAATGCCCGAACAGTAAAAGTACTGTATTTTATGTGTCTGTTTCCTCCTCTGTGTACTTAGGACCCTTACTATTCCCAGATATTTACTGTGGTCCTAAACCTAAAGATCTCAATTTCCTACGTCACCGGGAAGGGAAAAATAAGCTTTGCAAATGTATACATGGATGGTATTACCAATAAGGAAACCAGGGATTTAGATAAAAGGAGACTACATAGTTGGACGTTTTCCTCTCAAACAATGCACTATATTAATCAGAAGGAATAAAAATGAGGGACATAACAGTGGCAAACAAGAAAGAAAAGAGCATTTTACCTCAACAAGATTGACCAGATCCTTCCCATAATCCATCAGGATAAAAGAACATAAATCTAAAAACAAACTGTTTTTCTTTTTAACAATTTATTGGGGCTCATACAATTCTTATCACAGTTCATACATATACATACATCAATTGTATAAAGCACATCTGTACAGTCTTTGCCCTAATCATATTTTTCTCGTTTCCTTTTTTACATTTTATTAGGGACTCATACAACTCTTATCACAATCCATACATATACATACATCAATTGTATAAAGCACATCCATACATTGCCTGCCCCAATCATTCTCAAGGCATTTGCTCTCCACTTAAGCCCCTTGCATCAGGTCCTCTTTTTCATTTTTTCCCCTCCCTCCCCTTTCCCCCCTCCCTCGTGTGCACTTGGTAATTTATACATCGTTATTTTGTCATATCTTGCCCTATCCGGAGTCTCCCTTACCCCCCTTCTCTGCTGTCCCTCTCCCAGGGAAGAGGTCACATGTGGATCCTTGTATTCAGTACCCCCTTTCCAACCCACTCACCCTCCACTCTCCCAGCATCGTCCCTCACACCCTTGGTCCTGAAGGTATCATCCACCTTGGATTCCCTGTACCTCCAGCCCTCATATGTACCAGTGTACAGCCTCTGCCCTATCCAGCCCTGCAAGGTAGAATTCGGATCATGGTAGTTGGGGGGAGGAAACATCCAGGATCTGGAGGAAAGTTGTGTTCTTCATCGGTACTACCTCGCACCCTAATTAACCCATCTCCTCTCCTAAACCCCTCTATGAGGGGATCTCCATTGGCCGACACTTGCGCCTTGGGTCTCCACTCTGCACTTCCCCCTTCATTTAATATGGTATATATATATATATACATATACATATATACATATACACACATGTACACATACATACACACATGCCTTTTTTTTTTTTTGCATGATGCCTTATACCTGGTCCCTTGGCACCTCGTGATCACACTGGCCGGTGTGCTTCTTCCATGTGGGCTTTTTTGCTTCTGAGCTAGATGGCCGCTTTTTCACCTTCAAGCCTTTAAGACCCCAGACACTATCTCTTTTGATAGCCAGGCACCATCAGCTTTCTTCACCACATTTGCTTATGCACCCATTTGTCTTCAGCAATCCTATCATGGAGGTGTGCACTCAATGATATGATTTTTTGTTCTTTGATGCCTGGTAACTGATCCCTTCGGGACCACTCGATCACACAGGCTGGTGTGTTCTTCCATGTGGACTTTGTTGCTTCTGAGCTAGATGGCCGCTTGTTTATCTTCAAGCCTTTAAGACCCCAGTCACTATCTCTTTTGATAGCCGGGCACCATCGGCTTTCTTCACCACATTTACTTGTTCACCCACTTTGGCTCCAGCCGTTGTGTCGGGAGAGTGAGCATCATAGAGTTCCAATTTAATAAAAGGAGATATTCATACATTGAGGGAGTGAACAAACTGTTTTTCAAAGGAAATCAAGTCTTCCAATCTCTTGTTTCTCAGGAATACTTAAAAATACATTTAAAAGATTCACTTTCATGCTCTTTCATTTTGCTTACACAGTAACTTAGCAATCAATTAATTTTCATTTAGTATTTTAAAAATAAAACAAAATTTATGGAAGATGGAATGTTAGATTACATTAAGATCCTTGAAATTAAAGTGCCAACATCCAATCATTTTTGACCTATAAAATGTAAGCTTAATATAGTTCAGCTCACACATCACTATTACCTTAAAACTGTGAATCAAAGTTTGTTGCAGAGAGGGCACTATAAGCATTTCCATACTCCTGTCCCTCTATAGCAGTGTTTCCCAAAGTGGGGATACTGCAATGATCCAGGAGGAGTACAAAGCAGATAGTTACACTTTATCCTGGAGTATAGGCTATTGTATAAAAGTTTTTAATTTTACACACACACACACACACACACACACACACACACCATAGTGAATGAAGGGGTAAGTGCAGCGTGGAGACTCAAAGCCCATTTGTCGGCCACTGGAGATCCCCTCATAGAGGGGTTTAGGAGAGGAGATGGGTCAGTCAGGGTGCGATGCAGTACCGATGAAGAACACAGCTTTCTCCCAGATCCTGGATGCTTCCTCCCCCAACTACCATGATCCGAATTCTACCTTGCAGGACTGGATAGGGCAGAGGTTGTACACTGGTGCATATGGGAGCTGAAAGCACAGGGAATCCAGGGTGGATGATAACTTCAGGACCAATGGTATGAGGGGCAATGCTGGGAGTGGAGGGTGAGTGGGTTGGAAAGGGGGAACTGATTACAAGGATCCACATGTGACCTCCTCTCTGGGAGACGGACGGCAGAGAAGGGTGGGGAGGGGTAAGGGAGACTCCGGATAGGGAAAGATATGACAAAATAACAATCTATAAATTATCAAGGGCTCATGAGGGAGGGGGGGCAAGCGAGGGAGGGGGAAAAAAAGAGGACCTAATGCAAAGGGCTTAAGTGGAGAGCAAATGCTTTCAAAATGATTAGGGCAAAGAATGTAGGAATGTGCTTTACACAATTGATGTATGTATATGTGTGGATTGTGATAAGAATTGTATGAGCCCCTAATAAAATGTAAAAAAAATGATTAGGGCAAAGAATGTACAGATGTGCTTTATACAATTGATGTATGTATATATATGGATTGTGATAAGAGTTCTATGAGCCCCTATTAAAACAATTAGGAAAAAAAACAGGCCCAAAGAACAAAAGAAAACTGGGTTAGCAATATATATACATAAATTAAAATATCTATAAAGAGATTCTATCACCGCCCTCTAGTTGATTCTAACTCACAATGACCCTATATTGGTTTTCCAAGGCTGTAAATCCTTACAGAAACTAATAGTCTCATCTTTCTCCTGAGCAACAGTTGGTAAATTTGAACCTTAAGAACCTCAGAACCCTGGTGGTACAGCAGTTAATCACTGGGTTGCAATCTGCATGGTCGACAGTTCAAAACTACCAGTACCAGTAGGAGAAAGCCTGGGCTTTCTACTCAGAAACCCATAGGGGATCCCTAGGAATCAGCATTGACTCAATACCAGAGAGTTTGGTTCTGGAACCTTATGGTTAGCAGTGCAATCAATGCCTATCCTACAATGCCAGCAGGGATCCTAAGAAAGAGATGAAGAGATGTAGTCAATGAATAAGGCCCATCTAGCCATAATCTCTTATGCATCGTATTATCAATTCTAGCCTATATGGCTATGGTTAAAATCCCATTTTGGAGGGATGGTTATGTGGAAAAGCCATCTCAGAAGCAGGAACACAGAGAAATGCTGGACCATCAAGGTGTAAGAGGCCCTAGTGGGACATACTTGAGATCTTTGTCTGAAGTGGTAGAGACTGAGATGGAGGCATCAAAGGCTGCAGCACAGAGACCATGGGACAGAACAGAGGAACTAGGCCAAGACCAGAGGCTGAGGCAAGGCGTCCATGACATAAAACAGAGGAGCAATACTGAGACTATGATACTTTGAGGCAGAGCAGTGGGCTGCCTTTCTGGCCCAAAGAGGCAAAGGGACTATGTGACTGAGAGGCTAAGGACTAAAGACTGACATGACTGCTGGATGACAGGAGAGGTACACTTACTGTTTCCTGATGCTGACTTGTGGTAACTAGTTACCTTCCTTAATAAGCCCACTAAATTGTGAATATTGTCTGTGAGTTCTGTGAGGCCAACTGGGACCGATAATTGAACCCGACAGAAAGGCAGTGTGTGAGGGAGGAGTGGGTGGTGTCAGAATAGATATTGAAGGATGAAGGATGGAGGCATGTCTGAACTCTGCCTCATGGAAACAGTGAAGCCAGAGAAAGTCAAATACGGCCCTCTGATATGTCTTCCTACATTTAAAGAAGCCAATCCAATTACTAGCACTAACAAATAAGAGAAACAACGTTACTGGATAACTCAACAGGATATTTGAGTTGGCAGAAGAACAGAACAGCTTATTGAGTCTGAGGAACAAAAGTAAAGAAACATGATCCCAAGGAACACCATCAAGCAAATCAATGCAAATATTATGGAAGTCCCAGAAGAGGGCAAAGGGTAACTAAATAAAACTTAATAGACAACAGCAGAACATTACCAAAACTTGACAAAGGACAAGAATGTACATATCAATGACACTTAAGAATTTCCAAATCAGAAGAAAGCCTGAGAGATCCACACCAAAATATCTTATCATCAAACTCTTTAAAAAAAAGATAAAATCTTGACAATATCAAATAAAATGAAGTACCAATTTACATATATAGAAACCCTGGAAACCAGGAGGTAATAGAGTCACCTATTTAAAATAATGAAAGAAATGAACAGCCATCCAAGATTCCTATAGCCAGCAAAACTTTCCTTTATAAATGAGGATAAAATTCAAGAAAACAAATAAAACCTGAGGGAATGTTGAGACATTCCTTTAGATTGAAATACAAGGATAGTAGATTGCAAGATGAAGCAATATAGAGAAAAAGGTGTTAGGTTCCTGGATTCAGGTACCTGAAAGAATTCACACAGCAGAAGCAGGTTTGTAATCCAAGTGATTTTATGGGGAAAAGGGAAGTTTCAGGTATTACAGCCTCAAAAAATACACATTGTTTTAAGAAAGCATACAAGGATCCGCAGAACTGCACATGGGTTCACTGCTGAATGGGGAAAAAACACATAGAAAGAACAGGAACACATAACCCAGCACGTGGAACCAGGAAATCCCAGGGGCCAAAAGGGCTCCCACCCCCGACTTGTGGAGAATGCTGGAATGGAAGGAAGTCAAGGCAGGGTCTTTATTCCCTCCTCTCCACAACGGCTGGGGGAAGCATGGTTGAAGGTATTGGTTGGTTCCACTGGCTTGAGTTTAGGCCCACCTGTGTGAGGTAATGTAACTGAGCCTAATCTGTGTGCCCTGGTGGACCTCCCCTCGGGGCGGAGGGAGCTCTTGCCTGAGCATGCTCAGTTTGATTGTTCTAAAATTTAATGGATGCCTGATTTCTTCCAATCCTTTTGCTTTAGCCTTATGCAGTTACTGCGGAGACAACCCCCTTGTGGTGCTTATGTAATCTGATGTCAATTTGGGACTTGAGAGGATTAAGAGTGAAGTGGTGGAGTCTAGTTGGTCAATCAGGATAGCCAGTGAGGCCTCTGTGTGGGCATTGCCTTCGCCTGAGAATTCTGGGAACTCCAGTATTTCCTCCTTAAACAGGAGACGCTTCTCTCTCTCAGCTCACTTCCTTGGAGATGCTCTACTGGCAAGACACATGGCACTACGTCCTGGTAGCTGGGAAAGCCACACGGACCTACCCTGATGCAACAGACCTCTGGAGCCAGAGAAGCTACATAGAGAACCCTGCCAGCGCTGAGATGTTTACAATGCTACTGGATCCAAAAAGTTTCTACTCGCTGGTTCAAGATCGTCCTGCAATCGGAGTCATTGCATGTTTCGTGAGTCTGACGAGGCCTTTACAGATTGGTATCAGACATATGGGCTAATATTGGGCTCACGGACTTGACCTGGACTGGGCTGGGACGTTTTCGCAATATTCAGTTGTTCTTCTATATAAGCCTCTTTCTTATAAACATGAGTTTCTATGAATTTGTTTCTCTTGTCTACCCAGACTAACACTCCCCCTTTATGGCCCCTATTCTGGCTACCTAACATATTTAGCCAACACCCATGAATCTCAGAAACATCGTGACAGTGAAGGAAAACCAGTGAGAGCAGATGTACTTCCAATAATCCAACACTTAAATTAGACCTCATACCTAAATCCTATCCTAAAAACAACCCTAATCCTAACCCTAAACAAGGTGAAAAGCTAACCCTAGGTGTAAACCTAAACAGAGATGTACCCTAAGCCTAGGTCTAACTGTATTCTCCTAACCTTAAAATTAACCCTAACCTAAGGCTCACCCTAAAGCAAGCCCTAACCATAACCGTATGTCTACCCTAAGGCTAACCCTAATCCTAACCCCAAATCTGATGTGAACATGCAGCTCCCCCTACAACTAACCTTACTCCTAACCGTCATCCTTCGCCTGAACCTAACTTAACTCTATCCCTCACCTTCAATCGAAGCCTCCATAGCACCGTTAATGTAATCCAATCCCTTAAACTAGACAGAGAGCTAAACTTAACCATAACCAAAACGGACGTAACACACAAACCGTAAGCCTGAACCCAACTCTTAACCTCGCACACTGTCTAACCCTCACACAAATATTAACCCCAACCCATATCTAAACAGTCAAGTTTACCATAGGCCTAAATGAGACAATAGGTTCGCTCATCCTTAAGCACTAAACCCTACTCTTACCTTCCACCTCACACTGCCCCTACATTTGATCCTCAGACTTACCATAACCCGAATCCTCAGACAGCCGTAACTCTAACGTGAACTCTAACTCTGTCCCTAAACATGCCCAAATGCCTGTACCTATGCCCGTCTAAAGTTAAACCTAAACCGAAATCTTCTGTGCCACAATTTTGCAGCAGTTTAAAGTACACTGGGAAAGATTTTTCTGCAAGAAAGAAACTGCAGGCGGCGTGCCTGAACTGAGAATATCATGCTGCACGAGCTCTTTGGCCTCAGATGCTAGAAGTGCCATGAGTGGGCACTATAAAGAAACGGGACTTTACTTTCTCCGTGATCATCAACCTTTGTGGATTCTCTTTGTTCTAGACGCCTGAAATAAAGACAGTTGTCCTGAGTCACCTAAACCTCCACCGAGTGGTCTTAGTGAGGCGCGGGAACTTGCCGGTATCAGAATTCCGAAGAAGGCTGAACGTCCACAATTAAATGGTCATTGCCCAGAAATGAAGCGCCAGCCGGATCAGCCTGGGAAACAAGCTTCCATTAGACAATGAAGATGTGAGAATCTGGTACGGCCACACTTCATGGTTTCCATAGATCCATGCAATTCCGTGTTGAATTTCAGTCCGAAAATGAAACCGCTGGAGCCTCTGTTCAGCAGGCCCTGGTGTAGCTCCCAGAGGCACAATGGTGCTCCTCTAGATTTTGGACGAAAAACGTTTTCACGGGAATAAGCAACCTTGATCAAGCCAGGTGGGTCTTGGAAAAACGAAATTGCTGCGTGTGCCTGGAATACTGACAAGCACTCACCTGTGTCACTCTATGGCGCATTCAGCACAGGAATCTGCATCGATTGAGCCAAGACAAAGGAAAGTTCAGGGAGGCAGCACCCGTGTAGAAAAGCATTTGTTCTTCAAAGAGGAGGCCAATATTGTGAAACGACATACCCATGGCAAATAGTTTTCATCGGCAGTTTCATGGAGCAATATTGCGGGGAGAGAAAAGGCACCACCTGAGGGAGGCACGCTCAAAAAAATTACGTAGGGCAGGAGACGGGTCGCCCCCAGGCACTAGGGGTGTCGGGCCTCAACATTGTTAGCAGAGTTCACTGAAGTCCCTGAGTGAAGTTTTCTCCGGTGTCCTTCGTCTACGTTCCTAAAATTTACTCTGCGGTTTCTGATGACTGGGTTACGAACGGCCACCATTCACCATTTTCCTTACACTCGTGCGTCTCCATCGACCTTAAAGGAAAGGGAGAACACGCAGATGCTGGCAGCTAAATTCAGCAGAGTTTGTCTCAACACAAAAGAGACAGCTCTGTGGGGACCCGTCTTCCATGGTAAAACATTTCCTAACGAATAAGAAATCTTCCCATCGCAATGACAGTAGAATTGCCACCGGTGGATTTGCCGATGTGCCTATAAACATCTTCTTCAGGCCATGAAGTAGTGAAGCACGGGAACCCAGGCGCTTCACCCTTTTCCCTAGACCAGTGAAACTTAAAGAGCCACTATTGACCTGTGAGACATGACGTTGCTGGAAGCATCAGTGTACAGAGGCATGGGAACCTCAAAGGAGTTTCTTCCGTGTGAAAATAACAACCAGGCTGAACTTCATGGCAGGGTTCCAGATTCCCAGGAATTCCACGGGCTGTATTGCTCAGAGATAGAACCTACTGCTTGGGGCACACTTAATCTGAAAAACTTGCTGGACTCACGGCTTTCCCAAAGACCCAAGATTCTCAAAGAGCGAGCGTAAGTTTGACGGAAAAACAAACTGCCGGTAGCGCCTTTTGACCTTGAAACCGGCAAGAAGGAAGATTTCCCTTAAACCATGAATCTCAGAAACATCGTGACAGTGAAGGAAAACCAGTGAGAGCAGATGTACTTCCAATAATCCAACACTTAAATTAGACCTCATACCTAAATCCTATCCTAAAAACAACCCTAATCCTAACCCTAAACAAGGTGAAAAGCTAACCCTAGGTGTAAACCTAAACAGAGATGTACCCTAAGCCTAGGTCTAACTGTATTCTCCTAACCTTAAAATTAACCCTAACCTAAGGCTCACCCTAAAGCAAGCCCTAACCATAACCGTATGTCTACCCTAAGGCTAACCCTAATCCTAACCCCAAATCTGATGTGAACATGCAGCTCCCCCTACAACTAACCTTACTCCTAACCGTCATCCTTCGCCTGAACCTAACTTAACTCTATCCCTCACCTTCAATCGAAGCCTCCATAGCACCGTTAATGTAATCCAATCCCTTAAACTAGACAGAGAGCTAAACTTAACCATAACCAAAACGGACGTAACACACAAACCGTAAGCCTGAACCCAACTCTTAACCTCGCACACTGTCTAACCCTCACACAAATATTAACCCCAACCCATATCTAAACAGTCAAGTTTACCATAGGCCTAAATGAGACAATAGGTTCGCTCATCCTTCAGCACTAAAGCCTACTCTTACCTTCCACCTCACACTGCCCCTACATTTGATCCTCAGACTTACCATAACCCGAATCCTCACACAGCCGTAACTCTAACGTGAACTCTAACTCTGTCCCTAAACATGCCCAAATGCCTGTACCTATGCCCGTCTAAAGTTAAACCTAAACCGAAATCTTCTGTGCCACCATTTTGCAGCAGTTTAAAGAAGTACACTGGGAAAGATTTTTCTGCAAGAAAGAAACTGCAGGCGGCGTGCCTGAACTGAGAATATCATGCTGCACGAGCTCTTTGGCCTCAGATGCTAGAAGTGCCATGAGTGGGCACTATAAAGAAACGGGACTTTACTTTCTCCGTGATCATCAACCTTTGTGGATTCTCTTTGTTCTAGACGCCTGAAATAAAGACAGTTGTCCTGAGTCACCTAAACCTCCACCGAGTGGTCTTAGTGAGGCGCGGGATCTTGCCGGTATCAGAATTCCAAAGAAGGCTGAACGTCCACAATTAAATGGTCATTGCCCAGAAATGAAGCGCCAGCCGGATCAGCCTGGGAAACAAGCTTCCATTAGACAATGAAGATGTGAGAATCTGGTACGGCCACACTTCATGGTTTCCATAGATCCATGCAATTCCGTGTTGAATTTCAGTCCGAAAATGAAACCGCTGGAGCCTCTGTTCAGCAGGCCCTGGTGTAGCTCCCAGAGGCACAATGGTGCTCCTCTAGATTTTGGACGAAAAACGTTTTCACGGGAATAAGCAACCTTGATCAAGCCAGGTGGGTCTTGGAAAAACGAAATTGCTGCGTGTGCCTGGAATACTGACAAGCACTCACCTGTGTCACTCTATGGCGCATTCAGCACAGGAATCTGCATCGATTGAGCCAAGACAAAGGAAAGTTCAGGGAGGCAGCACCCGTGTAGAAAAGCATTTGTTCTTCAAAGAGGAGGCCAATATTGTGAAACGACATACCCATGGCAAATAGTTTTCATCGGCAGTTTCATGGAGCAATATTGCGGGGAGAGAAAAGGCACCACCTGAGGGAGGCACGCTCAAAAAAATTACGTAGGGCAGGAGACGGGTCGCCCCCAGGCACTAGGGGTGTCGGGCCTCAACATTGTTAGCAGAGTTCACTGAAGTCCCTGAGTGAAGTTTTCTCCGGTGTCCTTCGTCTACGTTCCTAAAATTTACTCTGCGGTTTCTGATGACTGGGTTACGAACGGCCACCATTCACCGTTTTCCTTACACTCGTGCGTCTCCATCGACCTTAAAGGAAAGGGAGAACACGCAGATGCTGGCAGCTAAATTCAGCAGAGTTTGTCTCAACACAAAAGAGACAGCTCTGTGGGGACCCGTCTTCCATGGTAAAACATTCCTAACGAATAAGAAATCTTCCCATCGCAATGACCATATGAGAGAAGGGCCACCGGTGGATTTGCCGATGTGCCTATAAACATCTTCTTCAGGCCATGAAGTAGTGAAGCACGGGAACCCAGGCGCTTCACCCTTTTCCCTAGACCAGTGAAACTTAAAGAGCCACTATTGACCTGTGAGACATGACGTTGCTGGAAGCATCAGTGTACAGAGGCATGGGAACCTCAAAGGAGTTTCTTCCGTGTGAAAATAACAACCAGGCTGAACTTCATGGCAGGGTTCCAGATTCCCAGGAATTCCACGGGCTGTATTGCTCAGAGATAGAACCTACTGCTTGGGGCACACTTAATCTGAAAAACTTGCTGGACTCACGGCTTTCCCAAAGACCCAAGATTCTCAAAGAGCGAGCGTAAGTTTGACGGAAAAACAAACTGCCGGTAGCGCCTTTTGACCTTGAAACCGGCAAGAAGGAAGATTTCCTTTAAACCATGAATCTCAGAAACATCGTGACAGTGAAGGAAAACCAGTGAGAGCAGATGTACTTCCAATAATCCAACACTTAAATTAGACCTCATACCTAAATCCTATCCTAAAAACAACCCTAATCCTAACCCTAAACAAGGTGAAAAGCTAACCCTAGGTGTAAACCTAAACAGAGATGTACCCTAAGCCTAGGTCTAACTGTATTCTCCTAACCTTAAAATTAACCCTAACCTAAGGCTCACCCTAAAGCAAGCCCTAACCATAACCGTATGTCTACCCTAAGGCTAACCCTAATCCTAACCCCAAATCTGATGTGAACATGCAGCTCCCCCTACAACTAACCTTACTCCTAACCGTCATCCTTCGCCTGAACCTAACTTAACTCTATCCCTCACCTTCAATCGAAGCCTCCATAGCACCGTTAATGTAATCCAATCCCTTAAACTAGACAGAGAGCTAAACTTAACCATAACCAAAACGGACGTAACACACAAACCGTAAGCCTGAACCCAACTCTTAACCTCGCACACTGTCTAACCCTCACACAAATATTAACCCCAACCCATATCTAAACAGTCAAGTTTACCATAGGCCTAAATGAGACAATAGGTTCGCTCATCCTTAAGCACTAAAGCCTACTCTTACCTTCCACCTCACACTGCCCCTACATTTGATCCTCAGACTTACCATAACCCGAATCCTCAGACAGCCGTAACTCTAACGTGAACTCTAACTCTGTCCCTAAACATGCCCAAATGCCTGTACCTATGCCCGTCTAAAGTTAAACCTAACCTAGATCGTCAAAGGGCCCGCTAGTTAACCTACATAGTCCAAGTGCCCGCTAGTTAACCTACATAGTCCAAGTACCTGATGGGGAACCTACATAGTCCAAGTATCCGCTAGGTAACCTACATAGTCCAAATGCCCGCTAGTAACGTACATAGTCCAAGTGCCCGTTAGGTAACCTATTTAGTCCAAGTGCCCGCTAGGGAACACACATAGTCCAAGTGCCCGTTAGAGAACTTACTTAGTCAAAGCCCTGCTAGGGAACCTACATAGTCCAAGTGCCCGCTAGGGAACCTAGATAGTCCAAGTACCCGTTAGCTAACCTAGATAGTCCAAGTGCCCGCTAGGTAACCTCCATAGTCCAAGTGCCCGCTAGGTAACCTCCATAGTCCAAGTGCCCGTTCGTTAACCTGATAGTCTAAGTTCCTGTTAGCTAAACTACATAGTCCAAGTGCCCGTTCGTTAACCTAGATAGTTCAAGTGCCCTCTAGGGAACCTAGATAGTCCAAGTGCCTGCTAAGTAACATACATAGTCCAAGTGCCCGCTCGGGAACCTACATAGTCCAAGTGCCCGCTAGGGAACCTACATAGTCCAAGTGCCCGTTAGTTAACCTAGATACTCAAAGTGCCTGCTAGGTATCCTAGATAGTCCAAATGCCCGCTAGGGTACCCACATAGTCCAACTGCCCGATAGGGAACCAACATAGTCCAAGTGCCCGCTAAGGGACCTACATAGTCCAAGTGCCCGCTAGGTAACCTACATAGTCCAAATGCCCGCTAGGGTACCCACAGAGTCCAACTGCCCGGTAGGGAACCAACATAATCCAAGTGCCCGCTAAGTGACCTACATAGTCCAAGTGCCCGTTAGGGAACCTACATAGTCCAAGTGCGCTCTAGGGAACCTGCATTGTCCAAGTGCCCGCTAGTTAACCTAGATCATCCATGTGTCCGCTAGTAAACCTACATAGTCCAAGTTCCCGTTAGGTAACCTAGATAGGCCAAGTGCCCGCTAGTTAACCTACATAGTACAATGGCCCGCTAGTTGACCTAGATAGTCCAAGTGCCCTCTAGTTAACCTACATAGTCAAAGGGCCCGCTAGTTAACCTAAGTATTACAAATGTCCGATAGGGATCCTACATAGTCCAAGTGCCCGCTAGGTAACCTAGATATTCCAAGTTCCGGTTTGCTAACCTAGATAGTCCAAGTGCCCGCTAGGTAACCTACGTAGTTCAAGTGCCCATTCGTTAACTTAGCTTGTCCAAGTCGCGGTAGGTAACCAACATAGTCCAAGGGCTGCTAGGTAACCTATATAGTCCAAGTGCCCGCTAATTAACCTATAGTCCAAGTGCCCTCTAGGTAACCTACATATTCCAAGTTCCCGCTAGGTAACCTAGATAGTCCAAGTGCCCGTTACGTTAACTACATAGTCCACGTGCCCGTTCGTTAACCTAGATCGTCCAATTGCCCGCTAGGTAACCTACATAGTACAAGGGCCGGCTAGGTAACCTTTAGAATCCAAGTGCACGCTAGGTAATCTAGATAGTCCAGGTGCCCGTTAGGTAACCTAGATAGTCCAAGTGCCCGCTAGTTAACCTACATAGTCCAAGTGCCCCCTGGTTAACTTAAACAGTCCAAGTGCCCGCTAGGTTACCTGCATAGTCCAAGTGCCCGTTAGGTAACCCAGATAGTCCAAGTGCCCGCTAGGTAACCTACATAGTCCAAGTGCCCGCTAGGTAACCTACATAGTCCAAGTACCCGTTAGCTAACCTAGATAGTCCAAGTGCCCGCTAGGTAACCTCCATAGTCCAAGTGCCCGTTCGTTAACCTAGATAGTCCAAGTTCCTGTTAGCTAACCTACATAGTCCAAGTGCCCGTTCGTTAACCTAGATAGTTCAAGTGCCCGCTAGGTAACCTAGACAGTCCAAGTGCCTGCTAGGTAACCTACATAGTCCAAGTGCCCGTTTGCTAACCTAGATCGTCAAAGGGCCCGCTAGTTAACCTACATAGTCCAAGGGCCCTCTAGTTAACCTAGATAGTCCAAGTGCCCGCTAGTTAACCTACATTGTCCAAGTCCCTGATGGGGAACCTACATAGTCCAAGTATCCGCTAGGTAACCTACATAGTCCAAATGCCCGCTAGTAACGTACATAGTCCAAGTGCCCGTTAGGTAACCTAGATAGTCCAAATGCCCGCTAGGGAACACACATAGTCCAAGTGCCCGTTAGAGAACTTACATAGTCAAAGCCCTGCTAGGGAACCTACATAGTCCAAGTGCCCGCTAGGGAACCTAGATAGTCCAAGTACCCGTTAGGTAACCTACGTAGTTCAAGTGCCCATTCGTTAACTTAGATAGTCCAAGTCGCGGTAGGTAACCAACATAGTCCAAGGGCCGCTACGTAACCTATATAGTCCAAGTGCCCGCTAATTAACCTATAGTCCAAGTGCCCTCTAGGTAACCTACATATTCCAAGTTCCCGCTAGGTAACCTAGATAGTCCAAGTGCCCGTTACCTAACCTACATAGTCCAAGTGCCCGTTAGGTTAACTACATAGTCCACGTGCCCGTTCGTTAACCTAGATCGTCCAATTGCCCGCTAGGTAACCTACATAGTACAAGGGCCGGCTAGGTAACCTTTAGAATCCAAGTGCCCGCTAGGTAATCTAGATAGTCCAGGTGCCCGTTAGGTAACCTAGATAGTCCAAGTGCCCGCTAGTTAACCTACATAGTCCAAGTGCCCCCTGGTTAACTTAAACAGTCCAAGTGCCCGCTAGGTTACCTGCATAGTCCAAGTGCCCGTTAGGTAACCTAGATAGTCCAAGTGCCCGCTACGTAACCTACATAGTCCAAGTGCCCGCTAGGTAACCTAGATAGTCCAAGTACCCGTTAGCTAACCTAGATAGTCCAAGTGCCCGCTAGGTAACCTCCATAGTCCAAGTGCCCGCTAGGTAACATCCATAGTCCAAGTGCCCGTTCGTTAACCTAGATAGTCCAAGTTCCTGTTAGCTAACCTACATAGTCCAAGTGCCCGTTCGTTAACCTAGATAGTTCAAGTGCCCGCTAGGTAACCTAGACAGTCCAAGTGCCTGCTAGGTAACCTACATAGTCCAAGTGCCCGTTTGCCAACCTAGATCGTCAAAGGGCCCGCTAGTTAACCTACATAGTCCAAGGGCCCTCTAGTTAACCTAGATAGTCCAAGTGCCCGCTAGTTAACCTACATTGTACAAGTCCCTGATGGGGAACCTACATAGTCCAAGTATCCGCTAAGTAACCTACATAGTCCAAATGCCCGCTAGTAACGTACATAGTCCAAGTGCCCGTTAGGTAACCTAGATAGTCCAAATGCCCGCTAGGGAACACACATAGTCCAAGTGCCCGTTAGAGAACTTACATATTCAAAGCACTGCTAGGGAACCTACATAGTCCAAGTGCCCGCTAGGGAACCTAGATAGTCCAAGTACCCGTTAGCTAACCTAGATAGTCTAAGTGCCCGCTAGGTAACCTCCATAGTCCATGTGCCCGCTAGGTAACCTCCATAGTCCAAGTGCCCGTTCTTTAACCTATATAGTCCAAGTTCCTGTTAGCTAACCTACATAGTCCAAGTGCCCGTTCGTTAACCTAGATAGTTCAAGTGCCCGCTAGGTAACCTAGACAGTCCAAGTGCCTGCTAGGTAACCTACATAGTCCAAGTGCCCAATGAGGAACCTACATAGTCCACGTGCCCGATAGGGAAACTTCATATACCAAGTGCCCGTTAGGGAACCCAGATAGTCCAAGTGCCCATAGGGAACCTATATGGTCCAAGTGCCCTCTAGGGAAGCTACATATTCATAGTGCCCGCTAGGGAACCTGCATTGTCCAAGTGCCCGCTAGTTAACCAAGATTGTCCAAGTGTCCGCTAGTAAACCTACATAGTCCAAGTTCCCGTTAGGTAACCTAGATAGGCCAAGTGCCCGCAAGGTAACCTACATAGTCCAAGTGCCCGCTAGGTAACCTAGATATTCCAGGTTCCGGTTTACTAACCTAGATAGTCCAAGTGCCCGGTAGGTAACCTACATAGTCCAAGTGCCCATTCGTTAACCTAGATAGTCCAAGTGCCCGCTAGGTAACCTATACTGTCCCAGTGCCCGCTAGGATACCTACATAGTCCAAGTGCACGTTCGTTAACTTAGATAGTCCAAGTCGCGCTAGGTAACCTATATAGTCCAAGGGCCCGCTAGGTAACCTATATAGTCAAAGTGCCCGCTAGTTAAACTATAGTCCAAGTGCCCGCTAGGTAACCTACATATTCCAAGTTCCCGCTAGGTAACCTAGATAGTCCAAGTGCCCGTTACCTAACCTACATAGTCCAAGTGCCCGTTAGGTTACCTACATAGTCCACGTGCCGGTTCGTTAACCTAGATAGTCCAAGTGCCCGCTAGGTAACCTACATAGTCCAAGTGCCCGCTAATTAACCTACATAGTCCAAGTGCCCGTTAGGTAACCTAGACAGTCCAAGTGCCCGCTAGGTAACCTCCATAGTCCAAGTGCCTGCTAATTAACCTATATAGTCCAAGTGCCCGCTAGGGAACCTGCATCGTCTAAGTGCCCGCTAGTTAATCTAGATAGTCCAAGGGTCCGCTAGTAAACCTACATAGTCCAAGTTCCCGTTAGGTAACCTAGATAGGCCAAGTGCCCGCTAGTTAACCTCCATAGTCCAAGTGCCCGCTAGGTAACCTCCATAGTCCAAGTGCCCGCTAATTAACTTATATAGTCCAAGTGCCCGATAGGGAATCTTCATATTCCAAGTGCCCGTTAGGGAACCCAGATTGTCCAAGTGCCCATAGGGAACCTATATAGTCCAAGTTCCCTCTAGGGAAGCTACATATTCATAGTGCCCGCTAGGGAACCTGCATTGTCCAAGTGCCCGCTAGTTAACCTAGATCGTCCAAGTGTCCGCTAGTAAACCTACATAGTCCAAGTTCCAGTTAGGTAACCTAGATAGGCCAAGTGCCCGCTAGTTAACCTACATAGTACAATGGCCCGCTAGTTGACCTAGATAGTCCAAGTGCCCGCTAGTTAACCTAGATAGTCAAAGTGCCCGCTAGTTAACCTAAGGAGTACAAATGTCCGATAGGGATCCTACATAGTCCAAGTGCCCGCTAGGTAACCTAGATATTCCAAGTTCTGGTTTGCTAACCTAGATAGTCCAAGTGCCCGCTAGGTAACCTACGTAGTCCAAGTGCCCATTCGTTAACCTAGATAGTCCAAGTGCCTGCTAGGTAACCTATACTGTCCAAGTGCCCGCTAGATTACTTACATAGTCCAAGTGCACTTTCGTTAACTTAGATAGTCCAAGTCACGGTAGGTAACCAACATAGTCCAAGGGCCGGTAGGTAACCTATAAGTCCAAGTGCCCGCTAGTTAGCCTATAGTCCAAGTGCCCTCTAGGTAACCTACATATTCCAAGTTTCCGCTAGGTAACCTAGATAGTCCAAGTGCCCGTTACCTAACCTAGATAGTCCAAGTGCCCGTTAGGTTACCTACATAGTCCACGTGCCCATTAGTTAACCTAGATAGTCCAATTGCCCGCTAGGTAACCTACATAGTCCAAGGGCCGGCTAGGTAACCTTTAGAATCCAAGTGCCCACTAGGTAATCTAGATAGTCCAGGTGCCCGTTAGGTAACCTAGATAGTCCAAGTGCCCGCTAGTTAACCTACATAGTCCAAGTGCCCGCTAGGTTACCTGCATAGTCCAAGTGCCCGTTAGGTAACCTAGATAGTACAAGTGCCCGCTAGGTAACCTCCATAGTCCAAGTGCCCGTTCATTAACCTAGATAGTCCAAGTTCCTGTTAGCTAACCTACATAGTCCAAGTGCCCGTTCGTTAACCTAGATAGTTCAAGTGCCCTCTAGGTAACCTAGACAGTCCAAGTGCCTCCTAGGTAACCTACAATATCCAAGTGCCCGTTTGCTAACCTAGATCGTCAAAGGGCCCGCTAGTTAACCTACATAGTCCAAGGGCCCGCTAGTTAACCTAGATAGTCCAAGTGCCCGCTAGTTAACCTACATTGTCCAAGTCCCTGATGGGGAACCTACATAGTCCAAGTATCCTCTAGGTAACCTACATAGTCCAAATGCCCGCTAGTAACGTACATAGTCCAAGTGCCCGTTAGGTAACCTAGATAGTCCAAATGCCCGCTAGGGAACCCACATAGCCCAAGTGCCCATTAGAGAACTTACATAATCAAAGCCCTGCTAGGGAACCTCCATAGTCCAAGTGCCCGCTAGGGAACCTAGATAGTCCAAGTACCCGTTAGCTAACCTAGATAGTCCAAGTGCCCGCTAGGTAACCTCCATAGTCCAAGTGCCCGTTCGTTAACCTATATAGTCCAAGTTCCTGTTAGCTAACCTACATAGTCCAAGTGTCCGTTCGTTAACCTAGATAGTTCAAGTGCCCGCTAGGTAACCTAGACAGTCCAAGTGCCTGCTAGGTAACCTACATAGTCTAAGTGCCCGCTAGGGACCTACATAGTCCAAGTGCCCGCTAGGTAACCTACATAGTCCAAGTGCCCGTTAGTTAACCTAGATAGTCAAAGTGCCTGGTAGGTAACCTAGATAGTCCAAATGCCTGCTAGGGTACCCACATAGTCCAACTGCCCGATAGGGAACCAACATAGTCCAAGTGCCCGCTAAGGGACCGACATAGTCCAAGTGACCGCTAGGGAACCTACATAGTCCAAATGCCCGTTAGGGTACCCACAGAGTCCAACTGCCCGATAGGGAACCTACATAGTCCAAGTGCCCGCTAGGTAACCTAGATAGTCCAAGTACCCGTTAGCTAACCAAGATAGTCCAAGTGCCCGCTAGGTAACCTCCATAGTCCAAGTGCCCGCTAGGTAACCTCCATAGTCCAAGTGCCCGTTCATTAACCTAGATAGTCCAAGTTCCTGTTAGCTAACCTACATAGTCCAAGTGCCCGTTTGTTAACCTAGATAGTTCAAGTGCCCTCTAGGTAACCTAGACAGTCCAAGTGCCTGCTAGGTAACCTACATAGTCCAAGTGCCCGTTTGCTAACCTAGATCGTCAAAGGGCCCGCTAGTTAACCTACATAGTCCAAGGGCCCGCTAGTTAACCTACATAGTCCAAGGGCCCGCTAGTTAACCTAGATAGTCCAAGTGCCCGCTAGTTAACCTACATTGTCCAAGTCCCTGATGGGGAACCTACATAGTCCAAGTATCCGCTAGGTAACCTACATAGTCCAAATGCCCGCTAGTAACGTACATAGTCCAAGTGCCCGTTAGGTAACCTAGATAGTCCAAATGCCCGCTAGGGAACCCACATAGCCCAAGTGCCCATTAGAGAACTTACATAATCAAAGCCCTTCTAGGGAACCTACATAGTCCAAGTGCCCGCTAGGGAACCTAGATAGTCCAAGTACCCATTAGCTAACCTAGATAGTCCAAGTGCCGGCTAGGTAACCTCCATAGTCCAAGTGCCCGCTAGGTAACCTCCATAGTCCAAGTGCCCGTTCGTTAACCTATATAGTCCAAGTTCCTGTTAGCTAACCTACATAGTCCAAGTGTCCGTTCGTTAATCTAGATAGTTCAAGTGCCCGCTAGGTAACCTAGACAGTCCAAGTGCCTGCTAGGTAACCTACATAGTCTAAGTGCCCGCTAGGGACCTACATAGTCCAAGTGCCCGCTAGGTAACCTACATAGTCCAAGTGCCCGTTAGTTAACCTAGATAGTCAAAGTGCCTGCTAGGTAACCTAGATAGTCCAAATGCCTGCTAGGGTACCCACATAGTCCAACTGCCCGATAGGGAACTAACATAGTCCAAGTGCCCGCTAAGGGACCGACATAGTCCAAGTGACCGCTAGGGAACCTACATAGTCCAAATGCCCGTTAGGGTACCCACAGAGTCCAACTGCCCGATAGGGAACCAACATAGTCCAAGTGCCCGCTAAGGGACCTACATAGTCCAAGTGCCCGTTAGGGAACCTACATAGTCCAAGTGCCCTCTAGGGAACCTGCATCGTCCAAGTGCCTGCCAGTTAACATAGAGAGTCTAAGTTCCCGCTAGTTAACCTAGATAGTCCAAGTGCCTGCTAGTTAACCTAGATCGTCCAAGTGCCCGCTAGTTAACCTACATAGTCCAAGGTCCGTTAGTTAACCTAGATAGTCCAAGAGCCCTCTAGACAACCTAGATCGTCCAAGTGACCGCTAGTTAACCTACATAGTCCAAGTGCCTGCTAGGGGACGTACATAGTCCAAGTGCCCGCTGGACAACCTAGATAGTCCAAGTGCCCGCTAGTTAACCTACATAGTCCAAGTGCCCGCTCAGGAACCTACATAGTCCAAGTGTGCGAAAGGGAACCTACGTATTCCAAGTGCCCGTTAGGGCACCTAGATAATCCAAGTAACCATAGGGAACCTATATAGTCCAAGTGCCCTCTATGGAACCTTCATAGTCAAAGTGCCCGCTAGGGAACCTGCATTGTACAAGTGCCCGCTAGTTAACCTAGATAGTCCAAGTGCCCGCTAGGTAACCTAGATAGTCGAAGGGCCCGCTAGTTAACTTACATAGTCCAAGTGCCCGATAGGGAACCTACATAGTCCAAGTGCCCAATGAGGAACCTACATAGTCCAAGTGCCCGATAGGGAATCTTCATATTCCAAGTGCCCGTTAGGGAACCCAGATAGTCCAAGTGCCCATAGGGAACTTATATGGTCCAAGTGCCCTCTAGGGAAGCTACATATTCATAGTGCCCGCTAGGGAACCTGCATTGTCCAAGTGCCCGCTAGTTAACCAAGATTGTCCAAGTGTCCGCTAGTAAACCTACATAGTCCAAGTTCCCGTTAGGTAACCTAGATAGGCCAAGTGCCCGCAAAGTAACCTACATAGTCCAAGTGCCCGCTAGGTAACCTAGATATTCCAAGTTCCGGTTTACTAACCTAGATAGTCCAAGTGCCCGCTAGGTAACCTACATAGTCCAAGTGCCCATTCGTTAAACTAGATAGTCCAAGTGCCCGGTAGGTAACCTATACTGTCCAAGTGCCCGCGAGGTTACCTACATAGTCCAAGTGCACGTTCGTTAACTTACATAGTCCAAGTTGCGCTAGGTAACATACATAGACCAAGGGCCCGCTAGGTAACCTATATAGTCCAAGTGCCCGCTAGTTAAACTATAGTCCAAGTGCCCGCTAGGTAACCTACATATTCCAAGTTCCCGCTAGGTAACCTAGATAGTCCAAGTGCCCGTTACCTAACCTAGATATTCCAAGTGCCCATTAGGTTACCTACATAGTCCACGTCCCTGTTCGTTAACCTAGATAGTCCAAGTGCCCGCTAAGTAACCTACATAGTCCAAGTGCCCGCTAATTAACCTATATAGTACAAGTGCCCGTTAGGTAACCTAGACAGTCCAAGTGCCCGCTAGGTAACCTCCATAGTCGAAGTGCCTGCTAATTAACCTATATAGTCCAAGTGCCCGCTAGGGAACCTGCATCGTCCAAGTGCCCGCTAGTTAATCTAGATAGTCCAAGGGTCCGCTAGTAAACCTACATAGTCCAAGTTCCCGTTAGGTAACCTAGATAGGCCAAGTGCCCGCTAGTTAACCTACATAGTACAATGGCCCGCTAGTTGACCTAGATAGTCCAAGTGCCCGCTAGTTAACCTAGATAGTCAAAGTGCCCGCTAGTTAACCTAAGTAGTACAAATGTCCAATAGGGATCCTACATAATCCAAGTGCCCGCTTGGTAACCTAGATATTCCAAGTTCCGGTTTGCTAACCTAGATAGTCCAAGTGCCCGCTAGGTAACCTATACTGTCCAAGTGCCCGCTAGGTTACTTACATAGTCCAAGTGCACGTTCGTTAACTTAGACAGTCCAAGTTGCGGTAGGTAACCAACATAGTCTAAGGGCCGCTAGGTAACCTATATAGTCCTAGTGCCCGCTAGTTAACCTATAGTCCATGTGCCCTCTAGGTAACTTAAACAGTCCAAGTGCCCGCTAGGTTACCTGCATAGTCCAAGTGCCCGTTAGGTAACCTAGATAGTCCAAGTGCCCGCTGGGTAACCTCCATAGTCCAAGTGCCCGCTAGGTAACATCGATAGTCCAAGTGCCCGTTCGTTAACCTAGATAGTCCAAGTTCCTGTTAGCTAACCTACATAGTCCAAGTGCACGTTCATTAACCTAGATAGTTCAAGTGCCCGCTAGGTAACCTAGACAGTCCAAGTGCCTGATAGTTAACCTACATAGTCCAAGTGCCCGTTTGCTAACCTAGATCGTCAAAGGGCCCGCTAGTTAACCTAGATAGTCCAAGTGCCCGCTAGTTAACCTACATTGTCCAAGTCCCTGATGGGGAACCTACATAGTCCAAGTATCCGCTAGGTAACCTACATAGTCCAAATGCCCACTAGTAACGTACGTAGTCCAAATGCCCGTTAGGTAACCTAGATAGTCCAAATGCCCGCTAGGGAACCTACATAGCCCAAGTGCCCGCTAGGTAACCTACATAGTCCAAATGCCCGCTAGAAACCTACATAGTCCAAGTGCAAGAAGGGAACCTACATAATCCAAGTGCCCGCTAGGGAACCTACTTAGTCCAAATGCCCGTTAGGTTACCTAGATAGTCCAAATGCCCGCTAGGGTACCCAAATAGTCTAAGTGCCCGCGAGGTAACCTACATAGTCCAAGTGCCGATTCATTAACCTAGATTTTCCAAGTGCCCTCTAGGTAACCTAGACTGTCCAAGTGCCCGCTTGGTTACCTACATAGTCCACGTGCCCGTTCGTTAACCTAGATAGTACAAGAGCCCGCTAGTTAACCTACATAGTGCAAGGGCCCGCTAGTTAACCTAGATAGTCCAAGTGCCCGCTAGTTAACCTACAATGTCCAAGTCCCTGATGGGGAACCTACATAGTCCAAGTATCCGCTAGGTAACCTACATAGTCCAAATGCCCGCTAGTAACGTACATAGTCCAAGTGCCCGTTAGGTAACCTAGATAGTCCAAATGCCCGCTAGGGAACCCACATAGTCCAAGTGCCCGTTAGAGAACTTACATAGTCAAAGCCCTGCTTGGGAACCTACATAGTCCAAGTGCCCGCTAGGTAACCTAGATAGTCCAAGTAGCCGTTAGCTAACCTAGATAGTCCAAGTGCCTGCTAGGTAACCTACATAGTCCAAGTGCCCACTAGGTAACCTCCATAGTCCAAGTGCCCGTTCGTTAACCTAGATAGTCCAAGTTCCTGTTAGCTAACCTACATAGTCCAAGTGCCCGTTCGTTAACCTAGATAGTTCAAGTGCCCGCTAGGTAACCCAGACAGTCCAAGTGCCTGCTAGGTAACCTACATAGTCCAAGTGCCCGCTAGGGAACCTACATAGTCCAAGTGCCCGTTAGTTAACCTAGATAGTCAAAGTGCCTGCTAGGTAACCTAGATAGTCCAAATGCCCGCTAGGATACCCACATAGTCCAACTGCCCGATAGGGAACCAACATAGTCCAAGTGCCCGCTAAGGGACCTACATAGTCCAAGTGCCCGTTAGGGAACCTACATAGTCCAAGCGCCCTCTAGGGAACCTGCATCGTCCAAGTGCCCGCCAGTTAACATAGATAGTCCAAGTTCCCGCTAGTTAACATAGATAGTCCAAGTGCCCGCTAGTTAACATAGATCGTCCAAGTGCCCGCTAGTTAACCTACATAGTCCAAGGTCCGTTAGTTAACCTAGATAGTCCAAGTGCCCTCTAGTTAACCTACATAGTACAAGGGCCCTCTAGTTAACCTAGATAGTCCAAGTGCCCGCTAGGGGACGTACGTAGTCCAAGTGCCCGCTGGGCAACCTAGATAGTCCAAGTGCCCGCTAGATAACCTACATAGTCCAAGTGCCCGCTGAGGAACCTACATAGTCCAAGTGTCCGAAAGGGAACCTACGTATTCCAAGTGCCCGTTAGGGCACCTAGATAGTCCAAGTAACCATAGGGAACCTATATAGTCCAAGTGCCCTCTAGGGAAGCTACATAGTCAAAGTGCCCGCTAGGGAACCTGCATTGTACAAGTGCCCGCTAGTTAACCTAGATAGTCCAAGTGCCCGCTAGGTAACCTAGATAGTCGAAGGGCCCGCTAGTTAACCTACATAGTCCAAGTGCCCGATAGGGAACCTACATAGTCCAAGTGCCCAATGAGGAACCTACATAGTCCAAGTGCCCGATAGGGAATCTTCATATTCCAAGTGCCCGTTAGGGAACCCAGATAGTCCAAGTGCCCATAGGGAACCTATATGGTCCAAGTGCCCTCTAGGGAAGCTATATATTCATAGTGCCCGCTAGGGAACCTGCATTGTCCAAGTGCCCGCTAGTTAACCAAGATCGTCCAAGTGTCTGCTAGTAAACCTACATAGTCCAAGTTCCCGTTAGGTAACCTAGATAGGCCAAGTGCCCGCAAGGTAACCTACATAGTCCAAGTGCCCGCTACGTAACCTAGATATTCCAAGGTCCGGTTTACTAATCTAGATAGTCCAAGTGCCCGCTAGGTAACCTACATAGTCCAAGTGCCCATTCGTTAACCTAGATAGTCCAAGTGCCCGCTAGGTAACCTATACTGTCCAAGTGCCCGCTAGGTTACCTACATAGTCCAAGTGCACGTTCGTTAAATTAGATAGTCCAAGTCGCGCTAGGTAACCTAGATAGTCCAAGGGCCTGCTAGTTAACCTACATAGTCCAACGGCCCTCTAGTTAACCTAGATAGTCCAAGTGCCCGCTGGAGGACGTACACAGTCCAAGTGCCCGCTAGGTAACCTAGATAGTCTACGGGCCGCTAGTTAACCTACATAGTCCAACTGCCCGATAGGGAACCTACATAGTCCAAGTGCCCGCTAAGGGACGAACATAGTCCATGTGCCCGCTAGGGAACCTGCATAGTCAAAATGCCCGATAGGTAACCTAGATAGTCTAAGTGCCCGCTAGTAAACCTACATAGTCCAAGTGCCCACTGAGGAACCTGCATAGTCCAAGTGTCCGAAAGGGAACCTACGTAGTCAAAGTGCCCGTTAGGGAACCTGCATTGTACAAGTGCCCTCTAGTTAACCTAGATAGTCCAAGTGCCCGCTAGGTAACCTAGATAGTCCAAGGGCCCGCTAGTTAACCTACAAAGTCCAAGTGCCCGATAGGGAACCTACATAGTCCAAGTGCCCAATGAGGAACCTATATAGTCCAAGTGCCAGATAGGGAATCTTCATATTCCAAGTGCCCGTTAGGGAACCCAGATAGTCCAAGTGCCCATAGGGAACCTACATAGTCCAAGTGCCCTCTAGGGAAGCTACCTATTCATAGTGCCCGCTAGGGAACCTGCATTGTCCAAGTGCCCGCTAGTTAACCTAGATCGTCCAAGTGTCCGCTAGTAAACCTACATAGTCCAAGTTCCCGTTAGGTAACCTAGATAGGCCAAGTGCCCGCTAGTTAACCTACATAGTACAATGGCCCGCTAGTTGACATAGATAGTCCAAGTGCCCGCTAGTTAACCTAGATAGTCAAAGTGCCCGCTAGTTAACCTAAGTAGTACAAATGTCCGATAGGGATCCTACACAGTCCAAGTGCCCACTAGGTAACCTAGATATTCCAAGTTCCGGTTTGCTAACCTAGATAGTCCAAGTGCCCGCTAGGTAACCTACATAGTCCAAGTGCCCATTCGTTAACCTAGATAGTCCAAATGCCCGCTAGGTAACCTATACTGTCCAAGTGCCTGCTAGGTTACCTACATAGTCCACGTGCCCGTTCGTTAACCTAGATAGTCCAATTGCCCGCTAGGTAACCTACATAGTCCAAGAGCCGGCAGGTAACTTAGACAGTTCAAGTGCCCGCTAGGTTACCTGCATAGTCCAAGTGCCCGTTAGGTAACCTAGATAGTCCAAGTGCCCGCTAGGTAACCTACATAATCCAAGTGCCCGCTAGGTAACCTAGATAGTCAAAGTACCAGTTAGCTAACCTAGATAGTCCTAGTGCCCGCTAGGTAACCTCCGTAGTCCAATTGCCCTCTAGGTAACCTCCATAGTCCAAGTGCCCACTAATTTACCTATATAGTCCAAGTGCCCGCTAGGGAAACTGCATCGTTCAAGTGCCCGCTAGTTAATCTAGATAGTCCAAGTGCCCGCTAGTTAACCTAGATAGTCCAAGTGCCCGCTACTTAACCTAGATCGTCCAAGTGCCCGCTAGTTAACCTACATAGTCCAAGGTCCGCTAGTTAACCTAGATATTCCAAGTGCCCCTTAGTTAACCTACATAGTCAAAGGGCCCTCTAGTTAACCTAGATAGTCCAAGTGCCCACTAGGGGACATACATAGTCCAAGTGCCCGCTATGTAACCTAGATAGTCTAAGGGCCTGCTGGATAACCTACATAGTCCAATTGCCCGATAGGGAACCTACATAGTCCAAGTGCCCGCTAAGGGACGAACATAGTCCAAGTGCCCGCTAGGGAACCTACATAGTCCAAGTGCCCGCTAGGTAACCTAGATAGTCCAAGTGCCCGCTAGTTAACCTACATAGTCCAAGTACCCGCTGAGGAACCTACATAGTCCAAGTGTCCGAAAGGGAACCTACGTATTCCAAGTGCCCATTAGGGCACCTAGATAGTCCAAGTGCCCATAGGGAACCTATATCATCCAAGTGCCCTCTAGTTAACCTAGATAGTCCAAGTGCCCGCTAGGTAACCTAGATAGTCCAAGGGCCCGCTAGTTAACCTACAAAGTCCAAGTGCCCGATAGGGAACCTACATAGTCCAAGTGCCCAATGAGGAACCTACATAGTCCAAGTGCCCGATAGGGAATCTTCATATTCCAAGTGCCCGTTAGGGAACCAAATAGTCCAAGTGCCCATAGGGAACCTACATAGTCCAAGTGCCCTCTAGGGAAGCTACATATTCATACTGCCCGCTAGGGAACCTGCATTGTCCAAGTGCCCGCTAGTTAACCTAGATCGTCCAAGTGTCCGCTAGTAAACCTACATATTCCAAGTTCCCGTTAGGTAACCTAGATAGGCCAAGTGCCCGTTACCTAACCTAGATAGTCAAAGTGCCCGCTAGTTAACCTAAGTAGTACAAATGTCCAATAGGGATCCTACATAGTCCAAGTGCCCGCTAGGTAACCTAGATATTCCAAGTTCCGGTTTGCTAACCTAGATAGTCCAAGTGCCCGCTAGGTAACCTACATAGTCCAAGTGCCCATTCGTTAACCTAGATAGTCCAAGTGCCCGCTAGGTAACCTATACTGTCCAAGTGCCCGCTAGGTTACTTACATAGACCAAGTGCACGTTCGTTAACTTAGATAGTCCAAGTCGTGGTAGGTAACCAACATAGTCCAAGGGCCGCTAGGTAACCTATATAGTCCAAGTGCCCGCTAGTTAACCTATAGTCGAAGTGCCCTCTAGGTAACCTACATATTCCAAGTTCCCGCTAGGTAACCTATAGTCCAAGTGCCCGTTACCTAACCTAGATAGTCCAAGTGCCCGTTAGGTTACCTATATTGTCCAAGTGCCCGCTAGTTAACCTACATAGTCCAAGGTCCGCTAGTTAACCTAGATATTCCAAGTGCCCGCTAGTTAACCTACATAGTCCAAGGGCCCTCTAGTTAACCTAGATAGTCCAAGTGACCGCTAGAAGACGTACATAGTCCAAGTGCCCGCTAGGTAACCTAGATAGTCTAAGGGCCCGCTAGTTAACCTACATAGTCCAACTGCCCCATAGGGAACCTCCATAGTCCAAGTGCCCGCTAAGGGACGAAAATAGTCCAAGTGCCCGCTAGGGAACCTGCATAGTCCAAGTGCCCGCTAGGTAACCTAGATAGTCCAAGTGCCCGCTAGTTAACCTACATAGTCCAAGTGCCCGCTGAGGAACCTACATAGTCCAAGTGTCCGAAAGGGAACCTATGTATTCCAAGTGCCCATTAGGGCACCTAGATAGTCCAAGTGCCCATAGGGAACCTATATCGTCCAAGTGCCCTCTAGGGAACCTATATAGTCAAAGTGCCCGCTAGGGAACCTGCATTGCGCAAGTGCCCTCTAGTTAACCTAGATAGTCCAAGTGCCCGCTAGGTAACCTAGATAGTCCAAGGGCCCGCTAGTTAACCTACATAGTCCAAGTGCCCAATGAGGAACCTACATAGTCCAAGTGCCCGATAGGGAATCTTCATATTCCAAGTGCCCGTTAGGGAACCCAGATAGTCCAAGTGCCCGCTAGGTAACCTCCATAGTCCAAGTGCCCGCTAGGTAACCTCCATAGTCCAAGTGCCCGTTCGTAAACCTAGATAGTCCAATTTCCTGTTAGCTAACCTACATAGTCCAAGTGCCCGTTCGTTAACCTAGATAGTTCAAGTGCCCTCTAGGTAACCTAGACAGTCCAAGTGCCTGCTAGGTAACCTACATAGTCCAAGTGCCCGTTTGCTAACCTAGATCGTCAAAGGGCCCGCTAGTTAACCTACATAGTCCAAGGGCCCGCTAGTTAACCTATATAGTCCAAGTGCCCGCTAGTTAACCTTCATTGTCCAAGTCCCTGATGGGGAACCTACATAGTCCAAGTATCCGCTAGGTAACCTACATAGTCCAAATGCCCGCTAGTAACGTACATAGTCCAAGTGCCCGTTAGGTAACCTAGATAGTCCAAATGCCCGCTAGGGAACCCACATAGCCCAAGTGCCCATTAGAGAACTTACATAATCAAAGCCCTGCTAGGGAACCTACATAGTCCAAGTGCCCGCTAGGGAACCTAGATAGTCCAAGTACCCGTTAGCTAACCTAGATAGTCCAAGTGCCCGCTAGGTAACCTCCATAGTCCAAGTGCCCGCTAGGTAACCTCCATAGTCCAAGTGCCCGTTCGTTAACCTAGATAGTCCAAGTTCCTGTTAGCTAACCTACATAATCCAAGTGTCCGTTCGTTAACCTAGATAGTTCAAGTGCCCGCTAGGTAACCTAGACAGTCCAAGTGCCTGCTAGGTAACCTACATAGTCTAAGTGCCCGCTAGGGACCTACATAGTCCAAGTGCCCGCTAGGTAACCTACATAGTCCAAGTGCCCGTTAGTTAACCTAGATAGTCAAAGTGCCTGCTAGGTAAACTAGATAGTCCAAATGCCTGCTAGGGTACCCACATAGTCCAACTGCCCGATAGGGAACCAACATAGTCCAAGTGCCCGCTAAGGGACCGACATAGTCCAAGTGACCGCTAGGGAACCTACATAGTCCAAATGCCCGTTAGGGTACCCACAGAGTCCAACTGCCCGAAAGGGAACCAACATAGTCCAAGTGCCCGCTAAGGGACCTACATAGTCCAATGCCCGTTAGGGAACCTACATAGTCCAAGTGCCCTCTAGGGAACCTGCATTGTCCAAGTGCCCGCCAGTTAACATAGAGACTCTAAGTTCCCGCTAGTTAACCTAGATAGTCCAAGTGTCCGCTAGTTAACCTAGATCATCCTAGTGCCCGCTAGTTAACCTACATAGTGCAAGTTCCGTTAGTTAACCTAGAGAGTCCAAGTGCCCTCTAGATAACCTACATAGTCCAAGGGCCCTCTAGTTAACCTCGATAGTCCAAGTGCCCGCTAGGGGACGTACATAGTCCAAGTGCCCGCTGGACAACCTAGATAGTCCAAGTGCCCGCTAGTTGACCTACATAGTCCAAGTGCCCGCTTGTTAACCTACATAGTCCAAGTGTCCGAAAGGGAAACTACGTATTCCAAGTGCCCGTTAGGGCACCTAGATAGTCTAAGTAACCATAGTGAACCTATATAGTCCAAGTGTCCTCTAGGGAAGCTACATAGTCAAAGTGCCCGCTAGGGAACCTGCATTGTACAAGTGCCCGCTAGTTAACCTAGATAGTCCAAGTGCCCGCTAGGTAACCTAGATAGTCGAAGGGCCCCCTAGTTAACCTACATAGTCCAAGTGCCCGATAGGGAACCTACATAGTCCAAGTGCCCAACAGGAACGTACATAGTCCAAGTGCCCGATAGGGAATCTTCATATTCCAAGTGCCCGTTAGGGAACCCAGATAGTCCAAGTGCCCATAGGGAACCTATATGGTCCAAGTGCCCTCTAGGGAAGCTACATATTCATAGTGCCTGCTAGGGAACCTGCATTTTCCAAGTGCCCGCTAGTTAACCAAGATTGTCCAAGTGTCCGCTAGTAAACCTACATAGTCCAAGTCCCCGTTAGGTAACCTAGTTAGGCCAAGTTCCCGCAAGATAACCTCCATAGTCCAAGTGCCCGCTAGGTAACCTAGATATTCCAAGTTCCGGTTTACTAACCTAGATAGTCCAAGTGCCCGCTAGGTAACCTACATAGTCCAAGTGCCCATTCGTTAACCTAGATAGTCCAAGTGCCCGCTAGGTAACCTATACTGTCCAAGTGCCCACTAGGTTACCTACATAGTCCAAGTGCACGTTCGTTAACTTAGATAGTCCAAGTTGCGCTAGGTAACATACATAGTCCAAGGGCCCGCTAGGTAAACTATATAGTCCAAGTGCCCGCTAGTTAAACTATAGTCCAAGTGCCCGCTAGGTAACCTACATATTCCAAGTTCCCGCTAGGTAACCTAGATAGTCCAAGTGCCCGTTACCTAACCTAGATATTCCAAGTGCCCATTAGGTTACCTACATAGTCCACGTGCCGGTTCGTTAACCTAGATAGTCCAAGTGCCCGCTAGGTAACCTACATAGTCCAAGTGCCCGCTAATTAACCTACATAGTCCAAGTGCCCGTTAGGTAACCTAGACAGTCCAAGTGCCCGCTAGGTAACCTCCATAGTCCAAGTGCCCGCTAATTAACCTATATAGTCCAAGTGCCCGCTAGGGAACCTGCATCGGCCAAGTGCCCGCTAGTTAATCTAGATAGTCCAAGTGCCCGCTAGTTAACCTAAATAGTCCAAGGGCCCTCTATTTAAACTAGATAGTCCAAGTGCCCGCTAGGGGACGTACATAGTCCAAGTGCCCGCTAGGTAACCTAGATAGTCTAAGGGCCCGCTAGTTAACCTACATAGTCCAACTGCCCGATATGGAACTTACATAGTCCAAGATCCCGCTAAGGGACGAACATAGTCCAAGTGCCCGCTAGGGAACCTACATAGTCCAAGTGCCCGCTAGGTAACCTAGATCGTCCAAGTGCCCGCTAGTTAACCTACATAGTCCAAGTGCCCGCTGAGGAACCTACATAGTCCAAGTGTCCGAAAGGGAACCTACATATTCCAAGTGCCCATTAGGGCACCTAGACAGTCCAAGTGCCCATAGGGAACCTATATAGTCCAAGTGCCCACTAGGGAACTTACATAGTCAAAGTGCCCGCTAGGTAACCTGCATTGTACAAGTGCCCTCTAGTTAACCTAGATCTTCCAAGTGCCCGCGAGGTAACCTAGGTAGTCCAAGGGCCCGCTAGTTAACCTACATAGTCCAAGTGCCCGATAGGGAACCTACATAGTCCAAGTGCCCAATGCGGAACCTACATAGTCCAAGTGCCCGATAGGGAATCTTCATATTCCAAGTGCCCGTTAGGGAACCCAGATTGTCCAAGTGCCCATAGGGAACCTATATAGTCCAAGTTCCCTCTAGGGAAGCTACATATTCATAGTGCCCGCTAGGGAACCTGCATTGTCCAAGTGCCCGCTAGGTAACCTAGATCGTCAAAGTGTCCGCTAGTAAACCTACATAGTCCAAGTTCCCGTTAGGTAACCTAGATAGGCCAAGTGCCCGCTAGTTAACCTACATAGTACAATGGCCCGCTAGTTGACCTAGATAGTCCAAGTGCCCGCTAGTTAACCTAGATAGTCAAAGTGCCCGCTAGTTAACCTCAGTAGTACAAATGTCCAATAGGGATCCTACATAATCCAAGTGCCCGCTAGGTAACCTAGATATTCCATGTTCCGGTTTGCTAACCTAGATAGTCCAAGTGCCCGCTATGTAACCTGTACTGTCCAAGTGCCCGCTAGGTTACTTACATAGTCCAAGTGCACGTTCGTTAACTTAGATAGTCCAAGTCGCGGTAGGTAACCAACATAGTCTAAGGGCCGCTAGGTAACCTATATAGTCCAAGTGCCCGCTAGTTAACCTATAGTCCAAGTGCCCTCTAGGTAACTTAAACAGTCCAAGTGCCCGCTAGGTTACCTGCACAGTCCAAGTGCCCGTTAGGTAACCTAGATAGTCCAAGTGCCCGCTAGGTAATCTAGATAGTCCAAGTGCCCGCTAGGTAACATCCATAGTCCAAGTGCCCGTTCGTTAACCTAGAGAGTCCAAGTTCCTGTTAGCTAACCTACATAGTCCAAGTGCCCGTTCGTTAACCTAGATAGTTCAAGTGCCCGCTAGGTAACCTAGACAGTCCAAGTGCCTGCTAGGTAACCTACATAGTCCAAGTGCCCGTTTGCTAACCTAGATCGTCAAAGGGCCCGCTAGTTAACCTACATAGTCCAAGGGCCCTCTAGTTAACCTAGATAGTCCAAGTGCCCGATAGTTAACCTACATTGTCCAAGTCCCTGATGGGGAACCTACATAGTCCAAGTATCCGCTAGGTAACCTACATAGTCCAAATGCCCACTAGTAACGTACGTAGTCCAAATGCCCATTAGGTAACCTAGATAGTCCAAATGCCCGCTAGGGAACCTACATAGCCCAAGTGCCTGCTAGGTAACCTACATAGTCCAAATGCCCGCTAGAAACCTACATAGTCCAAGTGCAAGAAGGGAACCTACATAATCCAATTGCCCGCTAGGGAACCTACATAGTCCAAATGCCCGATAGGTAACTTAGATAGTCCAAGTGACCGCTAGTTAACCTACATAGTCCAAGTGCCCGCTGGTTAACTTAAACAGTCCAAGTGCCCGCTAGGTTACCTGCATAGTCCAAGTGCCCGTTAGGTAACCTAGATAGTCCAAGTGCCCGCTAGGTAACCTACATAGTCCAAGTGCCCGCTAGGTAACCTAGATAGTCCAAGTACCCGTTAGCTAACCTAGATAGTCCAAGTGCCCGCTAGGTAACCTCCATAGTCCAAGTGCCCGCTAGGTAACCGCCATAGTCCAAGTGCCCTTTCGTTAACCTAGATAGTCCAAGTTCTTGTTAGCTAACCTACATAGTCCAAGTGCCCGTTCGTTAACCTAGATTGTTCAAGTGCCCGCCAGGTAACCTAGACAGTCCAAGTGCCTGCTAGGTAACCTACATAGTCCAAGTGCCCGTTTGCTAACCTAGATCGTCAAAGGGCCCGCTAGTTAACCTACATAGTCCAATTGCCCGCTAGTTAACCTACATTGTGCAAGTACCTGATGGGGAACCTACATAGTCCAAGTATCCGCTAGGTAACCTACATAGTCCAAATGCCCGCTAGTAACGTACATAGTCCAAATGCCCGCTAGGGAACACACATAGTCCAAGTGCCCGTTAGAGAACTTACATAGTCAAAGCCGTGCTAGGGAACCTACATAGTCCAAGTGCCCGCTAGGGAACCTAGATAGTCCAAGAACCCGTTAGCTAACCTAGATAGTCCAAGTGCCCGCTAGGTAACCTCCATAGTCCAAGTGCCCGCTAGGTAACCTCCATAGTCCAAGTGCCCGTTCGTTAACCTAGATAGTCTAAGTTCCTGTTAGCTAAACTACATAGTCCAAGTGCCCGTTCCTTAACCTAGATAGTTCAAGTGCCCGCTAGGTAACCTAGAAAGTCCAAGTGCCTGCTAGGCAACCTACATAGTCCAAGTGCCCGCTAGGGAACCTACATAGTCCAAGTGCCCGCTAGGTAACCTACATAGTCCAAGTGCCCGTTAGTTAACCTAGATAGTCAAAGTGCCTGCTAGGTAACCTAGATAGTCCAAATGCCTGCTAGGGTACCCACATAGTCCAACTGCCCGATAGGGAACCAACATAGTCCAAGTGCCCAATGAGGAACCTACATAGTCCAAGTGCCCGATAGGGAATCTTCATATTCCAAGTGCCCGTTAGGGAACCCAGATTGTCCAAGTGCCCATAGGGAACCTATATAGTCCAAGTTCCCTCTAGGGAAGCTACATATTCATAGTGCCCGCTAGGGAACCTGCATTGTCCAAGTGCCCGCTAGTTAACCTAGATCGTCCAAGTGTCCGCTAGTAAACCTACATAGTCCAAGTTCCCGTTAGGTAACCTAGATAGGCCAAGTGCCCGCTAGTTAACCTACATAGTACAATGGCCCGCTAGTTGACCTAGATAGTCCAAGTGCCCGCTAGTTAACCTAGATAGTCAAAGTGCCCGCTAGTTAACCTAAGTAGTACAAATGTCCAATAGGGATCCTACATAATCCAAGTGCCCGCTAGGTAACCTAGATATTCCAAGTTCCGGTTTGCTAACCTAGATAGTCCATGTGCCCGCTATGTAACCTATACTGTCCAAGTGCGCGCTAGGTTACTTACATAGTCCAAGTGCACGTTCGTTAACTTAGATAGTCCAAGTCGCGGTAGGTAACCAACATAGTCTAAGGGCCGCTAGGTAACCTATATAGTCCAAGTGCCCGCTAGTTAACCTATAGTCCAAGTGCCCTCTAGGTACCTTAAACAGTCCAAGTGCCCGCTAGGTTACCTGCATAGTCCAAGTGCCCGTTAGGTAACCTAGATAGTCCAAGTGCCCGCTAGGTAACCTCCATAGTCCAAGTGCCCGCTAGGTAACATCCATAGTCCAAGTGCCCGTTCGTTAACCTAGAGGGTCCAAGTTCCTGTTAGCTAACCTACATAGTCCAAGTGCCCGTTCGTTAACCTAGATAGTTCAAGTGCCCGCTAGGTAACCTAGACAGTCCAAGTGCCTGCTAGGTAACCTACATAGTCCAAGTGCCCGTTTGCTAACCTAGATCGTCAAAGGGCCCGCTAGTTAACCTACATAGTCCAAGTGCCCGATAGTTAACCTACATTGTCCAAGTCCCTGATGGGGAACCTACATAGTCCAAGTATCCACTAGGTAACCTACATAGTCCAAATGCCCACTAGTAATGTACGTAGTCCAAATGCCCGTTAGGTAACCTAGATAGTCCAAATGCCCGCTAGGGAACCTACATAGCCCAAGTGCCCGCTAGGTAACCTATATAGTCCAAATGCCCGCTAGAAACCTACATAGTCCAAGTGCAAGAAGGGAACCTACATAATCCAATTGCCCGCTAGGGAACCTACATAGTCCAAATGCCCGTTAGGTAACCTAGATAGTCCAAGTGCCCGCTAGGTAACCTACATAGTCCAAGTGCCCGCTAGGTAACCTAGATAGTCCAAGTACCCGTTAGCTAACCTAGATAGTCCAAGTGCCCGCTAGGTAACCTCCATAGTCCAAGTGCCCGCTAGGTAACCGCCATAGTCCAAGTGCCCTTTCGTTAACCTAGATAGTCCAAGTTCTTGTTAGCTAACCTACATAGTCCAAGTGCCCGTTCGTTAACCTAGATTGTTCAAGTGCCCGCCAGGTAACCTAGACAGTCCAAGTGCCTGCTAGGTAACCTACATAGTCCAAGTGCCCGTTTGCTAACCTAGATCGTCAAAGGGCCCGCTAGTTAACCTACATAGTCCAAGTGCCCGCTAGTTAACCTACATTGTGCAAGTACCTGATGGGGAACCTACATAGTCCAAATATCCGCTAGGTAACCTACATAGTCCAAGTGCCCGCTAGGTAACCTAGATAGTCCAAGTACCCGTTAGCTAACCTAGATAGTCCAAATGCCCGCTAGGTAACCTCTATAGTCCAAGTGCCCGCTAGGTAACCGCCATAGTCCAAGTGCCCTTTCGTTAACCTAGATAGTCCAAGTTCTTGTTAGCTAACCTACATAGTCCAAGTGCCCGTTCGTTAACCTAGATTGTTCAAGTGCCCGCCAGGTAACCTAGACAGTCCAAGTGCCTGCTAGGTAACCTACATAATCCAAGTGCCCGTTTGCTAACCTAGATCGTCAAAGGGCCCGCTAGTTAACCTACATAGTCCAAGTGCCCGCTAGTTAACCTACATTGTGCAAGTACCTGATGGGGAACCTACATAGTCCACGTATCCGCTAGGTAACCTACATAGTCCAAATGCCCGCTAGTAACGTACATAGTCCAAATGCCCGCTAGGGAACACACATAGTCCAAGTGCCCGTTAGAGAACTTACATAGTCAAAGCCCTGCTAGGGAACCTACATAGTCCAAGTGCCCGCTAGGGAACCTAGATAGTCCAAGAACCCGTTAGCTAACCTAGATAGTCCAAGTGCCCGCTAGGTAACCTCCATAGTCCAAGTGCCCGCTAGGTAACCTCCATAGTCCAAGTGCCCGTTCGTTAACCTAGATAGTCTAAGTTCCTGTTAGCTAAACTACATAGTCCAAGTGCCCGTTCGTTAACCTAGATAGTTCAAGTGCCCGCTAGGTAACCTAGAAAGTCCAAGTGCCTGCTAGGTAACCTACATAGTCCAAGTGCCCGCTAGGGAACCTACATAGTCCAAGTGCCCGCTAGGTAACCTACATAGTCCAAGTGCCCGTTAGTTAACCTAGATAGTCAAAGTGCCTGCTAGGTAACCTAGATAGTCCAAATGCCTGCTAGGGTACCCACATAGTCCAACTGCCCGATAGGGAACCAACATAGTCCAAGTGCCCAATGAGGAACCTACATAGTCCAAGTGCCCGATAGGGAATCTTCATATTCCAAGTGCCCGTTAGGGAACCCAGATTGTCCAAGTGCCCATAGGGAACCTATATAGTCCAAGTTCCCTCTAGGGAAGCTACATATTCATAGTGCCCGCTAGGGAACCTGCATTGTCCAAGTGCCCGCTAGTTAACCTAGATCGTCCAAGTGTCCGCTAGTAAACCTACATAGTCCAAGTTCCCGTTAGGTAACCTAGATAGGCCAAGTGCCCGCTAGTTAACCTACATAGTACAATGGCCCGCTAGTTGACCTAGATAGTCCAAGTGCCCGCTAGTTAACCTAGATAGTCAAAGTGCCCGCTAGTTAACCTAAGTAGTACAAATGTCCAATAGGGATCCTACATAATCCAAGTGCCCGCTAGGTAACCTAGATATTCCAAGTTCCGGTTTGCTAACCTAGATAGTCCATGTGCCCGCTATGTAACCTATACTGTCCAAGTGCGCGCTAGGTTACTTACATAGTCCAAGTGTACGTTCGTTAACTTAGATAGTCCAAGTCGCGGTAGGTAACCAACATAGTCTAAGGGCCGCTAGGTAACCTATATAGTCCAAGTGCCCGCTAGTTAACCTATAGTCCAAGTGCCCTCTAGGTAACTTAAACAGTCCAAGTGCCCGCTAGGTTACCTGCATAGTCCAAGTGCCCGTTAGGTAACCTAGATAGTCCAAGTGCCCGCTAGGTAACCTCCATAGTCCAAGTGCCCGCTAGGTAACATCCATAGTCCAAGTGCCCGTTCGTTAACCTAGAGAGTCCAAGTTCCTGTTAGCTAACCTACATAGTCCAAGTGCCCGTTCGTTAACCTAGATAGTTCAAGTGCCCGCTAGGTAACCTAGACAGTCCAAGTGCCTGCTAGGTAACCTACATAGTCCAAGTGCCCGTTTGCTAACCTAGATCGTCAAAGGGCCCGCTAGTTAACCTACATAGTCCAAGGGCCCTCTAGTTAACCTAGATAGTCCAAGTGCCCGATAGTTAACCTACATTGTCCAAGTCCCTGATGGGGAACCTACATAGTCCAAGTATCCGCTAGGTAACCTACATAGTCCAAATGCCCACTAGTAACGTACATAGTCCAAATGCCCGTTAGGTAACCTAGATAGTCCAAATGCCCGCTAAGGAACCTACATAGCCCAAGTGCCCGCTAGGTAAACTACATCGTCCAAATGCCAGCTAGAACCCTACATAGTCCAAGTGCAAGAAGGGAACCTACATAATCCAAGTGCCCGCTAGGGAACCTACATAGTCCAAGTGCCCGTTTGCTAACCTAGATCGTCAAAGGGCCCGCTAGTTAACCTACATAGTCCAAGTGCCCGCTGATTAACTTAAACAGTCCAAGTGCCCGCTAGGTTACCTGCATAGTCCAAGTGCCCGTTAGGTAACCTAGATAGTCCAAGTGCCCGCTAGGTAACCTACATAGTCCAAGTGCCCGCTAGGTAACCTAGATAGTCCAAGTACCCGTTAGCTAACCTAGATAGTCCAAGTGCCCGCTAGGTAACCTCCATAGTTCAAGTGCCCGCTAGGTAACCGCCATAGTCCAAGTGCCCGTTCGTTAACCTAGATAGTCCAACTTCCTGTTAGCTAACCTACATAGTCCAAGTGCCCGTTCGTTAACCTAGATAGTTCAATTGCCCGCCAGGTAACCTAGAGAGTCCAAGTGCCTGCTAGGTAACCTACATAGTCCAAGTGCCCGTTTGCTAACCTAGATCGTCAAAGGGCCCGCTAGTTAACCTACATAGTCCAAGTGCCCGCTAGTTAACCTACATTGTGCAAGTACCTGATGGGGAACCTACATAGTCCAAGTATCCGCTAGGTAACCTACATAGTCCAAATGCCCTCTAGTAACGTACATAGTCCAAGTGCCCGTTAGGTAACCTAGATAGTCCAAATGCCCGCTAGGGAACACACATAGTGCAAGTGCCCGTTGGAGAACTTACATAGTCAAAGCCCTGCTAGGGAACCTACATAGTCCAAGTGCCCGCTAGGGAACCTAGATAGTCCAAGAACCCGTTAGCTAACCTAGATAGTCCAAGTGCCCGCTAGGTAACCTCCATAGTCCAAGTGCCCGCTAGGTAACCTCCATAGTCCAAGTGCCCGTTCGTTAACCTAGATAGTCTAAGTTCCTGTTAGCTAAACTACATAGTCCAAGTGCCCATTCGTTAACCTAGATAGTTCAAGGGCCCGCTAGGTAACCTAGACAGTCCAAGTGCCTGCTAGGTAACCTACATAGTCCAAGTGCCCGCTAGGGAACCTACATAGTCCAAGTGCCCGCTAGGTAACCTACATAGTCCAAGTGCCCGTTAGTTAACCTAGATAGTCAAAGTGCCTGCTAGGTAACCTAGATAGTCCAAATGCCCGCTAGGGTACCCACATAGTCCAACTGCCCGATAGGGAACCAACATAGTCCAAGTGCCCGCTAAAGGACCTACATAGTCCAAGTGCCCGCTAGGTAACCTACATAGTCCAAATGCTCGCTAGGGTACCCACAGAGTCCAACTGCCCGGTAGGGAACCAACATAATCCAAGTGCCCGCTAAGGGACCTACATAGTCCATGTGCCCGTTAGGGAACCTACATAGTCCAAGTGCGCTCTAGGGAACCTGCATCGTCCAAGTGCCCGCCAGTTAACATAGATAGTCTAAGTTCCCGCTAGTTAACCTAGATAGTCCAAGTGCCCGCTAGTTAACCTAGATAGTCCAAGTGCCCGCTAGGTAACCTAGATAGTCGAAGGGCCCGCTAGTTAACCTACATAGTCCAAGTGCCCGATAGGGAACCTACATAGTCCAAGTGCCCAATGAGGAACCTACATAGTCCAAGTGCCCGATAGGGAATCTTCATATTCCAAGTGCCCGTTAGGGTACCCAGATAGTCCAAGTGCCCATAGGGAACCTATATGGTCCAAGTGCCCTCTAGGGAAGCTTCATATTCATAGTGCCCGCTAGGGAACCTGCATTGTCCAAGTGCCCGCTAGTTAACCAAGATTGTCCAAGTGTCCGCTAGTAAACCTACATAGTTCAAGTTCCCTTTAGGTAACCTAGATAGGCCAAGTGCCCGTTACCTAACCTAGATAGTCCAAGTGCCCGTTAGGTTACCTACATAGTCCACGTGCCGGTTCGTTAACCTAGATAGTCCAAGTGCCCGCTAGGCAACCTACATAGTCCAAGTGCCCGCTAATTAACCTACATAGTCCAAGTGCCCGTTAGGTAACCTAGACAGTCCATGTGCCCGCTAGGTAACCTCCATAGTCCAAGTGCCCGCTAATAAACCTATATAGTCCAAGTGCCCGCTAGGGAACCTGCATCGTCCAAGTGCCCGCTAGTTAATCTAGATAGTCCAAGTGCCGGCTAGTTAAGCTAGATAGTACAAGTGGCCGCTAGTTAACCTAGATCGTCCAAGTGCCCGCTAGTTAACCTACATAGTCCAAGGTCCGCTAGTTAACCTAGATATTCCAAGTGCCCGCTAGTTAACCTACATAGTCCAAGGGCCCTCTATTTAACCTAGATAGTCCAAGTGCCCGCTAGGGGACGTACATAGTCCAAGTGCCCGCTAGGTAACCTAGATAGTCTAAGGGCCCGCTAGTTAACCTACATAGTCCAACTGCCTGATAGGGAACCTACATAGTCCAAGTGCCCGCTAAGGTACGAACATAGTCCAAGGGCCCGCTAGGGAACCTACATAGTCCAAGTGCCTGCTAGGTAACCTAGATAGTCCAAGTGCCCGCTAGGGAACCTAGACAGTCCAAGTGCCTGCTAGGTAACCTACATAGTCCAAGTGCCCGTTTGCTAACCTAGATCGTCAAAGGGCCCGCTAGTTAACCTACATAGTCCAAGGGCCCTCTAGTTAACCTAGATAGTCCAAGTGCCCGCTAGTTAACCTACATTGTCCAAGTCCCTGATGGGGAACCTACATAGTCCAAGTATCCGCTAGGTAACCTACATAGTCCAAATGCCCACTAGTAACGTACGTAGTCCAAATGCCCGTTAGGTAACCTAGATAGTCCAAATGCCCGCTAGGGAACCTACATAGCCCAAGTGCCCGCTAGGTAACCTACATAGTCCAAATGCCCGCTAGAAACCTACATAGTCCAAGTGCAAGAAGGGAACCTACATAATCCAATTGCCCGCTAGGGAACCTACATAGTCCAAATGCCCGTTAGGTAACCTAGATAGTCCAAGTGCCCGCTAGTTAACCTACATAGTCCAAGTGCCCGCTGGTTAACTTAAACAGTCCAAGTGCCCGCTAGGTTACCTGCATAGTCCAAGTGCCCGTTAGGTAACCTAGATAGTCCAAGTGCCCGCTAGGTAACCTACATAGTCCAAGTGCCCGCTAGGTAACCTAGATAGTCCAAGTACCCGTTAGCTAGCCTAGATAGTCCAAGTGCCCGCTAGGTAACCTCCATAGTCCAAGTGCCCGCTAGGTAACCGCCATAGTCCAAGTGCCCTTTCGTTAACCTAGATAGTCCAAGTTCTTGTTAGCTAACCTACATAGTCCAAGTGCCCGTTCGTTAACCTAGATTGTTCAAGTGCCCGCCAGGTAACCTCGACAGTCCAAGTGCCTGCTAGGTAACCTCCATAGTCCAAGTGCCTGTTTGCTAACCTAGATCGTCAAAGGGCCCGCTAGTTAACCTACATAGTCCAAGTGCCCGCTAGTTAACCTACATTGTGCAAGTACCTGATGGGGAACCTACATAGTCCAAGTATCCGCTAGGTAACCTACATAGTCCAAATGCCCGCTAGTAACGTACATAGTCCAAATGCCCGCTAGGGAACACACATAGTCCAAGTGCCCGTTAGAGAACTTACATAGTCAAAGCCCTGCTAGGGAACCTACATAGTCCAAGTGCCCGCTAGGGAACCTAGATAGTCCAAGAACCCGTTAGCTAACCTAGATAGTCCAAGTGCCCGCTAGGTAACCTCCATAGTCCAAGTGCCCGCTAGGTAACCTCCATAGTCCAAGTGCCCGTTCGTTAACCTAGATAGTCTAAGTTCCTGTTAGCTAAACTACATAGTCCAAGTGCCCGTTCGTTAACCTAGATAGTTCAAGTGCCCGCTAGGTAACCTAGAAAGTCCAAGTGCCTGCTAGGTAACCTACATAGTGCAAGTGCCCGCCAGGGAACCTACATAGTCCAAGTGCCCGCTAGGTAACCTACATAGTCCAAGTGCCCGTTAGTTAACCTAGATAGTCAAAGTGCCTGCTAGGTAACCTAGATAGTCCAAATGCCTGCTAGGGTACCCACATAGTCCAACTGCCCGATAGGGAACCAACATAGTCCAAGTGCCCAATGAGGAACCTACATAGTCCAAGTGCCCGATAGGGAATCTTCATATTCCAAGTGCCCGTTAGGGAACCCAGATTGTCCAAGTGCCCATAGGGAACCTATATAGTCCAAGTTCCCTCTAGGGAAGCTACATATTCATAGTGCCCGCTAGGGAACCTGCATTGTCCAAGTGCCCGCTAGTTAACCTAGATCGTCCAAGTGTCCGCTAGTAAACCTACATAGTCCAAGTTCCCGTTAGGTAACCTAGATAGGCCAAGTGCCCGCTAGTTAACCTACATAGTACAATGGCCCGCTAGTTGACCTAGATAGTCCAAGTGCCCGCTAGTTAACCTAGATAGTCAAAGTGCCCGCTAGTTAACCTAAGTAGTACAAATGTCCAATAGGGATCCTACATAATCCAAGTGCCCGCTAGGTAACCTAGATATTCCAAGTTCCGGTTTGCTAACCTAGATAGTCCATGTGCCCGCTATGTAACCTATACTGTCCAAGTGCGCGCTAGGTTACTTACATAGTCCAAGTGCACGTTCGTTAACTTAGATAGTCCAAGTCGCGGTAGGTAACCAACATAGTCTAAGGGCCGCTAGGTAACCTATATAGTCCAAGTGCCCGCTAGTTAACCTATAGTCCAAGTGCCCTCTAGGTAACTTAAACAGTCCAAGTGCCCGCTAGGTTACCTGCATAGTCCAAGTGCCCGTTAGGTAACCTAGATAGTCCAAGTGCCCGCTAGGTAACCTCCATAGTCCAAGTGCCCGCTAGGTAACATCCATAGTCCAAGTGCCCGTTCGTTAACCTAGAGAGTCCAAGTTCCTGTTAGCTAACCTACATAGTCCAAGTGCCCGTTCGTTAACCTAGATAGTTCAAGTGCCCGCTAGGTAACCTAGACAGTCCAAGTGCCTGCTAGGTAACCTACATAGTCCAAGTGCCCGTTTGCTAACCTAGATCGTCAAAGGGCCCGCTAGTTAACCTACATAGTCCAAGGGCCCTCTAGTTAACCTAGATAGTCCAAGTGCCCGATAGTTAACCTACATTGTCCAAGTCCCTGATGGGGAACCTACATAATCCAAGTATCCGCTAGGTAACCTACATAGTCCAAATGCCCACTAGTAACGTACATAGTCCAAATGCCCGTTAGGTAACCTAGATAGTCCAAATGCCCGCTAGGGAACCTACATAGCCCAAGTGCCCGCTAGGTAAACTACATCGTCCAAATGCCCGCTAGAACCCTACATAGTCCAAGTGCAAGAAGGGAACCTACATAATCCAAGTGCCCGCTAGGGAACCTACATAGTCCAAGTGCCCGTTTGCTAACCTAGATCGTCAAAGGGCCCGCTAGTTAACCTACATAGTCCAAGTGCCCGCTGATTAACTTAAACAGTCCAAGTGCCCGCTAGGTTACCTGCATAGTCCAAGTGCCCGTTAGGTAACCTAGATAGTCCAAGTGCCCGCTAGGTAACCTACATAGTCCAAGTGCCCGCTAGGTAACCTAGATAGTCCAAGTACCCGTTAGCTAACCTAGATAGTCCAAGTGCCCGCTAGGTAACCTCCATAGTTCAAGTGCCCGCTAGGTAACCGCCATAGTCCAAGTGCCTGTTCGTTAACCTAGATAGTCCAAGTTCCTGTTAGCTAACCTACATAGTCCAAGTGCCCGTTCGTTAACCTAGATAGTTCAGTTGCCCGCCAGGTAACCTAGACAGTCCAAGTGCCTGCTAGGTAACCTACATAGTCCAAGTGCCCGTTTGCTAACCTAGATCGTCAAAGGGCCCGCTAGTTAACCTACATAGTCCAAGTGCCCGCTAGTTAACCTACATTGTGCAAGTACCTGATGGGGAACCTACATAGTCCAAGTATCCGCTAGGTAACCTACATAGTCCAAATGCCCTCTAGTAACGTACATAGTCCAAGTGCCCGTTAGGTAACCTAGATAGTCCAAATGCCCGCTAGGGAACACACATAGTGCAAGTGCCCGTTAGAGAACTTACATAGTCAAAGCCCTGCTAGGGAACCTACATAGTCCAAGTGCCCGCTAGGGAACCTAGATAGTCCAAGAACCCGTTAGCTAACCTAGATAGTCCAAGTGCCCGCTAGGTAACCTCCATAGTCCAAGTGCCCGCTAGGTAACCTCCATAGTCCAAGTGCCCGTTCGTTAACCTAGATAGTCTAAGTTCCTGTTAGCTAAACTACATAGTCCAAGTGCCCATTCGTTAACCTAGATAGTTCAAGGGCCCGCTAGGTAACCTAGACAGTCCAAGTGCCTGCTAGGTAACCTACATAGTCCAAGTGCCCGCTAGGGAACCTACATAGTCCAAGTGCCCGCTAGGTAACCTACATAGTCCAAGTGCCCGTTAGTTAACCTAGATAGTCAAAGTGCCTGCTAGGTAACCTAGATAGTCCAAATGCCCGCTAGGGTACCCACATAGTCCAACTGCCCGATAGGGAACCAACATAGTCCAAGTGCCCGCTAAGGGACCTACATAGTCCAAGTGCCCGCTAGGTAACCTACATAGTCCAAATGCCCGCTAGGGTACCCACAGAGTCCAACTGCCCGGTAGGGAACCAACATAATCCAAGTGCCCGCTAAGGGACCTACATAGTCCATGTGCCCGTTAGGGAACCTACATAGTCCAAGTGCGCTCTAGGGAACCTGCATCGTCCAAGTGCCCGCCAGTTAACATAGATAGTCTAAGTTCCCGCTAGTTAACCTAGATAGTCCAAGTGCCCGCTAGTTAACCTAGATAGTCCAAGTGCCCGCTAGGTAACCTAGATAGTCGAAGGGCCCGCTAGTTAACCTACATAGTCCAAGTGCCCGATAGGGAACCTACATAGTCCAAGTGCCCAATGAGGAACCTACATAGTCCAAGTGCCCGATAGGGAATCTTCATATTCCAAGTGCCCGTTAGGGTACCCAGATAGTCCAAGTGCCCATAGGGAACCTATATGGTCCAAGTGCCCTCTAGGGAAGCTTCATATTCATAGTGCACGCTAGGGAACCTGCATTGTCCAAGTGCCCGCTAGTTAACCAAGATTGTCCAAGTGTCCGCTAGTAAACCTACATAGTTCAAGTTCCCGTTAGGTAACCTAGATAGGCCAAGTGCCCGTTACCTAACCTAGATAGTCCAAGTGCCCGTTAGGTTACCTACATAGTCCACGTGCCGGTTCGTTAACCTAGATAGTCCAAGTGCCCGCTAGGCAACCTACATAGTCCAAGTGCCCGCTAATTAACCTACATAGTCCAAGTGCCCGTTAGGTAACCTAGACGGTCCATGTGCCCGCTAGGTAACCTCCATAGTCCAAGTGCCCGCTAATAAACCTATATAGTCCAAGTGCCCGCTAGGGAACCTGCATCGTCCAAGTGCCCGCTAGTTAATCTAGATAGTCCAAGTGCCGGCTAGTTAAGCTAGATAGTACAAGTGGCCGCTAGTTAACCTAGATCGTCCAAGTGCCCGCTAGTTAACCTACATAGTCCAAGGTCCGCTAGTTAACCTAGATATTCCAAGTGCCCGCTAGTTAACCTACATAGTCCAAGGGCCCTCTATTTAACCTAGATAGTCCAAGTGCCCGCTAGGGGACGTACATAGTCCAAGTGCCCGCTAGGTAACCTAGATAGTCTAAGGGCCCGCTAGTTAACCTACATAGTCCAACTGCCTGATAGGGAACCTACATAGTCCAAGTGCCCGCTAAGGTACGAACATAGTCCAAGGGCCCGCTAGGGAACCTACATAGTCCAAGTGCCTGCTAGGTAACCTAGATAGTCCAAGTGCCCGCTAGGGAACCTAGACAGTCCAAGTGCCTGCTAGGTAACCTACATAGTCCAAGTGCCCGTTTGCTAACCTAGATCGTCAAAGGGCCCGCTAGTTAACCTACATAGTCCAAGGGCCCTCTAGTTAACCTAGATAGTCCAAGTGCCCGCTAGTTAACCTACATTGTCCAAGTCCCTGATGGGGAACCTACATAGTCCAAGTATCCGCTAGGTAACCTACATAGTCCAAATGCCCACTAGTAACGTACGTAGTCCAAATGCCCGTTAGGTAACCTAGATAGTCCAAATGCCCGCTAGGGAACCTACATAGCCCAAGTGCCCGCTAGGTAACCTACATAGTCCAAATGCCCGCTAGAAACCTACATAGTCCAAGTGCAAGAAGGGAACCTACATAATCCAATTGCCCGCTAGGGAACCTACATAGTCCAAATGCCCGTTAGGTAACCTAGATAGTCCAAGTGCCCGCTAGTTAACCTACATAGTCCAAGTGCCCGCTGGTTAACTTAAACAGTCCAAGTGCCCGCTAGGTTACCTGCATAGTCCAAGTGCCCGTTAGGTAACCTAGATAGTCCAAGTGCCCGCTAGGTAACCTACATAGTCCAAGTGCCCGCTAGGTAACCTAGATAGTCCAAGTACCCGTTAGCTAACCTAGATAGTCCAAGTGCCCGCTAGGTAACCTCCATAGTCCAAGTGCCCGCTAGGTAACCGCCATAGTCCAAGTGCCCTTTCGTTAACCTAGATAGTCCAAGTTCTTGTTAGCTAACCTACATAGTCCAAGTGCCCGTTCGTTAACCTAGATTGTTCAAGTGCCCGCCAGGTAACCTCGACAGTCCAAGTGCCTGCTAGGTAACCTCCATAGTCCAAGTGCCTGTTTGCTAACCTAGATCGTCAAAGGGCCCGCTAGTTAACCTACATAGTCCAAGTGCCCGCTAGTTAACCTACATTGTCCAAGTCCCTGATGGGGAACCTACATAGTCCAAGTATCCGCTAGGTAACCTACATAGTCCAAATGCCCACTAGTAACGTACATAGTCCAAATGCCCGCTAGGGAACACACATAGTCCAAGTGCCCGTTAGAGAACTTACATAGTCAAAGCCCTGCTAGGGAACCTACATAGTCCAAGTGCCCGCTAGGGAACCTAGATAGTCCAAGAACCCGTTAGCTAACCTAGATAGTCCAAGTGCCCGCTAGGTAACCTCCATAGTCCAAGTGCCCGCTAGGTAACCTCCATAGTCCAAGTGCCCGTTCGTTAACCTAGATAGTCTAAGTTCCTGTTAGCTAAACTACATAGTCCAAGTGCCCATTCGTTAACCTAGATAGTTCAAGTGCCCGCTAGGTAACCTAGAAAGTCCAAGTGCCTGCTAGGTAACCTACATAGTGCAAGTGCCCGCTAGGGAACCTACATAGTCCAAGTGCCCGCTAGGTAACCTACATAGTCCAAGTGCCCGTTAGTTAACCTAGATAGTCAAAGTGCCTGCTAGGTAACCTAGATAGTCCAAATGCCTGCTAGGGTACCCACATAGTCCAACTGCCCGATAGGGAACCAACATAGTCCAAGTGCCCAATGAGGAACCTACATAGTCCAAGTGCCCGATAGGGAATCTTCATATTCCAAGTGCCCGTTAGGGAACCCAGATTGTCCAAGTGCCCATAGGGAACCTATATAGTCCAAGTTCCCTCTAGGGAAGCTACATATTCATAGTGCCCGCTAGGGAACCTGCATTGTCCAAGTGCCCGCTAGTTAACCTAGATCGTCCAAGTGTCCGCTAGTAAACCTACATAGTCCAAGTTCCCGTTAGGTAACCTAGATAGGCCAAGTGCCCGCTAGTTAACCTACATAGTACAATGGCCCGCTAGTTGACCTAGATAGTCCAAGTGCCCGCTAGTTAACCTAGATAGTCAAAGTGCCCGCTAGTTAACCTAAGTAGTACAAATGTCCAATAGGGATCCTACATAATCCAAGTGCCCGCTAGGTAACCTAGATATTCCAAGTTCCGGTTTGCTAACCTAGATAGTCCATGTGCCCGCTATGTAACCTATACTGTCCAAGTGCGCGCTAGGTTACTTACATAGTCCAAGTGCACGTTCGTTAACTTAGATAGTCCAAGTCGCGGTAGGTAACCAACATAGTCTAAGGGCCGCTAGGTAACCTATATAGTCCAAGTGCCCGCTAGTTAACCTATAGTCCAAGTGCCCTCTAGGTAACTTAAACAGTCCAAGTGCCCACTAGGTTACCTGCATAGTCCAAGTGCCCGTTAGGTAACCTAGATAGTCCAAGTGCCCGCTAGGTAACCTCCGTAGTCCAAGTGCCCGCTAGGTAACATCCATAGTCCAAGTGCCCGTTCGTTAACCTAGAGAGTCCAAGTTCCTGTTAGCTAACCTACATAGTCCAAGTGCCCGTTCGTTAACCTAGATAGTTCAAGTGCCCGCTAGGTAACCTAGACAGTCCAAGTGCCTGCTAGGTAACCTACATAGTCCAAGTGCCCGTTTGCTAACCTAGATCGTCAAAGGGCCCGCTAGTTAACCTACATAGTCCAAGGGCCCTCTAGTTAACCTAGATAGTCCAAGTGCCCGATAGTTAACCTACATTGTCCAAGTCCCTGATGGGGAACCTACATAATCCAAGTATCCGCTAGGTAACCTACATAGTCCAAATGCCCACTAGTAACGTACATAGTCCAAATGCCCGTTAGGTAACCTAGATAGTCCAAATGCCCGCTAGGGAACCTACATAGCCCAAGTGCCCGCTAGGTAAACTACATCGTCCAAATGCCCGCTAGAACCCTACATAGTCCAAGTGCAAGAAGGGAACCTACATAATCCAAGTGCCCGCTAGGGAACCTACATAGTCCAAGTGCCCGTTTGCTAACCTAGATCGTCAAAGGGCCCGCTAGTTAACCTACATAGTCCAAGTGCCCGCTGATTAACTTAAACAGTCCAAGTGCCCGCTAGGTTACCTGCATAGTCCAAGTGCCCGTTAGGTAACCTAGATAGTCCAAGTGCCCGCTAGGTAACCTACATAGTCCAAGTGCCCGCTAGGTAACCTAGATAGTCCAAGTACCCGTTAGCTAACCTAGATAGTCCAAGTGCCCGCTAGGTAACCTCCATAGTTCAAGTGCCCGCTAGGTAACCGCCATAGTCCAAGTGCCTGTTCGTTAACCTAGATAGTCCAAGTTCCTGTTAGCTAACCTACATAGTCCAAGTGCCCGTTCGTTAACCTAGATAGTTCAGTTGCCCGCCAGGTAACCTAGACAGTCCAAGTGCCTGCTAGGTAACCTACATAGTCCAAGTGCCCGTTTGCTAACCTAGATCGTCAAAGGGCCCGCTAGTTAACCTACATAGTCCAAGTGCCCGCTAGTTAACCTACATTGTGCAAGTACCTGATGGGGAACCTACATAGTCCAAGTATCCGCTAGGTAACCTACATAGTCCAAATGCCCTCTAGTAACGTACATAGTCCAAGTGCCCGTTAGGTAACCTAGATAGTCCAAATGCCCGCTAGGGAACACACATAGTGCAAGTGCCCGTTAGAGAACTTACATAGTCAAAGCCCTGCTAGGGAACCTACATAGTCCAAGTGCCCGCTAGGGAACCTAGATAGTCCAAGAACCCGTTAGCTAACCTAGATAGTCCAAGTGCCCGCTAGGTAACCTCCATAGTCCAAGTGCCCGCTAGGTAACCTCCATAGTCCAAGTGCCCGTTCGTTAACCTAGATAGTCTAAGTTCCTGTTAGCTAAACTACATAGTCCAAGTGCCCATTCGTTAACCTAGATAGTTCAAGGGCCCGCTAGGTAACCTAGACAGTCCAAGTGCCTGCTAGGTAACCTACATAGTCCAAGTGCCCGCTAGGGAACCTACATAGTCCAAGTGCCCGCTAGGTAGCCTACATAGTCCAAGTGCCCGTTAGTTAACCTAGATAGTCAAAGTGCCTGCTAGGTAACCTAGATAGTCCAAATGCCCGCTAGGGTACCCACATAGTCCAACTGCCCGATAGGGAACCAACATAGTCCAAGTGCCCGCTAAGGGACCTACATAGTCCAAGTGCCCGCTAGGTAACCTACATAGTCCAAATGCCCGCTAGGGTACCCACAGAGTCCAACTGCCCGGTAGGGAACCAACATAATCCAAGTGCCCGCTAAGGGACCTACATAGTCCTTGTGCCCGTTAGGGAACCTACATAGTCCAAGTGCGCTCTAGGGAACCTGCATCGTCCAAGTGCCCGCCAGTTAACATAGATAGTCTAAGTTCCCGCTAGTTAACCTAGATAGTCCAAGTGCCCGCTAGTTAACCTAGATAGTCCAAGTGCCCGCTAGGTAACCTAGATAGTCGAAGGGCCCGCTAGTTAACCTACATAGTCCAAGTGCCCGATAGGGAACCTACATAGTCCAAGTGCCCAATGAGGAACCTACATAGTCCAAGTGCCCGATAGGGAATCTTCATATTCCAAGTGCCCGTTAGGGTACCCAGATAGTCCAAGTGCCCATAGGGAACCTATATGGTCCAAGTGCCCTCTAGGGAAGCTTCATATTCATAGTGCCCGCTAGGGAACCTGCATTGTCCAAGTGCCCGCTAGTTAACCAAGATTGTCCAAGTGTCCGCTAGTAAACCTACATAGTTCAAGTTCCCGTTAGGTAACCTAGATAGGCCAAGTGCCCGTTACCTAACCTAGATAGTCCAAGTGCCCGTTAGGTTACCTACATAGTCCACGTGCCGGTTCGTTAACCTAGATAGTCCAAGTGCACGCTAGGCAACCTACATAGTCCAAGTGCCCGCTAATTAACCTACATAGTCCAAGTGCCCGTTAGGTAACCTAGACAGTCCATGTGCCCGCTAGGTAACCTCCATAGTCCAAGTGCCCGCTAATAAACCTATATAGTCCAAGTGCCCGCTAGGGAACCTGCATCGTCCAAGTGCCCGCTAGTTAATCTAGATAGTCCAAGTGCCGGCTAGTTAAGCTAGATAGTACAAGTGGCCGCTAGTTAACTTAGATCGTCCAAGTGCCCGCTAGTTAACCTACATAGTCCAAGGTCCGCTAGTTAACCTAGATATTCCAAGTGCCCGCTAGTTAACCTACATAGTCCAAGGGCCCTCTATTTAACCTAGATAGTCCAAGTGCCCGCTAGGGGACGTACATAGTCCAAGTGCCCGCTAGGTAACCTAGATAGTCTAAGGGCCCGCTAGTTAACCTACATAGTCCAACTGCCTGATAGGGAACCTACATAGTCCAAGTGCCCGCTAAGGTACGAACATAGTCCAAGGGCCCGCTAGGGAACCTACATAGTCCAAGTGCCTGCTAGGTAACCTAGATAGTCCAAGTGCCCGCTAGGGAACCTAGACAGTCCAAGTGCCTGCTAGGTAACCTACATAGTCCAAGTGCCCGTTTGCTAACCTAGATCGTCAAAGGGCCCGCTAGTTAACCTACATAGTCCAAGGGCCCTCTAGTTAACCTAGATAGTCCAAGTGCCCGCTAGTTAACCTACATTGTCCAAGTCCCTGATGGGGAACCTACATAGTCCAAGTATCCGCTAGGTAACCTACATAGTCCAAATGCCCACTAGTAACGTACGTAGTCCAAATGCCCGTTAGGTAACCTAGGTAGTCCAAATGCCCGCTAGGGAACCTACATAGCCCAAGTGCCCGCTAGGTAACCTAGATAGTCCAAATGCCCGCTAGAACCCTACATAGTCCAAGTGCAAGAAGGGAACCTACATAATCCAATTGCCCGCTAGGGAACCTACATAGTCCAAATGCCCGTTAGGTAACCTAGATAGTCCAAGTGCCCGCTAGTTAACCTACATAGTCCAAGTGCCCGCTGGTTAACTTAAACAGTCCAAGTGCCCGCTAGGTTACCTGCATAGTCCAAGTGCCCGTTAGGTAACCTAGATAGTCCAAGTGCCCGCTAGGTAACCTACATAGTCCAAGTGCCCGCTAGGTAACCTAGATAGTCCAAGTACCCGTTAGCTAACCTAGATAGTCCAAGTGCCCGCTAGGTAACCTCCATAGTCCAAGTGCCCGCTAGGTAACCGCCATAGTCCAAGTGCCCTTTCGTTAACCTAGATAGTCCAAGTTCTTGTTAGCTAACCTACATAGTCCAAGTGCCCGTTCGTTAACCTAGATTGTTCAAGTGCCCGCCAGGTAACCTCGACAGTCCAAGTGCCTGCTAGGTAACCTCCATAGTCCAAGTGCCTGCTTGCTAACCTAGATCTTCAAAGGGCCCGCTAGTTAACCTACATAGTCCAAGTGCCCGCTAGTTAACCTACATTGTGCAAGTACCTGATGGGGAACCTACATAGTCCAAGTATCCGCTAGGTAACCTACATAGTCCAAATGCCCGCTAGTAACGTACATAGTCCAAATGCCCGCTAGGGAACACACATAGTCCAAGTGCCCGTTAGAGAACTTACATAGTCAAAGCCCTGCTAGGGAACCTACATAGTCCAAGTGCCCGCTAGGGAACCTAGATAGTCCAAGAACCCGTTAGCTAACCTAGATAGTCCAAGTGCCCGCTAGGTAACCTCCATAGTCCAAGTGCCCGCTAGGTAACCTCCATAGTCCAAGTACCCGTTCGTTAACCTAGATAGTCTAAGTTCCTGTTAGCTAAACTACACAGTCCAAGTGCCCGTTCGTTAACCTAGATAGTTCAAGTGCCCGCTAGGTAACCTAGAAAGTCCAAGTGCCTTCTAGGTAACCTACATAGTGCAAGTGCCCGCTAGGGAACCTACATAGTCCAAGTGCCCGCTAGGTAACCTACATAGTCCAAGTGCCCGTTAGTTAACCTAGATAGTCAAAGTGCCTGCTAGGTAACCTAGATAGTCCAAATGCCTGCTAGGGTACCCACATAGTCCAACTGCCCGATAGGGAACCAACATAGTCCAAGTGCCCAATGAGGAACCTACATAGTCCAAGTGCCCGATAGGGAATCTTCATATTCCAAGTGCCCGTTAGGGAACCCAGATTGTCCAAGTGCCCATAGGGAACCTATATAGTCCAAGTTCCCTCTAGGGAAGCTACATATTCATAGTGCCCGCTAGGGAACCTGCATTGTCCAAGTGCCCGCTAGTTAACCTAGATCGTCCAAGTGTCCGCTAGTAAACCTACATAGTCCAAGTTCCCGTTAGGTAACCTAGATAGGCCAAGTGCCCGCTAGTTAACCTACATAGTACAATGGCCCGCTAGTTGACCTAGATAATCCAAGTGCCCGCTAGTTAACCTAGATAGTCAAAGTGCCCGCTAGTTAACCTAAGTAGTACAAATGTCCAATAGGGATCCTACATAATCCAAGTGCCCGCTAGGTAACCTAGATATTCCAAGTTCCGGTTTGCTAACCTAGATAGTCCATGTGCCCGCTATGTAACATATACTGTCCAAGTGCGCGCTAGGTTACTTACATAGTCCAAGTGCACGTTCGTTAACTTAGATAGTCCAAGTCGCGGTAGGTAACCAACATAGTCTAAGGGCCGCTAGGTAACCTATATAGTCCAAGTGCCCGCTAGTTAACCTATAGTCCAAGTGCCCTCTAGGTAACTTAAACAGTCCAAGTGCCCGCTAGGTTACCTGCATAGTCCAAGTGCCCGTTAGGTAACCTAGATAGTCCAAGTGCCCGCTAGGTAACCTCCATAGTCCAAGTGCCCGCTAGGTAACATCCATAGTCCAAGTGCCCGTTCGTTAACCTAGAGAGTCCAAGTTCCTGTTAGCTAACCTACATAGTCCAAGTGCCCGTTCGTTAACCTAGATAGTTCAAGTGCCCGCTAGGTAACCTAGACAGTCCAAGTGCCTGCTAGGTAACCTACATAGTCCAAGTGCCCGCTAGGGAACCTACATAGTCCAAGTGCCCGCTAGGTAACCTACATAGTCCAAGTGCCCGTTAGTTAACCTAGATAGTCAAAGTGCCTGCTAGGTAACCTAGATAGTCCAAATGCCCGCTAGGGTACCCACATAGTCCAACTGCCCGATAGGGAACCAACATAGTCCAAGTGCCCGCTAAGGGACCTACATAGTCCAAGTGCCCGCTAGGTAACCTACATAGTCCAAATGCCCGCTAGGGTACCCACAGAGTCCAACTGCCCGGTAGGGAACCAACATAATCCAAGTGCCCGCTAAGGGACCTACATAGTCCATGTGCCCGTTAGGGAACCTACATAGTCCAAGTGCGCTCTAGGGAACCTGCATCGTCCAAGTGCCCGCCAGTTAACATAGATAGTCTAAGTTCCCGCTAGTTAACCTAGATAGTCCAAGTGCCCGCTAGTTAACCTAGATAGTCCAAGTGCCCGCTAGGTAACCTAGATAGTCGAAGGGCCCGCTAGTTAACCTACATAGTCCAAGTGCCCGATAGGGAACCTACATAGTCCAAGTGCCCAATGAGGAACCTACATAGTCCAAGTGCCCGATAGGGAATCTTCATATTCCAAGTGCCCGTTAGGGTACCCAGATAGTCCAAGTGCCCATAGGGAACCTATATGGTCCAAGTGCCCTCTAGGGAAGCTACATATTCATAGTGCACGCTAGGGAACCTGCATTGTCCAAGTGCCCGCTAGTTAACCAAGATCGTCCAAGTGTCCGCTAGTAAACCTACATAGTCCAAGTTCCCGTTAGGTAACCTAGATAGGCCAAGTGCCCGTTACCTAACCTAGATAGTCCAAGTGCGCGTTAGGTTACCTACATAGTCCACGTGCCGGTTCGTTAACCTAGATAGTCCAAGTGCCCGCTAGGCAACCTACATAGTCCAAGTGCCCGCTAATTAACCTATATAGTCCATGTGCCCGTTAGGTAACCTAGACAGTCCATGTGCTCGCTAGGTAACCTCCATAGTCCAAGTGCCCGCTAATAAACCTATATAGTCCAAGTGCCCGCTAGGGAACCTGCATCGTCCAAGTGCCCGCTAGTTAATCTAGATAGTCCAAGTGCCCGCTAGTTAAGCTAGATAGTACAAGTGGCCGCTAGTTAACCTAGATCGTCCAAGTGCCCGCTAGTTAACCTACATAGTCCAAGGTCCGCTAGTTAACCTAGATATTCCAAGTGCCCGCTAGTTAACCTACATAGTCCAACGGCCCTCTATTTAACCTAGATAGTCCGAGTGCCCGCTAGGGGACGTACATAGTCCAAGTGCCCGCTAGGTAACCTAGATAGTCTAAGGGCCCGCTAGTTAACCTACATAGTCCAACTGCCTGCTAGGTAACCTAGATAGTCCAAGTGCCCGCTAGGGAATCTACATAGTCCAAGTGCCCGCTAGGTAAGTTAGATAGTCCAAGTGCCCGCTAGTTAACCTACATAGTCCAAGTGCCCGATGAGGAACCTACATAGTCCAAGTGTCCAAAAGGGAATATACGTATTCCAACTGCCCATTAGGGCACCTAGATAGTCCAAGTGCCCTCTAGGGAACCTACATAGTCAAAGTGCCCGCTAGGGAACCTGCATTGTACAAGTGCCCTCTAGTTAACCTAGATAGTCCAAGTGCCCGCTAGGTAACCTAGATAGTCCAAGTGCCCGCTAGTTAACCTACATAGTCCAAGTGCCCAATGAGGAACCTACATAGTCCAAGTGCCCGATAGGGAATCTTCATATTCCAAGTGCCCGTTAGGGAACCCAGATTGTCCAAGTGCCCATAGGGAACCTATATAGTCCAAGTTCCCTCTGGGGAAGCTACATATTCATAGTGCCCGCTAGGGAACCTGCATTGTCCAAGTGCCCGCTAGTTAACCTAGATCGTCCAAGTGTCCGCTAGTAAACCTACGTAGTCCAAGTTCCCGTTAGGTAACCTAGATAGGCCAAGTGCCCGCTAGTTAACCTACATAGTACAATGGCCCGCTAGTTGACCTAGATAGTCCAAGTGCCCGCTAGTTAACCTACATAGTCAAAGGGCCCGCTAGTTAACCTAAGTAGTACAAATGTCCGATAGGGATCCTACATAGTCCAAGTGCCCGCTAGGTAACCTGGATATTCCATGTTCCGGTTTGCTAACCTAGATAGTCCAAGTGCCCGCTAGGTAACCTACGTAGTTCAAGTGCCAATTCGTTAACTTAGATAGTCCAAGTCGCGGTAGGTAACCAACATAGTCCAAGGGCCGCTAGGTAACCTATATAGACCAAGTGCCCGCTAATTAACCTATAGTCCAAGTGCCCTCTAGGTAACCTACATATTCCAAGTTCCCGCTAGGTAACCTAGATAGTCCAAGTGCCCGTTACTTAACCTAGATAGTCCAAGTGCCCGTTAGGTTAACTACATAGTCCACGTGCCCGTTCGTTAACCTAGATCGTCCAATTGCCCGCTAGGTAACCTACATAGTCCAAGGGCCGGCTAGGTAACCTTTAGAATCCAAGTGCCCGCTAGGTAATCTAGATAGTCCAGGTGCCCGTTAGGTAACCTAGATAGTCCAAGTGCCCGCTAGTTAACCTACATAGTCCAAGTGCCCCCAGGTTAACTTAAACAGTCCAAGTGCCCACTAGGTTACCTGCATAGTCCAAGTGCCCGTTAGGTAACCTAGATAGTCCAAGTGCCCGCTACGTAACCTACATAGTCCAAGTGCCCGCTAGGTAACCTAGATAGTCCAAGTACCCGTTAGCTAACCTAGATAGTCCAAGTGCCCGCTAGGTAACCTCCATAGTCCAAGTGCCCGCTAGGTAACCTCCATAGTCCAAGTGCCCGTTCGTTAACCTAGATAGTCCAAGTTCCTGTTAGCTAACCTACATAGTCCAAGTGCCATTTCGTTAACCTAGATAGTTCAAGTGCCCGCTAGGTAACCAAGACAGTCCAAGTGCCTGCTAGGTAACCTACATAGTCCAAGTGCCCGTTTGCTAACCTAGATCGTCAAAGGGCCCACTAGTTAACCTACATAGTCCAAGGGCCCTCTAGTTAACCTAGATAGTCCAAGTGCCCGCTAGTTAACCTACATTGTCCAAGTCCCTGATGGGGAACCTACATAGTCCAAGTATCCGCTAGGTAACCTACATAGTCCAAATGCCCGCTAGTAACGTACATAGTCCAAGTGCCCGTTAGGTAACCTAGATAGTCCAAATGCCCGCTAGGGAACACACATAGTCCAAGTGCCCATTAGAGAACTTACATAGTCAAAGCCCTGCTAGGGAACCTACATAGTCCAAGTGCCCGCTAGGGAACCTAGATAGTCCACGTACCCGTTAGCTAACCTAGATAGTCCAAGTGCCCGCTAGGTAACCTCCATAGTCCAAGTGCCCGCTAGGTAACCTCCATAGTCCAAGTGCCCGTTCTTTAACCTATATAGTCCAAGTTCCTGTTAGCTAACCTACATAGTCCAAGTGCCCGTTCGTTAACCTAGATAGTTCAAGTGCCCGCTAGGTAACCTAGACAGTCCAAGTGCCTGCTAGGTAACCTACATAGTCCAAGTGCCCAATGAGGAACCTACATAGTCCACGTGCCCGATAGGGAAACTTCATATTCCAAGTGCCCGTTAGGGAACCCAGATAGTCCAAGTGCCCATAGGGAACCTATATGGTCCAAGTTCCCTCTAGGGAAGCTACATATTCATAGTGCCCGCTAGGGAACCTGCATTGTCCAAGTGCCCGCTAGTTAACCTAGATCGTCCAAGTGTCCGCTAGTAAACCTACATAGTCCAAGTTCCCGTTAGGTAACCTAGATAGGCCAAGTGCCCGCTAGTTAACCTAGAGAGTCCAAGTTCCTGTTAGCTAACCTACATAGTCCAAGTGCCCGTTCGTTAACCTAGATAGTTCAAGTGCCCGCTAGGTAACCTAGACAGTCCAAGTGCCTGCTAGGTAACCTACATAGTCCAAGTGCCCGTTTGCTAACCTAGATCGTCAAAGGACCCGCTAGTTAACCTACATAGTCCAAGGGCCCGCTAGTTAACCTAGATAGTCCAAGTGCCCGCTAGTTAACCTACATTGTCCAAGTCCATGATGGGGAACCTACATAGTCCAAGTATCCGCTAGGTAACCTACATAGTCCAAATGCCCGCTAGTAACGTACATAGTCCAAGTGCCCGTTAGGTAACCTAGATAGTCCAAATGCCCGCTATGGAACACACATAGTCCAAGTGCCCGTTAGAGAACTTACATAGTCAAAGCCCTGCTAGGGAACCTACATAGTCCAAGTGCCCGCTAGGGAACCTAGATAGTCCAAGTACCCGTTAGGTAACCTACGTAGTTCAAGTGCCCATTCGTTAACTTAGATAGTCCAAGTCGCGGTAGGTAACCAACATAGTCCAAGGGCTGCTAGGTAACCTCTATAGTCCAAGTGCCCGCTAATTAACCTATAGTCCAAGTGCCCTCTAGGTAACCTACATATTCCAAGTTCTCGCTAGGTAACCTAGATAGTCCAAGTGCCCGTTACCTAACCTAGATAGTCCAAGTGCCCGTTAGGTTAACTACATAGTCCACGTGCCCGTTCGTTAACCTAGATCGTCCAATTGCCCGCTAGGTAACCTACATAGTCCAAGGGCCGGCTAGGTAACCTTTAGAATCCAAGTGCCCGCTAGGTAATCTAGATAGTCCAGGTGCCCGTTAGGTAACCTAGATAGTCCAAGTGCCCGCTAGTTAACCTACATAGTCCAAGTGCCCCCTGGTTAACTTAAACAGTCCAAGTGCCCGCTAGGTTACCTGCATAGTCCAAGTGCCCGTTAGGTAACCTAGATAGTCCAAGTGCCCGCTACGTAACCTACATAGTCCAAGTGCCCGCTAGGTAACCTAGATAGTCCAAGTACCCGTTAGCTAACCTAGATAGTCCAAGTGCCCGCTAGGTAACCTCCATAGTCCAAGTGCCCGCTAGGTAACCTCCATAGTCCAAGTGCCCGTTCGTTAACCTAGATAGTCCAAGTTCCTGTTAGCTAACCTACATAGTCCAAGTGCCCGTTCGTTAACCTAGATAGTTAAAGTGCCCGCTAGGTAACCTAGACAGTCCAAGTGCCTGCTAGGTAACCTACATAGTCCAAGTGCCCATTTGCTAACCTAGATCGTCAAAGGGCCCGCTAGTTAACCTACATAATCCAAGGGCCCTCTAGTTAACCTAGATAGTCCAAGTACCCGCTAGTTAACCTACATTGTCCAAGTCCCTGATGGGGAACCTACATAGTCCAAGTATCCGCTAAGTAACCTACATAGTCCAAATGCCCGCTAGTAACGTACATAGTCCAAGTGCCCGTTAGGTAACCTAGATAGTCCAAATGCCCGCTAGAGAACACACATAGTCCAAGTGCCCGTTAGAGAACTTACATATTCAAAGCCCTGCTAGGGAACCTACATAGTCCAAGTGCCCGCTAGGGAACCTAGATAGTCCAAGTACCCGTTAGCTAACCTAGATAGTCCAAGTGCCCGCTAGTTAACCTCCATAGTCCAAGTGCCCGCTAGGTAACCTCCATAGTCCAAGTGCCCGTTCTTTAACCTATATAGTCCAAGTTCCTGTTAGCTAACCTACATAGTCCAAGTGCCCGTTCGTTAACCTAGATAGTTCATGTGCCCGCTAGGTAACCTAGACAGTCCAAGTGCCCGCTAGGTAACCTAGACAGTCCAAGTGCCTGCTAGGTAACCTACATAGTCCAAGTGCCCGTTAGCTAACCTAGATAGTCCAAGTGCCCGCTAGGTAACCTCCATAGTCCAAGTGCCCGCTAGGTAACCGCCATAGTCCAGGTGCCCTTTCGTTAACCTAGATAGTCCAAGTTCTTGTTAGCTAACCTACATAGTCCAAGTGCCCGTTCGTTAACCTAGATTGTTCAAGTGCCCGCCAGGTAACCTAGACAGTCCAAGTGCCTGCTAGGTAACCTACATAGTCCAAGTGCCCGTTTGCTAACCTAGATCGTCAAAGGGCCTGCTAGTTAACCTACATAGTCCAAGTGCCCGCTAGTTAACCTACATTGTGCAAGTACCTGATGGGGAACCTACATAGTCCAAGTATCCGCTAGGTAACCTACATAGTCCAAATGCCCGCTAGTAACGTACATAGTCCAAATGCCCGCTAGGGAACACACATAGTCCCAGTGCCCGTTAGAGAACTTACATTGTCAAAGCCCTCCTAGGGAACCTACATAGTCCAAGTGCCCGCTAGGGAACCTAGATAGTCCAAGAACCCGTTAGCTAACCTAGATAGTCCAAGTGCCCGCTAGGTAACGTCCATAGTCCAAGTGCCCGCTAGGTAACCTCCATAGTCCAAGTGCCCGTTCGTTAACCTAAATAGTCTAAGTTCCTGTTAGCTAAACTACATAGTCCAAGTGCCCGTTCGTTAACCTAGATAGTTCAAGTGCCCGCTAGGTAACCTAGAAAGTCCAAGTGCCTGCTAGGTAACCTACATAGTCCAAGTGCCCGCTAGGGAACCTACATAATCCAAGTGCCCGCTAGGTAACCTACATAGTCCAAGTGCCCGTTAGTTAACCTAGATAGTCAAAGTGCCTGCTAGGTAACCTAGATAGTCCAAATGCCTGCTAGGGTACCCACATAGTCCAACTGCCCGATAGGGAATCTTCATATTCCAAGTGCCGTTAGGGAACCCAGATTGTCCAAGTGCCCATAGGGAACCTATATAGTCCAAGTTCCCTCTAGGGAAGCTACATATTCATAGTGCCCGCTAGGGAACCTGCATTGTCCAAGTGCCCGCTAGTTAACCTAGATCGTCCAAGTGTCCGCTAGTAAACCTACATAGTCCAAGTTCCCGTTAGGTAACCTAGATAGGCCAAGTGCCCGCTAGTTAACCTAGAGAGTCCAAGTTCCTGTTAGCTAACCTACATAGTCCAAGTGCCCGTTCGTTAACCTAGATAGTTCAAGTGCCCGCTAGGTAACCTAGACAGTCCAAGTGCCTGCTAGGTAACCTACATAGTCCAAGTGCCCGTTTGCTAACCTAGATCGTCAAAGGGCCCGCTAGTTAACCTACATAGTCCAAGGGCCCGCTAGTTAACCTAGATAGTCCAAGTGCCCGCTAGTTAACCTACATTGTCCAAGTCCCTGATGGGGAACCTACATAGTCCAAGTATCCGCTAGGTAACCTACATAGTCCAAATGCCCGCTAGTAACGTACATAGTCCAAGTGCCCGTTAGGTAACCTAGATAGTCCAAATGCCCGCTATGGAACACACATAGTCCAAGTGCCCGTTAGAGAACTTACATAGTCAAAGCCCTGCTAGGGAACCTACATAGTCCAAGTGCCCGCTAGGGAACCTAGATAGTCCAAGTACCCGTTAGGTAACCTACGTAGTTCAAGTGCCCATTCGTTAACTTAGATAGTCCAAGTCGCGGTAGGTAACCAACATAGTCCAAGGGCTGCTAGGTAACCTCTATAGTCCAAGTGCCCGCTAATTAACCTATAGTCCAAGTGCCCTCTAGGTAACCTACATATTCCAAGTTCTCGCTAGGTAACCTAGATAGTCCAAGTGCCCGTTACCTAACCTAGATAGTCCAAGTGCCCGTTAGGTTAACTACATAGTCCACGTGCCCGTTCGTTAACCTAGATCGTCCAATTGCCCGCTAGGTAACCTACATAGTCCAAGGGCCGGCTAGGTAACCTTTAGAATCCAAGTGCCCGCTAGGTAATCTAGATAGTCCAGGTGCCCGTTAGGTAACCTAGATAGTCCAAGTGCCCGCTAGTTAACCTACATAGTCCAAGTGCCCCCTGGTTAACTTAAACAGTCCAAGTGCCCGCTAGGTTACCTGCATAGTCCAAGTGCCCGTTAGGTAACCTAGATAGTCCAAGTGCCCGCTACGTAACCTACATAGTCCAAGTGCCCGCTAGGTAACCTAGATAGTCCAAGTACCCGTTAGCTAACCTAGATAGTCCAAGTGCCCGCTAGGTAACCTCCATAGTCCAAGTGCCCGCTAGGTAACCTCCATAGTCCAAGTGCCCGTTCGTTAACCTAGATAGTCCAAGTTCCTGTTAGCTAACCTACATAGTCCAAGTGCCCGTTCGTTAACCTAGATAGTTCAAGTGCCCGCTAGGTAACCTAGACAGTCCAAGTGCCTGCTAGGTAACCTACATAGTCCAAGTGCCCGTTTGCTAACCTAGATCGTCAAAGGGCCCGCTAGTTAACCTACATAGTCCAAGGGCCCTCTAGTTAACCTAGATAGTCCAAGTACCCGCTAGTTAACCTACATTGTCCAAGTCCCTGATGGGGTACCTACATAGTCCAAGTATCCGCTAAGTAACCTACATAGTCCAAATGCCCGCTAGTAACGTACATAGTCCAAGTGCCCGTTAGGTAACCTAGATAGTCCAAATGCCCGCTAGGGAACACACATAGTCCAAGTGCCCGTTAGAGAACTTACATATTCAAAGCCCTGCTAGGGAACCTACATGGTTCAAGTGCCCGCTAGGGAACCTAGATAGTCCAAGTACCCGTTAGCTAACCTAGATAGTCCAAGTGCCCGCTAGTTAACCTCCATAGTCCAAGTGCCCGCTAGGTAACCTCCATAGTCCAAGTGCCCGTTCTTTAACCTATATAGTCCAAGTTCCTGTTAGCTAACCTACATAGTCCAAGTGCCCGTTCGTTAACCTAGATAGTTCATGTGCCCGCTAGGTAACCTAGACAGTCCAAGTGCCCGCTAGGTAACCTAGACAGTCCAAGTGCCTGCTAGGTAACCTACATAGTCCAAGTGCCCAATGAGGAACCTACATAGTCCACGTGCCCGATAGGGAAACTTCATATTCCAAGTGCCCGTTAGGGAACCCAGATAGTCCAAGTGCCCATAGGGAACCTATATGGTCCAAGTGCCCTCTAGGGAAGCTACATATTCATAGTGCCCGCTAGGGAACCTGCATTGTCCAAGTGCCCACTAGTTAACCAAGATTGTCCAAGTGTCCGCTAGTAAACCTACATAGTCCAAGTTCCCGTTAGGTAACCTAGATAGGCCAAGTGCCCGCAAGGTAACCTGCATAGTCCAATTGCCCGCTAGGTAACCTAGATATTCCAGGTTCCGGTTTACTAACCTAGATAGTCCATGTGCCCGCTAGGTAACCTACATAGTCCAAGTGCCCATTCGTTAACCTAGATAGTCCAAGTGCCCGCTAGGTAACCTATACTGTCCAAGTGCCCGCTAGGATACTTACATAGTCCAAGTGCACGTTCGTTAACTTAGATAGTCCAAGTCGCGCTAGGTAACCTATATAGTCCAAGGGCCCGCTAGGTAACCTATATAGTCCAAGTGCCCGCTAGTTAAACTATAGTCCAAGTGCCCGCTAGGTAACCTACATATTCCAAGTTCCCGCTAGGTAACCTAGATAGTCCAAGTGCCCGTTACCTAACCTACATAGTCCAAGTGCCCGTTAGGTTACCTACATAGTCCACGTGCCGGTTCGTTAACCTAGATAGTCCAAATGCCCGCTAGGTAACCTAAATAGTCCAAGTGCCCGCTAATTAACCTACATAGTCCAAGTGCCCGTTAGGTAACCTAGACAGTCCAAGTGCCCGCTAGGTAACCTCCATAGTCCAAGTGCCCGCTAATTAACCTATATAGTCCAAGTGCCCGCTAGGGAACCTGCATCGTCCAAGTGCCCGCTAGTTAATCTAGATAGTCCAAGGGTCCGCTAGTAAACCTACATAGTCCAAGTTCCCGTTAGGTAACCTAGATAGGCCAAGTGCCCGCTAGTTAACTTCCATAGTCCAAGTGCCCGCTAGGTAACCTCCATAGTCCAAGTGCCCGCTAATTAACCTATATAGTCCAAGTGCCCCATAGGGAATCTTCATATTCCAAGTGCCCGTTAGGGAACCCAGATTGTCCAAGTGCCCATAGGGAACCTTTATACTCCAAGTTCCCTCTAGGGAAGCTACATATTCATAGTGCCCGCTAGGGAACCTGCATTGTCCAAGTGCCCGCTAGTTAACCTAGATCGTCCAAGGGTCCGCTAGTAAACCTACATAGTCCAAGTTCCCGTTAGGTAACCTAGATAGGCCAAGTGCCCGCTAGTTAACCTACATAGTACAATGGCCCGCTAGTTGACCTAGATAGTCCAAGTGCCCGCTAGGTAACCTACGTTGTCCAAGTGCCCATTCGTTAACCTAGATAGTCCAAGTGCCTGCTAGGTAACCTATACTGTCCAAGTGCCCACTAGGTTACTTACATAGTCCAAGTGCACTTTCGTTAACTTAGATAGTCCAAGTCGCGGTAGGTAACCAACATAGTCCAAGGGCCGCTAGGTAACCTATAAGTCCAAGTGCCCGCTAGTTAGCCTATAGTCCAAGTGCCCTCTAGGTAACCTACATATTCCATGTTTCCGCTAGGTAACCTAGATAGTCCAAGTGCCCGTTACCTAACCTTGATAGTCCAAGTGCCCGTTAGGTTACCTACATCGTCCACGTGCCCGTTCGTTAACCTAGATAGTCCAATTGCCCGCTAGGTAACCTACATAGTCCAAGGGCCGGCTAGGTAACCTTTAGAATCCAAGTGCCCACTAGGTAATCTAGATAGTCCAGGTGCCCGTTAGGTAACCTAGATAGTCCAAGTGCCCGCTAGTTAACCTACATAGTCCAAGTGCCCGCTAAGTTACCTGCATAGTCCAAGTGCCCGTTAGGTAACCTAGATAGTACAAGTGCCCGCTAGGTAACCTACATAGTCCAAGTGCCCGCTAGGTAACCTAGATAGTCCAAGTACCCGTTAGCTAACCTAGATAGTCCAAGTGCCCGCTAGGTAACCTCCATAGTCCAAGTGCCCGCTAGGTAACCTCCATAGTCCAAGTGCCCGTTCATTAACCTAGATAGTCCAAGTTCCTGTTAGCTAACCTACATAGTCCAAGTGCCCGTTCGTTAACCTAGATAGTTCAAGTGCCCTCTAGGTAACCTAGACAGTCCAAGTGCCTGCTAGGTAACCTACATAGTCCAAGTGCCCGTTTGCTAACCTAGATCGTCAAAGGGCCCGCTAGTTAACCTACATAGTCCAAGGGCCCGCTAGTTAACCTAGATAGTCCTGGTGCCCGCTAGTTAACCTACATTGTCCAAGTCCCTGATGGGGAACCTACATAGTCCAAGTATCCGCTAGGTAAACTACATAGTCCAAATGCCCGCTAGTAACGTACATAGTCCAAGTGCCCGTTAGGTAACCTAGATAGTCCAAATGCCCGCTAGGGAACCCACATAGCCCAAGTGCCCATTAGAGAACTTACATAATCAAAGCCCTGCTAGGGAACCTCCATAGTCCAAGTGCCCGCTAGGGAACCTAGATAGTCCAAGTACCCGTTAGCTAACCTAGATAGTCCAAGTGCCTGCTAGTTAACCTAGATCGTCCAATTGCCCGCTAGGTAACCTCCATAGTCCAAGTGCCCGTTCGTTAACCTATATAGTCCAAGTTTCTGTTAGCTAACCTACATAGTCCAAGTGTCCGTTCGTTAACCTAGATAGTTCAAGTGCCCGCTAGGTAACCTAGACAGTCCAAGGGCCTGCTAGGTAACCTACATAGTCTAAGTGCCCGCTAGGGACCTACATAGTCCAAGTGCCCGCTAGGTAACCTACATAGTCCAAGTGCCCGTTAGTTAACCTAGATAGTCAAAGTGCCTGCTAGGTAACCTAGATAGTCCAAATGCCTGCTAGGGTACCCACATAGTCCAACTGCCCGATAGGGAACCAACATAGTCCAAGTGCCCGCTAAGGGACCGACATAGTCCAAGTGACCGCTAGGGAACCTACATAGTCCAAATGCCCGTTAGGGTACCCACAGAGTCCAACTGCCCGATAGGGAACCAACATAATCCAAGTGCCCGCTAAGGGACCTACATAGTCCAAGTGCCCGTTAGGGAACCTACATAGTCCAAGTGCCCTCTAGGGAACCTGCATCGTCCAAGTGCCCGCCAGTTAACATAGAGAGTCTAAGTTCCCGCTAGTTAACCTAGATAGTCCAAGTGCCTGCTAGTTAACCTAGATCGTCCAAGTGCCCGCTAGTTAACCTACATAGACCAAGGTCCGTTAGTTAACCTAGATAGTCCAAGTGCCCTCTAGATAACCTAGATCGTCCAAGTGCCCGCTAGTTAACCTACATAGTCCAAGTGCCCGCTAGTTAACCTACATAGTCCAAGTGCCCGCTAGGGGACGTACATAGTCCAAGTGCCCGCTGGACAACCTAGATAGTCCAAGTGCCCGCTAGTTAACCTACATAGTCCAAGTGCCCGCTGAGGAACCTACATAGTCCAAGTGTGCGAAAGGGAACCTACGTATTCCAAGTGCCCATTAGGGCACCTAGATAGTCCAAGTAACCATAGTGAACCTATATAGTCCAAGTGCCCTCTAGGGAAGCTACATAGTCAAAGTGCCCGCTAGGGAACCTGCATTGTACAAGTGCCCGCTAGTTAACCTAGATAGTCCAAGTGCACGCTAGGTAACCTAGATAGTCGAAGGGCCCGCTAGTTAACCTACATAGTCCAAGTGCCCGATAGGGAACCTACATAGTCCAAGTGCCCAATGAGGAACCTACATAGTCCAAGTGCCCGATAGGGAATCTTCATATTCCAAGTGCCCGTTAGGGAACCCAGATAGTCCAAGTGCCCATAGGGAACTTATATGGTCCAAGTGCCCTCTAGGGAAGCTACATATTCATAGTGCCCGCTAGGGAACCTGCATTGTCCAAGTGCCCGCTAGTTAACCAAGATTGTCCAAGTGTCCGCTAGTAAACCTACATAGTCCAAGTTCCCGTTAGGTAACCTAGATAGGCCAAGTGCCCGCAAAGTAACCTACATAGTCCAAGTGCCCGCTAGGTAACCTACATAGTCCATGTGCCCGTTAGTTAACCTAGATAGTCAAAGTGCCTGCTAGGTAACCTAGATAGTCCAAATGCCTGCTAGGGTACCCACATAGTCCAACTGCCCGATAGGGAACCAACATAGTCCATCCAAGAGCCCGCTAAGGGACCGACATAGTCCAAGTGACCGCTAGGGAACCTACATAGTCCAAATGCCCGTTAGGGTACCCACAGAGTCCAACTGCCCGATAGGGGACCTACATAGTCCAAGTGCCCGCTAGGTAACCTAGATAGTCCAAGTACCCGTTAGCTAACCTAGATAGTCCAAGTGCCCGCTAGGTAACCTCCATAGTCCAAGTGCCCGCTAGGTAACCTCCATAGTCCAAGTGCCCGTTCATTAACCTAGATAGTCCAAGTTCCTGTTAGCTAACCTACATAGTCCAAGTGCCCGTTCGTTATCCTAGATAGTTCAAGTGCCCTCTAGGTAACCTATACAGTCCAAGTGCCTGCTAGGTAACCTACATAGTCCAAGTGCCCGTTTGCTAACCTAGATCGTCAAAGGGCCCGCTAGTTAACCTACATAGTCCAAGGGCCCGCTAGTTAACCTAGATAGTCCAAGTGCCCGCTAGTTAACCTATATTGTCCAAGTCCCTGATGGGGAACCTACATAGTCCAAGTATCCGCTAGGTAACCTACATAGTCCAAATGCCCGCTAGTAACGTACATAGTCCAAGTGCCCGTTAGGTAAGCTAGATAGTCCAAATGCCCGCTAGGGAACCCACATAGCCCAAGTGCCCATTAGAGAACTTACATAATCAAAGCCCTGCTAGGGAACTCCATAGTCCAAGTGCCCGCTAGGGAACCTAGATAGTCCAAGTACCCGTTAGCTAACCTAGATAGTCCAAGTGCCCGCTAGGTAACCTCCATAGTCCAAGTGCCCGCTAGGTAACCTCCATAGTCCAAGTGCCCGTTCGTTAACCTATATAGTCCAAGTTCCTGTTAGCTAACCTACATAGTCCAAGTGTCCGTTCGTTAACCTAGATAGTTCAAGTGCCCGCTAGGTAACCTAGACAGTCCAAGTGCCTGCTAGGTAACCTACATAGTCTAAGTGCCCGCTAGGGACCTACATAGTCCAAGTGCCCGCTAGGTAACCTACATAGTCCAAGTGCCCGTTAGTTAACCTAGATAGTCAAAGTGCCTGCAGGGTAACCTAGATAGTCCAAATGCCTGCTAGGGTACCCACATAGTCCAACTGCCCGATAGGGAACCAACATAGTCCAAGTGCCCGCTAAGGGACCGACATAGTCCAAGTGACCACTAGGGAACCTACATAGTCCAAATGCCCGTTAGGGTACCCACAGAGTCCAACTGCCCGATAGGGAACCAACATAATCCAAGTGCCCGCTAAGGGACCTACATAGTCCAAGTGCCCGTTAGGGAACCTACATAGTCCAAGTGCCCTCTAGGGAACCTGCATCGTCCAAGTGCCCGCCAGTTAACATAGAGAGTCTAAGTTCCCGCTAGTTAACCTAGATAGTCCAAGTGCCTGCTAGTTAACCTAGATCGTCCAAGTGCCCGCTAGTTAACCTACATAGTCCAAGGTCCGTTAGTTAACCTAGATAGTCCAAGTGCCCTCTAGATAACCTAGATCGTCCAAGTGCCCGCTAGTTAACCTACATAGTCCAAGTGCCCGCTAGGGGACGTACATAGTCCAAGTGCCCGCTGGACAACCTAGATAGTCCAAGTGCCCGCTAGTTAACCTACATAGTCCAAGTGCCCGCTGAGGAACCTACATAGTCCAAGTGTGCGAAAGGGAACCTACGTATTCCAAGTGCCCGTTAGGGCAACTAGATAGTCCAAGTAACCATAGGGAACCTATATAGTCCAAGTGCCCTCTATGGAACCTTCATAGTCAAAGTGCCCGCTAGGGAACCTGCATTGTACAAGTGCCCGCTAGTTAACCTAGATAGTCCAAGTGCCCGCTAGGTAACCTAGATAGTCGAAGGGCCCGCTAGTTAACCTACATAGTCCAAGTGCCCGATAGGGAACCTACATAGTCCAAGTGCCCAATGAGGAACCTACATAGTCCAAGTGCCCGATAGGGAATCTTCATATTCCAAGGGCCCGTTAGGGAACCCAGATAGTCCAAGTGCCCATAGGGAACTTATATGGCCCAAGTGCCCTCTAGGGAAGCTACATATTCATAGTGCCCGCTAGGGAACCTGCATTGTCCAAGTGCCCGCTCGTTAACCAAGATTGTCCAAGTGTCCGCTAGTAAACCTACATAGTCCAAGTTCCCGTTAGGTAACCTAGATAGGCCAAGTGCCCGCAAAGTAACCTACATAGTCCAAGTTCCCGCTAGGTAACCTACATATTCCAAGTGCCCGTTAGTTAACCTAGATAGTCAAAGTGCCTGCTAGGTAACCTAGATAGTCCAAATGCCTGCTAGGGTACCCACATAGTCCAACTGCCCGATAGGGAACCAACATAGTCCAAGTGCCCGCTAAGGGAACGACATAGTCCAAGTGACCGCTAGGGAACCTACATAGTCCAAATGCCCGTTAGGGTACCCACAGAGTCCAACTGCCCGATAGGGGACCTACATAGTCCAAGTGCCCGCTAGGTAACCTAGATAGTCCAAGTACCCGTTAGCTAACCTAGATAGTCCAAGTGCACGCTAGGTAACCTCCATAGTCCAAGTGCCCGTTCATTAACCTAGATAGTCCAAGTTCCTGTTAGCTAACCTACATAGTCCAAGTGCCCGTTCGTTAACCTAGATAGTTCAAGTGCCCTCTAGGTAACCTATACAGTCCAAGTGCCTGCTAGGTAACCTACATAATCCAAGTGTCCGTTTGCTAACCTAGATCGTCAAAGGGCCCGCTAGTTAACCTACATAGTCCAAGGGCCCGCTAGTTAACCTAGATAGTCCAAGTGCCCGCTAGTTAACCTACATTGTCCAAGTCCCTGATGGGGAACCTACATAGTCCAAGTATCCGCTAGGTAACCTACATAGTCCAAATGCCCGCTAGTAACGTACATAGTCCAAGTGCCCGTTAGGTAAGCTAGATAGTCCAAATGCCCGCTAGGGAACCCACATAGCCCAAGTGCCCATTAGAGAACTTACATAATCAAAGCCCTTCTAGGGAACCTACATAGTCCAAGTGCCCGCTAGGGAACCTAGATAGTCCAAGTACCCGTTAGCTAACCTAGATAGTCCAAGTGCCCGGTAGGTAACCTCCATAGTCCAAGTGCCCGCTAGGTAACCTCCATAGTCCAAGTGCCCGTTCGTTAACCTATATAGTCCAAGTTCCTGTTAGCTAACCTACATAGTCCAAGTGTCCGTTCGTTAACCTAGATAGTTCAAGTGCCCGCTAGGTAACCTAGACAGTCCAAGTGCCTGCTAGGTAACCTACATAGTCTAAGTGCCCGCTAGGGACCTACATAGTCCAAGTGCCCGCTAGGTAACCTACATAGTCCAAGTGCCCGTTAGTTAACCTAGATAGTCAAAGTGCCTGCAGGGTAACCTAGATAGTCCAAATGCCTGCTAGGGTACCCACATAGTCCAACTGCCCGAGAGGGAACCAACATAGTCCAAGTGCTCGCTAAGGGACCGACATAGTCCAAGTGCCCGTTAGGGAACCTACATAGTCCAAGTGCCCTCTAGGGAACCTGCATCGTCCAAGTGCCCGCCAGTTAACATAGAGAGTCTAAGTTCCCGCTAGTTAACCTAGATAGTCCAAGTGCCTGCTAGTTAACCTAGATCGTCCAAGTGCCCGCTAGTTAACCTACATAGTCCAAGGTCCGTTAGTTAACCTAGATAATCCAAGTGCCCTCTAGAAAACCTAGATCGTCCAAGTGCCCGCTAGTTAACCTACATAGTCCAAGTGCCCGCTAGGGGACGTACATAGTCCAAGTGCCCGCTGGACAACCTAGATAGTCCAAGTGCCCGCTAGTTAACCTACATAGTCCAAGTGCCCGCTGAGGAACCTACATAGTCCAAGTGTGCGAAAGGGAACCTACGTATTCCAAGTGCCCGTTAGGGCACCTAGATAGTCCAAGTAACCATAGGGAACCTATATAGTCCAAGTGCCCTCTATGGAACCTTCATAGTCAAAGTGCCCTCTAGGGAACCTGCATTGTACAAGTGCCCGCTAGTTAACCTAGATAGTCCAAGTGCCCGCTAGGTAACCTAGATAGTCGAAGGGCCCGCTAGTTAACCTACATAGTCCAAGTGCCCGATAGGGAACCTACATAGTCCAAGTGCCCAATGAGGAACCTACATAGTCCAAGTGCCCGATAGGGAATCTTCATATTCCAAGTGCCCGTTAGGGAACCCAGATAGTCCAAGTGCCCATAGGGAACTTATATGGTCCAAGTGCCCTCTAGGGAAGCTACATATTCATATTGCCCGCTAGGGAACCTGCATTGTCCAAGTGCCCGCTAGTTAACCAAGATTGTCCAAGTGTCCGCTAGTAAACCTACATAGTCCAAGTTCCCGTTAGGTAACCTAGATAGGCCAAGTGCCCGCAAAGTAACCTACATAGTCCAAGTGCCCGCTAGGTAACCTAGATATTCCAAGTTCCGGTTTACTAACCTAGATAGTCCAAGTGCCCGCTAGGTAACCTACATAGTCCAAGTGCCCATTCGTTAAACTAGATAGTCCAAGTGCCCGCTAGGTAACCTATACTGTCCAAGTGCCCGCTAGGTTACCTACATAGTTCAAGTGCACGTTCGTTAACTTAGATAGTCCAAGTTGCGCTAGGTAACATACATAGACCAAGGGCCCGCTAGGTAACCTATATAGTCCAAGTGCCCGCTAGTTAAACTATAGTCCAAGTGCCGCTAGGTAACCTACATATTCCAAGTTCCCGCTAGGTAACCTAGATAGTCCAAGTGCCCTTTACCTAACCTAGATATTCCAAGTGCCCATTAGGTTACCTACATAGTCCACGTCCCTGTTCGTTAACCTAGATAGTCCAAGTGCCCGCTAAGTAACCTACATAGTCCAAGTGCCCGCTAATTAACCTACATAGTCCAAGTGCCCGTTAGGTAACCTAGACAGTCCAAGTGCCCGCTAGGTAACCTCCATAGTCCAAGTGCCTGCTAATTAACCTATATAGTCCAAGTGCCCGCTAGGGAACCTGCATCGTTCAAGTGCCCGCTAGTTAATCTAGATAGTCCAAGGGTCCGCTAGTAAACCTACATAGTCCAAGTTCCCGTTAGGTAACCTAGATAGGCCAAGTGCCCGCTAGTTAACCTACATAGTACAATGGCCCGCTAGTTGACCTAGATAGTCCAAGTGCCCGCTAGTTAACCTAGATAGTCAAAGTGCCCGCTAGTTAACCTAAGTAGTACAAATGTCCAATAGGGATCCTACATAATCCAAGTGCCCGCTTGGTAATCTAGATATTCCAAGTTCCGGTTTGCTAACCTAGATAGTCCAAGTGCCCGCTAGGTAACCTATACTGTCCAAGTGCCCGCTAGGTTACTTACATAGTCCAAGTGCACGTTCGTTAACTTAGATAGTCCAAGTTGCGGTAGGTAACCAACATAGTCTAAGGGCCGCTAGGTAACCTATATAGTCCAAGTGCCCGCTAGTTAACCTATAGTCCATGTGCCCTCTAGGTAACTTAAACAGTCCAAGTGCCCGCTAGGTTACCTGCATAGTTCAAGTGCCCGTTAGGTAACCTAGATAGTCCAAGTGCCCGCTGGGTAACCTCCATAGTCCAAGTGCCCGCTAGGTAACATCCATAGTCCAAGTGCCCGTTCGTTAACCTAGATAGTCCAAGTTCCTGTTAGCTAACCTACATAGTCCAAGTGCCCGTTCGTTAACCTAGATAGTTCAAGTGCCCGTTAGGTAACCTAGACAGTCCAAGTGCCTGCTAGGTAACCTACATAGTCCAAGTGCCCGTTTGCTAACCTAGATCGTCAAAGGGCCCGCTAGTTAACCTACATAGTCCAAGGGCCCGCTAGTTAACCTAGATAGTCCAAGTGCCCGCTAGTTAACCTACATTGTCCAAGTCCCTGATGGGGAACCTACATAGTCCAAGTATCCGCTAGGTAACCTACATAGTCCAAATGCCCACTAGTAACGTACGTAGTCCAAATGCCCGTTAGGTAACCTAGATAGTCCAAATGCCCGCTAGGGAACCTACATAGCCCAAGTGCCCGCTAGGTAACCTACATAGTCCAAATGCCCGCTAGAAACCTACATAGTCCAAGTGCAAGAAGGGAACCTACATAATCCAAGTGCCCGCTAGGGAACCTACATAGTCCAAGTGCCCATTCGTTAACCTAGATAGTTCAAGTGCCCGCTAGGTAACCCAGACAGTCCAAGTGCCTGCTAGGTAACCTACATAGTCCAAGTGCCCGCTAGGGAACCTACATAGTCCAAGTGCCCGTTAGTTAACCTAGATAGTCCAAGTGCCCTCTAGTTAACCTACATAGTCCAAGGGCCCTCTAGTTAACCTAGATAGTCCAAGTGCCCGCTAGGGGACGTACGTAGTCCAAGTGCCCGCTGGGCAACCTAGATAGTCCAAGTGCCCGCTAGATAACCTACATAGTCCAAGTGCCCGCTGAGGAACCTACATAGTCCAAGTTCCCGTTAGGTAACCTAGATAGGCCAAGTGCCCGCAAAGTAACCTACATAGTCCAAGTGCCCGCTAGGTAACCTACATAGTCCAAGTGCCCGTTAGTTAACCTAGATAGTCAAAGTGCCTGCTAGGTAACCTAGATAGTCCAAATGCCCGCTAGGATACCCACATAGTCCAACTGCCCGATAGGGAGCCAACATAGTTCAAGTGCCCGCTAATGGACCTATATAGTCCAAGTGCCCGTTAGGGAACCTACATAGTCCAAGCGCCCTCTAGGGAACATGCATCGTCCAAGTGCCCGCCAGTTAAAATAGATAGTCCAAGTTCCCGCTAGTTAACATAGATAGTCCAAGTGCCCGCTAGTTAACATAGATCGTCCAAGTGCCCGCTAGTTAACCTACATAGTCCAAGGTCCGTTAGTTAACCTAGATAGTCCAAGTGCCCTCTAGTTAACCTACATAGTCCAAGGGCCCTCTAGTTAACCTAGATAGTCCAAGTGCCCGCTAGGGGACGTACGTAGTCCAAGTGCCCGCTGGGCAACCTAGATAGTCCAAGTGCCCGCTAGATAACCTACATAGTCCAAGTGCCCGCTGAGGAACCTACATAGTCCAAGTGTCCGAAAGGGAACCTACGTATTCCAAGTGCCCGTTAGGGCACCTAGATAGTCCAAGTAACCATAGGGAACCTATATGGTCCAAGTGCCCTCTAGGGAAGCTACATAGTCAAAGTGCCCGCTAGGGAACCTGCATTGTACAAGTGCCCGCTAGTTAACCTAGATAGTCCAAGTGCCCGCTAGGTAACCTAGATAGTCGAAGGGCCCGCTAGTTAACCTAAATAGTCCATGTGCCCGATAGGGAATCTTCATATTCCAAGTGCCCGTTAGGGAACCCAGATAGTCCAAGTGCCCATAGGGAACCTATATGGTCCAAGTGCCCTCTAGGGAAGCTATATATTCATAGTGCCTGCTAGGGAACCTGCATTGTACAAGTGCCCGCTAGTTAACCAAGATCGTCCAAGTGTCCGCTAGTAAACCTACATAGTCCAAGTTCCCGTTAGGTAACCTAGATAGGCCAAGTGCCCGCAAGGTAACCTACATAGTCCAAGTGCCCGCTAGGTAACCTAGATATTCCAAGTTCCGGTTTACTAATCTAGATAGTCCAAGTGCCCGCTAGGTAACCAACATAATCCAAGTGCCCATTCGTTAACCTAGATAGTCCAAGTGCCCGCTAGGTAACCTATACTGTCCAAGTGCCCGCTAGGTTACCTACATAGTCCAAGTGCACGTTCGTTAAATTAGATAGTCCAAGTCGCGCTAGGTAACCTAGATAGTCCAAGGGCCTGCTAGTTAACCTACATAGTCCAACGGCCCTCTAGTTAACCTAGATAGTCCAAGTGCCCGCTGGAGGACGTACACAGTCCAAGTGCCCGCTAGGTAACCTAGATAGTCTACGGGCCGCTAGTTAACCTACATAGTCCAACTGCCCGATAGGGAACCTACATAGTCCAAGTGCCCGCTAAGGGACGAATATAGTCCATGTGCCCGCTAGGGAACCTGCATAGTCAAAATGCCCGATAGGTAACCTAGATAGTCCAAGTGCCCGCTAGTAAACCTACATAGTCCAGGTGCCCACTGAGGAACCTGCATAGTCCAAGTGTCCGAAAGGGAACCTACGTAGTCAAAGTGCCTGCTAGGGAACCTGCATTGTACAAGTGCCCGCTAGTTAACCTAGATAGTCCAAGTGCCCGCTAGGTAACCTAGATAGTCCAAGGGCCCGCTAGTTAACCTTCAAAGTCCAAGTACCCGATAGGGAACCTACATAGTCCAAGTGCCCAATGAGGAACCTATATAGTCCAAGTGCCAGATAGGGAATCTTCATATTCCAAGTGCCCGTTATGGAACCCAGATAGTCCAAGTGCCCATAGGGAACCTACATAGTCCAAGTGCCCTCTAGGGAAGCTACATATTCATAGTGCCCGCTAGGGAACCTGCATTGTCCAAGTGCCCGCTAGTTAACCTAGATCGTCCAAGTGTCCGCTAGTAAACCTACATAGTCCAAGTTCCCGTTAGGTAACCTAGATAGGCCAAGTGCACGCTAGTTAACCTACATAGTACAATGGCCCGCTAGTTGACATAGATAGTCCAAGTGCCCGCTAGTTAACCTAGATAGTCAAAGTGCCCGCTAGTTAACCTAAGTAGTACAAATGTCCGATAGGGATCCTACATAGTCCAAGTGCCCGCTAGGTAACCTAGATATTCCAAGTTCCGGTTTGCTAACCTAGATAGTGCAAGTGCCCGCTAGGTAACCTACATAGTCCAAGTGCCCATTCGTTAACCTAGATAGTCCAAATGCCCGCTAGGTAACCTATACTGTCCAAGTGCCTGCTAGGTTACCTACATAGTCCAAGTGCACGTTCGTTAACTTAGATAGTCCAAGTCGCGCTAGGTAACCTACATAGTCCAAGGGCCACTAGGTAACCTATAGTCCAAGTGCCCTCTTGGTAACCTACATATTCCAAGTTCCCGCTAGGTAAGCTAGATAGTCAAAGTGCCCGTTACCTGACCTAGATAGTCCAAGTGTCCGTTAGGTTACCTACATAGTCCACGTGCCCGTTCGTCAACCTAGATAGTCCAATTGCCCGCTAGGTAACCTACATAGTCCAAGAGCCGGCAGGTAACTTAGACAGTTCAAGTGCCCGCTAGGTTACCTGCATAGTCCAAGTGCCCGTTAGGTAACCTAGATAGTCCAAGTGCCCGCTAGGTAACCTACATAGTCCAAGTGCCCGCTAGGTAACCTAGATAGTCCAAGTACCCGTTAGCTAACCTAGATAGTCCTAGTGCCCGCTAGGTAACCTCCGTAGTCCAATTGCCCTCTAGGTAACCTCCATAATCCAAGTGCCCACTAATTTACCTATATAGTCCAAGTGCCCGCTAGGGAAACTGCATCGTTGAAGTGCCCGCTAGTTAATCTAGATAGTCCAAGTGCCCGCTAGTTAACCTAGATAGTCCAAGTGCCTGCTACTTAACCTAGATCGTCCAAGTGCCCGCTAGTTAACCTACATAGTCCAAGGTCCGCTAGTTAACCTAGATATTCCAAGTGCCCCTTAGTTAACCTACATAGTCAAAGGGCCCTCTAGTTAACCTAGATAGTCCAAGTGCCCACTAGGGGACATACATAGTCCAAGTGCCCGCTATGTAACCTAGATAGTCTAAGGGCCTGCTAGATAACCTACATAGTCCAATTGCCCGATAGGGAACCTACATAGTCCAAGTGCCCGCTAAGGGACGAACATAGTCCAAGTGCCCGCTAGGGAACCTACATAGTCCAAGTGCCCGCTAGGTAACCTAGATAGTCCAAGTGCCCGCTAGTTAACCTACATAGTCCAAGTACCCGCTGAGGAACCTACATAGTCCAAGTGTCCGAAAGGGAACCTACGTATACCAAGTGCCCATTAGGGCACCTAGATAGTCCAAGTGCCCATAGGGAACCTATATCGTCCAAGTGCCCTCTAGGGAACCTACATAGTCAAAGTGCCCGCTAGGGAACCTGCATTGTACAAGTGCCCTCTAGTTAACCTAGATAGTCCAAGTGCCCGCTAGGTAACCTAGATAGTCCAAGGGCCCGCTAGTTAACCTACAAAGTCCAAGTGCCCGATAGGGAACCTACATAGTCAAAGTGCCCAATGAGGATCCTACATAGTCCAAGTGCCCGATAGGGAATCTTCATATTCCAAGTGCCCGTTAGGGAACCAAGATAGTCCAAGTGCCCATAGGGAACTTATATGGTCCAAGTGCCCTCTAGGGAAGCTACATATTCATAGTGCCCGCTAGGGAACCTGCATTGTCCAAGTGCCCGCTAGTTAACCTAGATCGTCCAAGTGTCCGCTAGTAAACCTACATAGTCCAAGTTCCAGTTAGGTAACTTAGATAGGCCAAGTGCCCGTTACCTAACCTAGATAGTCAAAGTGCCCGCTAGTTAACCTAAGTAGTACAAATGTCCAATAGGGATCCTACATAGTCCAAGTGCCCGCTAGGTAACCTAGATATTCCAAGTTCCGGTTTGCTAACCTAGATAGTCCAAGTGCCCGCTAGGTAACCTACATAGTCCAAGTGCCCATTCGTTAACCTAGATAGTCCAAGTGCCCGCTAGGTAACCTATACTGTCCAAGTGCCCGCTAGGTTACTTACATAGACCAAGTGCACGTTCGTTAACTTAGATAGTCCAAGTCGTGGTAGGTAACCAACATAGTCCAAGGGCCGCTAGGTAACCTATATAGTCCAAGTGGCCGCTAGTTAACCTATAGTCGAAGTGCCCTCTAGGTAACCTACATATTCCAAGTTCCCGCTAGGTAACCTATAGTCCAAGTGCCCGTTACCTAACCTAGATAGTCCAAGTGCCCGTTAGGTTACCTATATTGTCCAAGTGCCCGCTAGTTAACCTACATAGTCCAAGGTCCGCTAGTTAACCTAGATATTCCAAGTGCCCCTTAGTTAACCTACAGAGTCCAAGGGCCCTCTAGTTAACCTAGATAGTCCAAGTGACCGCTAGAAGACGTACATAGTCCAAGTGCCCGCTAGGTAACCTAGATAGTCTAAGGGCCCGCTAGTTAACCTACATAGTCCAACTGCCCCATAGGGAACCTCCATAGTCCAAGTGCCCGCTAAGGGACGAAAATAGTCCAAGTGCCCGCTAGGGAACCTGCATAATCCAAGTGCCCGCTAGGTAACCTAGATAGTCCAAGTGCCCGCTAGTTAACCTACATAGTCCACGTGCCCGCTGAGGAACCTACATAGTCCAAGTGTCCGAAAGGGAACCTATGTATTCCAAGTGCCCATTAGGGCACCTAGATAGTCCAAGTGCCCATAGGGAACCTATATCGTCCAAGTGCCCTCTAGGGAACCTATATAGTCAAAGTGCCCGCTAGGGAACTTGCATTGCGCAAGTGCCCTCTAGTTAACCTAGATAGTCCAAGTGCCCGCTAGGTAACCTAGATAGTCCAAGGGCCCGCTGGTTAATCTACATAGTCCAAGTGCCCAATGAGGAACCTACATAGTCCAAGTGCCCGATAGGGAATCTTCATATTCCAAGTGCCCGTTAGGGAACCCAGATAGTCCAAGTGCCCGCTAGGTAACCTCCATAGTCCAAGTGCCCGCTAGGTAACCTCCATAGTCCAAGTGCCCGTTCGTTAACCTAGATAGTCCAAGTTCCTGTTAGCTAACCTACATAGTCCAAGTGCCCGTTCGTTAACCTAGATAGTTCAAGTGCCCTCTAGGTAACCTATACAGTCCAAGTGCCTGCTAGGTAACCTACATAGTCCAAGTGCCCGTTTGCTAACCTAGATCGTCAAAGGGCCCGCTAGTTAACCTACATAGTCCAAGGGCCCGCTAGTTAACCTATATAGTCCAAGTGCCCGCTAGTTAACCTTCATTGTCCAAGTCCCTGATGGGGAACCTACATAGTCGAAGTATCCGCTAGGTAACCTACATAGTCCAAATGCCCGCTAGTAACGTACATAGTCCAAGTGCCCGTTAGGTAACCTAGATAGTCCAAATGCCCGCTAGGGAACCCACATAGCCCAAGTGCCCATTAGAGAACTTACATAATCAAAGCCCTGCTAGGGAACCTACATAGTCCAAGTGCCCGCTAGGGAACCTAGATAGTCCAAGTAGCCGTTAGCTAACCTAGATAATCCAAGTGCCCGCTAGGTAACCTCCATAGTCCAAGTGCCCGCTAGGTAACCTCCATAGTCCAAGTGCCCGTTCGTTAATCTAGATAGTCCAAGTTCCTGTTAGCTAACCTACATAATCCAAGTGTCCGTTCGTTAACCTAGATAGTTCAAGTGCCCGCTAGGTAACCTAGACAGTCCAAGTGCCTGCTAGGTAACCTACATAGTCTAAGTGCCCGCTAGGGACCTACATAGTCCAAGTGCCCGCTAGGTAACCTACATAGTCCAAGTGCCCGTTAGTTATCCTAGATAGTCAAAGTGCCTGCTAGGTAACCTAGATAGTCCAAATGCCTGCTAGGGTACCCACATAGTCCAACTGCCCGATAGGGAACCAACATAGTCCAAGTGCCCGCTAAGGGACCGACATAGTCCAAGTGACCGCTAGGGAACCTACATAGTCCAAATGCCCGTTAGGGTACCCACAGAGTCCAACTGCCCGAAAGGGAACCAACATAGTCCAAGTGCCCGCTAAGGGACCTACATAGTCCAAGTGCCCGTTAGGGAACCTACATAGTCCAAGTGCCCTCTAGGGAACCTGCATTGTCCAAGTGCCCGCCAGTTAACATAGAGAGTCTAAGTGCCCGCTAGTTAACCTAGATCATCCAAGTGCCCGCTAGTTAACCTACATAGTCCAAGGTCCGTTAGTTAACCTAGAGAGTCCAAGGGCCCTCTAGTTAACCTCGATAGTCCAAGTGCCCGCTAGGGGACGTACATAGTCCAAGTGCCCGCTGGACAACCTAGATAGTCCAAGTGCCCGCTAGTTGACCTACAAAGTCCAAGTGCCCGCTTGTTAACCTACATAGTCCAAGTGTCCGAAAGGGAACCTACGTATTCCAAGTGCCCGTTAGGGCACCTAGATAGTCCAAGTAACCATAGTGAACCTATATAGTCCAAGTGCCCTCTAGGGAAGCTACATAGTCAAAGTGCCCGCTAGGGAACCTGCATTGTACAAGTGCCCGCTAGTTAACCTAGATAGTCCAAGTGCCCGCTAGGTAACCTAGATAGTCGAAGGTACCCCTAGTTAACCTACATAGTCCAAGTGCCCGATAGGGAACCTACATAGTCCAAGTGCCCAATGAGGAACGTACATAGTCCAAGTGCCCGATAGGGAATCTTCATATTCCAAGTGCCCGTTAGGGAACCCAGATAGTCCAAGTGCCCATAGGGAACCTATATGGTCCAAGTGCCCTCTAGGGAAGCTACATATTCATAGTGCCCGCTAGGGAACCTGCATTTTCCAAGTGCCCGCTAGTTAACCAAGATTGTCCAAGTGTCCGCTAGTAAACCTACATAGTCCAAGTCCCCGTTAGGTAACCTAGATAGGCCAAGTGCCCGCAAGATAACCTAAATAGTCCAAGTGCCCGCTAGGTAACCTAGATATTCCAAGTTCCGGTTTACTAACCTAGATAGTCCAAGTGCCCGCTAGGTAACCTACATAGTCCAAGTGCCCATTCGTTAACCTAGATAGTCCAAGTGCCCGCTAGGTAACCTATACTGTCCAAGTGCCCGCTAGGTTACCTACATAGTCCAAGTGCACGTTCGTTAACTTAGATAGTCCAAGTTGCGCTAGGTAACATACATAGTCCAAGGGCCCGCTAGGTAACCTATATAGTCCAAGTGCCCGCTAGTTAAACTATAGTCCAAGTGCCCGCTAGGTAACATACATATTCCAAGTTCCCGCTAGGTAAAGTAGATAGTCCAAGTGCCCGTTACCTAACCTAGATAGTCCAAGTGCCCATTAGGTTACCTACATAGTCCACGTGCCGGTTCGTTAACCTAGATAGTCCAAGTGCCCGCTAGGTAACCTACATAGTCCAAGTGCCCGCTAATTAACCTACATAGTCCAAGTGCCCGTTAGGTAACCTAGACAGTCCAAGTGCCCGCTAGGTAACCTCCATAGTCCAAGTGCCCGCTAATTAACCTATATAGTCCAAGTGCCCGCTAGGGAACCTGCATCGGCCAAGTGCCCGCTAGTTAATCTAGATAGTCCAAGTGCCCGCTAGTTAACCTAAATAGTCCAAGGGCCCTCTATTTAAACTAGATAGTCCAAGTGCCCGCTAGGGGACGTACATAGTCCAAGTGCCCGCTAGGTAACCTAGATAGTCTAAGGGCCCGCTAGTTAACCTACATAGTCCAACTGCCCGATATGGAACTTACATAGTCCAAGATCCCGCTAAGGGACGAACATAGTCCAAGTGCCCGCTAGGGAACCTACATAGTCCAAGTGCCCGCTAGGTAACCTAGATCGTCCAAGTGCCCGCTAGTTAACCTACATAGTCCAAGTGCCCGCTGAGGAACCTACATAGTCCAAGTGTCCGAAAGGGAACCTACGTATTCCAAGTGCCCATTAGGGCACCTAGACAGTCCAAGTGCCCATAGGGAACCTATATAGTCCAAGTGCCCTCTAGGGAACTTACATAGTCAAAGTGCCCGCTAGGGAACCTGCATTGTACAAGTGCCCTCTAGTTAACCTAGATCTTCCAAGTGCCCGCTAGGTAACCTAGGTAGTCCAAGGGCCCGCTAGTTAACCTACATAGTCCAAGTGCCCGATAGGGAACCTACATAGTCCAAGTGCCCAATGCGGAACCTACATAGTCCAAGTGCCCGATAGGGAATCTTCATATTCCAAGTGCCCGTTAGGGAACCCAGATTGTCCAAGTGCCCATAGGGAACCTATATAGTCCAAGTTCCCTCTAGGGAAGCTACATATTCATAGTGCCCGCTAGGGAACCTGCATTGTCCAAGTGCCCGCTAGGTAACCTAGATCGTCCAAGTGTCCGCTAGTAAACCTACATAGTCCAAGTTCCCGTTAGGTAACCTAGATAGGCCAAGTGCCCGCTAGTTAACCTACATAGTACAATGGCCCGCTAGTTGACCTAGATAGTCCAAGTGCCCGCTAGTTAACCTAGATAGTCAAAGTGCCCGCTAGTTAACCTCAGTAGTACAAATGTCCAATAGGGATCCTACATAATCCAAGTGCCCGCTAGGTAACCTAGATATTCCATGTTCCGGTTTGCTAACCTAGATAGTCCAAGTGCCCGCTATGTAACCTGTACTGTCCAAGTGCCCGCTAGGTTACTTACATAGTCCAAGTGCACGTTCGTTAACTTAGATAGTCCAAGTCGCGGTAGGTAACCAACATAGTCTAAGGGCCGCTAGGTAACCTATATAGTCCAAGTGCCCGCTAGTTATTCTATAGTCCAAGTGCCCTCTAGGTAACTTAAACAGTCCAAGTGCCCGCTAGGTTACCTGCATAGTCCAAGTGCCCGTTAGATAACCTAGATAGTCCAAGTGCTGCTAGGTAACCTCCATAGTCCAAGTGCCCGCTAGGTAACATCCATAGTCCAAGTGCCCGTTCGTTAACCTAGAGAGTCCAAGTTCCTGTTAGCTAACCTACATAGTCCAAGTGCCCGTTCGTTAACCTAGATAGTTCAAGTGCCCGCTAGGTAACCTAGACAGTCCAAGTGCCTGCTAGGTAACCTACATAGTCTAAGTGCCCGATAGGGAACCAACATAGTCCAAGTGCCCGGTAAGGGACCGACATAGTCCAAGTGACCGCTAGGGAACCTACATAGTCCAAATACCGTTAGGGTACCCACAGAGTCCAACTGCCCGAAAGGGAACCAACATAGTCCAAGTGCCCGCTAAGGGACCTACATAGTCCAAGTGCCCGTTAGGGAACCTACATAGTCCAAGTGCCCTCTAGGGAACCTGCATTGTCCAAGTGCCCGCCAGTTAACATAGAGAGTCTAAGTTCCCGCTAGTTAACCTAGATAGTCCAAGTGCCCGCTAGTTAACCTAGATCATCCAAGTGCCCGCTAGTTAACCTACATAGTCCAAGGTCCGTTAGTTAACCTAGAGAGTCCAAGTGCCCTCTAGATAACGTACATAGTCCAAGGGCCCTCTAGTTAACCTCGATAGTCCAAGTGCCCGCTAGGGGACGTACATAGTCCAAGTGCCCGCTGGACAACCTAGATAGTCCAAGTGCCCGCTAGTTGACCTACATAGTCCAAGTGCCCGCTTGTTAACCTACATAGTCCAAGTGTCCGAAAGGGAACCTACGTATTCCAAGTGCCCGTTAGGGCACCTAGATAGTCCAAGTAACCATAGTGAACCTATATAGTCCAAGTGCCCTCTAGGGAAGCTACATAGTCAAAGTGCCCGCTAGGGAACCTGCATTGTACAAGTGCCCGCTAGTTAACCTAGATAGTCCAAGTGCCCGCTAGGTAACCTAGATAGTCGAAGGTACCCCTAGTTAACCTACATAGTCCAAGTGCCCGATAGGGAACCTACATAGTCCAAGTGCCCAATGAGGAACGTACATAGTCCAAGTGCCCGATAGGGAATCTTCATATTCCAAGTGCCCGTTAGGGAACCCAGATAGTCCAAGTGCCCATAGGGAACCTATATGGTCCAAGTGCCCTCTAGGGAAGCTACATATTCATAGTGCCCGCTAGGGAACCTGCATTTTCCAAGTGCCCGCTAGTTAACCAAGATTGTCCAAGTGTCCGCTAGTAAACCTACATAGTCCAAGTCCCCGTTAGGTAACCTAGATAGGCCAAGTGCCCGCAAGATAACCTACATAGTCCAAGTGCCCGCTAGGTAACCTAGATATTCCAAGTTCCGGTTTACTAACCTAGATAGTCCAAGTGCCCGCTAGGTTACCTACATAGTCCAAGTGCACGTTCGTTAACTTAGATAGTCCAAGTTGCGCTAGGTAACATACATAGTCCAAGGGCCCGCTAGGTAACCTATATAGTCCAAGTGCCCGCTAGTTAAACTATAGTCCAAGTGCCCGCTAGGTAACCTACATATTCCAAGTTCCCGCTAGGTAAAGTAGATAGTCCAAGTGCCCGTTACCTAACCTAGATAGTCCAAGTGCCCATTAGGTTACCTACATAGTCCACGTGCCGGTTCGTTAACCTAGATAGTCCAAGTGCCCGCTAGGTAACCTACATAGTCCAAGTGCCCGCTAATTAACCTACATAGTCCAAGTGCCCGTTAGGTAACCTAGACAGTCCAAGTGCCCGCTAGGTAACCTCCATAGTCCAAGTGCCCGCTAATTAACCTATATAGTCCAAGTGCCCGCTAGGGAACCTGCATCGGCCAAGTGCCCGCTAGTTAATCTAGATAGTCCAAGTGCCCGCTAGTTAACCTAAATAGTCCAAGGGCCCTCTATTTAAACTAGATAGTCCAAGTGCCCGCTAGGGGACGTACATAGTCCAAGTGCCCGCTAGGTAACCTAGATAGTCTAAGGGCCCGCTAGTTAACCTACATAGTCCAACTGCCCGATATGGAACTTACATAGTCCAAGATCCCGCTAAGGGACGAACATAGTCCAAGTGCCCGCTAGGGAACCTACATAGTCCAAGTGCCCGCTAGGTAACCTAGATCGTCCAAGTGCCCGCTAGTTAACCTACATAGTCCAAGTGCCCGCTGAGGAACCTACATAGTCCAAGTGTCCGAAAGGGAACCTACGTATTCCAAGTGCCCATTAGGGCACCTAGACAGTCCAAGTGCCCATAGGGAACCTATATAGTCCAAGTGCCCTCTAGGGAACTTACATAGTCAAAGTGCCCGCTAGGGAACCTGCATTGTACAAGTGCCCTCTAGTTAACCTAGATCTTCCAAGTGCCCTCTAGGTAACCTAGGTAGTCCAAGGGCCCGCTAGTTAACCTACATAGTCCAAGTGCCCGATAGGGAACCTACATAGTCCAAGTGCCCAATGAGGAACCTACATAGTCCAAGTGCCCGATAGGGAATCTTCATATTCCAAGTGCCCGTTAGGGAACCCAGATTGTCCAAGTGCCCATAGGGAACCTTTATAGTCCAAGTTCCCTCTAGGGAAGCTACATATTCATAGTGCCCGCTAGGGAACCTGCATTGTCCAAGTGCCCGCTAGTTAACCTAGATCGTCCAAGTGTCCGCTAGTAAACCTACATAGTCCAAGTTCCCGTTAGGTAACCTAGATAGGCCAAGTGCCCGCTAGTTAACCTACATAGTACAATGGCCCGCTAGTTGACCTAGATAGTCCAAGTGCCCGCTAGTTAACCTAGATAGTCAAAGTGCCCGCTAGTTTACCTCAGTAGTACAAATGTCCAATAGGGATCCTACATAATCCAAGTGCCCGCTAGGTAACCTAGATATTCCATGTTCCGGTTTGCTAACCTAGATAGTCCAAGTGCCCGGTAAGGGACCGACATAGTCCAAGTGACCGCTAGGGAACCTACATAGTCCAAATACCGTTAGGGTACCCACAGAGTCCAACTGCCCGAAAGGGAACCAACATAGTCCAAGTGCCCGCTAAGGGACCTACATATTCCAAGTGCCCGTTAGGGAACCTACATAGTCCAAGTGCCCTCTAGGGAACCTGCATTGTCCAAGTGCCCGCCAGTTAACATAGAGAGTCTAAGTTCCCGCTAGTTAACCTAGATAGTCCAAGTGCCCGCTAGTTAACCGAGATCATCCAAGTGTCCGCTAGTTAACCTACATAGTCCAAGGTCCGTTAGTTAACCTAGAGAGTCCAAGTGCCCTCTAGATAACGTACATAGTCCAAGGGCCCTCTAGTTAACCTCGATAGTCCAAGTGCCCGCTAGGGGACGTACATAGTCCAAGTGCCCGCTGGACAACCTAGATAGTCCAAGTGCCCGCTAGTTGACCTACATAGTCCAAGTGCCCGCTTGTTAACCTACATAGTCCAAGTGTCCGAAAGGGAACCTACGTATTCCAAGTGCCCGTTAGGGCACCTAGATAGTCCAAGTAACCATATTGAACCTATATAGTCCAAGTGCCCTCTAGGGAAGCTACATAGTCAAAGTGCCCGCTAGGGAACCTGCATTGTACAAGTGCCCGCTAGTTAACCTAGATAGTCCAAGTGCCCGCTAGGTAACCTAGATAGTCGAAGGTACCCCTAGTTAACCTACATAGTCCAAGTGCCCGATAGGGAACCTACATAGTCCAAGTGCCCAATGAGGAACGTACATAGTCCAAGTGCCCGATAGGGAATCTTCATATTCCAAGTGCCCGTTAGGGAACCCAGATAGTCCAAGTGCCCAGGGGAACCTATATGGTCCAAGTGCCCTCTAGGGAAGCTACATATTCATAGTGCCCGCTAGGGAACCTGCATTTTCCAAGTGCCCGCTAGTTAACCAAGATTGTCCAAGTGTCCGCTAGTAAACCTACATAGTCCAAGTCCCCGTTAGGTAACCTAGATAGGCCAAGTGCCCGCAAGATAACCTACATAGTCCAAGTGCCCGCTAGGTAACCTAGATATTCCAAGTTCCGGTTTACTAACCTAGATAGTCCAAGTGCCCGCTAGGTAACCTACATAGTCCAAGTGCCCATTCGTTAACCTAGATAGTCCAAGTGCCCGCTAGGTTACCTACATAGTCCAAGTGCACGTTCGTTAACTTAGATAGTCCAAGTTGCGCTAGGTAACATACATAGTCCAAGGGCCCGCTAGGTAACCTATATAGTCCAAGTGCCCGCTAGTTAAACTATAGTCCAAGTGCCCGCTAGGTAACCTACATATTCCAAGTTCCCGCTAGGTAACCTAGATAGTCCAAGTGCCCGTTACCTAACCTAGATAGTCCAAGTGCCCATTAGGTTACCTACATAGTCCACGTGCCGGTTCGTTAACCTAGATAGTCCAAGTGCCCGCTAGGTAACCTACATAGTCCAAGTGCCCGCTAATTAACCTACATAGTCCAAGTGCCCGTTAGGTAACCTAGACAGTCCAAGTGCCCGCTAGGTAACCTCCATAGTCCAAGTGCCCGCTAATTAACCTATATAGTCCAAGTGCCCGCTAGGGAACCTGCATCGGCCAAGTGCCCGTTAGTTAATCTAGATAGTCCAAGTGCCCGCTAGTTAACCTAAATAGTCCAAGGGCCCTCTATTTAAACTAGATAGTCCAAGTGCCCGCTAGGGGACGTACATAGTCCAAGTGCCCGCTAGGTAACCTAGATAGTCTAAGGGCCGCTAGTTAACCTACATAGTCCAACTGCCCGATATGGAAATTACATAGTCCAAGATCCCGCTAAGGGACGAACATAGTCCAAGTGCCCGCTAGGGAACCTACATAGTCCAAGTGCCCGCTAGGTAACCTAGATCGTCCAAGTGCCCGCTAGTTAACCTACATAGTCCAAGTGCCCGCTGAGGAACCTACATAGTCCAAGTGTCCGAAAGGGAACCTACGTATTCCAAGTGCCCATTAGGGCACCTAGACAGTCCAAGTGCCCATAGGGAACCTATATAGTCCAAGTACCCTCTAGGGAACTTACATAGTCAAAGTGCCCGCTAGGGAACCTGCATTGTACAAGTGCCCTCTAGTTAACCTAGATCTTCCAAGTGCCCGCTAGGTAACCTAGGTAGTCCAAGGGCCCGCTAGTTAACCTACATAGTCCAAGTGCCCGATAGGGAACCTACATAGTCCAAGTGCCCAATGAGGAACCTACATAGTCCAAGTGCCCGATAGGGAATCTTCATATTCCAAGTGCCCGTTAGGGAACCCAGATTGTCCAAGTGCCCATAGGGAACCTATATAGTCCAAGTTCCCTCTAGGGAAGCTACATATTCATAGTGCCCGCTAGGGAACCTGCATTGTCCAAGTGCCCGCTAGGTAACCTAGATCGTCCAAGTGTCCGCTAGTAAACCTACATAGTCCAAGTTCCCGTTAGGTAACCTAGATAGGCCAAGTGCCCGCTAGTTAACCTACATAGTACAATGGCCCGCTAGTTGACCTAGATAGTCCAAGTGCCCGCTAGTTAACCTAGATAGTCAAAGTGCCCGCTAGTTAACCTCAGTAGTACAAATGTCCAATAGGGATCCTACATAATCCAAGTGCCCTCTAGGTAACCTAGATATTCCATGTTCCGGTTTGCTAACCTAGATAGTCCAAGTGCCCGCTATGTAACCTGTACTGTCCAAGTGCCCGCTAGGTTACTTACATAGTCCAAGTGCACGTTCGTTAACTTAGATAGTCCAAGTCGCGGTAGGTAACCAACATAGTCTAAGGGCCGCTAGGTAACCTATATAGTCCAAGTGCCCGCTAGTTAACCTATAGTCCAAGTGCCCTCTAGGTAACTTAAACAGTCCAAGTGCCCGCTAGGTTACCTGCATAGTCCAAGTGCCCGTTAGGTAACCTAGATAGTCCAAGTGCCCGCTAGGTAACCTCCATAGTCCAAGTGCCCGCTAGGTAACATCCATAGTCCAAGTGCCCGTTCGTTAACCTAGATAGTTCAAGTGCCCGCTAGGTAACCTAGACAGTCCAAGTGCCTGCTAGGTAACCTACATAGTCCAAGTGCCCGTTTGCTAACCTAGATCGTCAAAGGGCCCGCTAGTTAACCTACATAGTCCAAGGGCCCTCTAGTTAACCGAGATAGTCCAAGTGCCCGATAGTTAACCTACATTGTCCAAGTCCCTGATGGGGAACCTACATAGTCCAAGTATCCGCTAGGTAACCTACATAGTCCAAATGCCCACTAGTAACGTACGTAGTCCAAATGCCCGTTAGGTAACCTAGATAGTCCAAATGCCCGCTAGGGAACCTACATAGCCCAAGTGCCCGCTAGGTAACCTACATAGTCCAAATGCCCGCTAGAAACCTACATAGTCCAAGTGCAAGAAGGGAACCTACATAATCCAATTGCCCGCTAGGGAACCTACATAGTCCAAATGCCCGTTAGGTAACCTAGATAGTCCAAGTGCCCGCTAGTTAACCTACATAGTCCAATTGCCCGCTGGTTAACTTAAACAGTCCAAGTGCCCGCTAGGTTACCTGCATAGTCCAAGTGCCCGTTAGGTAACCTAGATAGTCCAAGTGCCCGCTAGGTAACCTACATAGTCCAAGTGCCCGCTAGGTAACCTAGATAGTCCAAGTACCCGTTAGCTAACCTAGATAGTCCAAGTGCCCGCTAGGTAACCTCCATAGTCCAAGTGCCCGCTAGGTAACCGCCATAGTCCAAGTGCCCTTTCGTTAACCTAGATAGTCCAAGTTCTTGTTAGCTAACCTACATAGTCCAAGTGCCCGTTCGTTAACCTAGATTGTTCAAGTGCCCGCCAGGTAACCTAGACAGTCCAATTGCCTGCTAGGTAACCTACATAGTCCAAGTGCCCGTTTGCTAACCTAGATCGTCAAAGGGCCCGCTAGTTAACCTACATAGTCCAAGTGCCCGCTAGTTAACCTACATTGTGCAAGTACCTGATGGGGAACCTACATAGTCCAAGTATCCGCTAGGTAGCCTACATAGTCCAAATGCCCGCTAGTAACGTACATAGTCCAAATGCCCGCTAGGGAACACATATAGTCCAAGTGCCCGTTAGAGAACTTACATAGTCAAAGCCGTGCTAGGGAACCTACATAGTCCAAGTGCCCGCTAGGGAACCTAGATAGTCCAAGAACCCGTTAGCTAACCTAGATAGTCCAAGTGCCCGCTAGGTAACCTCCATAGTCCAAGTGCCCGCTAGGTAACCTCCATAGTCCAAGTGCCCGTTCGTTAACCTAGATAGTCTAAGTTCCTGTTAGCTAAACTACATAGTCCAAGTGCCCGTTCGTTAACCTAGATAGTTCAAGTGCCCGCTAGGTAACCTAGAAAGTCCAAGTGCCTGCTAGGTAACCTACATAGTCCAAGTGCCCGCTAGGGAACCTACATAGTCCAAGTGCCCGCTAGGTAACCTACATAGTCCAAGTGCCCGTTAGTTAACCTAGATAGTCAAAGTGCCTGCTAGGTAACCTAGATAGTCCAAATGCCTGCTAGGGTACCCACATAGTCCAACTGCCCAATAGGGAACCAACATAGTCCAAGTGCCCAATGAGGAACCTACATAGTCCAAGTGCCCGATAGGGAATCTTCATATTCCAAGTGCCCGTTAGGGAACCCAGATTGTCCAAGTGCCTATAGGGAACCTATATAGTCCAAGTTCCCTCTAGGGAAGCTACATATTCATAGTGCCCGCTAGGGAACCTGCATTGTCCAAGTGCCCGCTAGTTAACCTAGATCGTCCAAGTGTCCGCTAGTAAACCTACATAGTCCAAGTTCCCGTTAGGTAACCTAGATAGGCCAAGTGCCCGCTAGTTAACCTACATAGTACAATGGCCCGCTAGTTGACCTAGATAGTCCAAGTGCCCGCTAGTTAACCTAGATAGTCAAAGTGCCCGCTAGTTAACCTAAGTAGTACAAATGTCCAATAGGGATCCTACATAATCCAAGTGCCCGCTAGGTAACCTAGATATTCCAAGTTCCGGTTTGCTAACCTAGATAGTCCATGTGCCCGCTATGTAACCTATACTGTCCAAGTGCGCGCTAGGTTACTTACATAGTCCAAGTGCACGTTCGTTAACTTAGATAGTCCAAGTCGCGGTAGGTAACCAACATAGTCTAAGGGCCGCTAGGTAACATATATAGTCCAAGTGCCCGCTAGTTAACCTATAGTCCAAGTGCCCTCTAGGTAACTTAAACAGTCCAAGTGCCCGCTAGGTTACCTGCATAGTCCAAGTGCCCGTTATGTAACCTAGATAGTCCAAGTGCCCGCTAGGTAACCTCCATAGTCCAAGTGCCTGCTAGGTAACATCCATAGTCCAAGTGCCCGTTCGTTAACCTAGAGAGTCCAAGTTCCTGTTAGCTAACCTACATAGTCCAAGTGCCCGTTCGTTAACCTAGATAGTTCAAGTGCCCGCTAGGTAACCTAGACAGTCCAAGTGCCTGCTAGGTAACCTACATAGTCCAAGTGCCCGTTTGCTAACCTAGATCGTCAAAGGGCCCGCTAGTTAACCTACATAGTCCAAGGGCCCTCTAGTTAACCTAGATAGTCCAAGTGCCCGCTAGTTAACCTACATTGTCCAAGTCCCTGATGGGGAACCTACATAGTCCAAGTATCCGCTAGGTAACCTACATAGTCCAAATGCCCACTAGTAACGTACGTAGTCCAAATGCCCGTTAGGTAACCTAGATAGTCCAAATGCCCGCTAGGGAACCTACATAGCCCAAGTGCCCGCTAGGTAACCTACATAGTCCAAATGCCCGCTAGAAACCTACATAGTCCAAGTGCAAGAAGGGAACCTACATAATCCAATTGCCCGCTAGGGAACCTACATAGTCCAAATGCCCGTTAGGTAACCTAAATAGTCCAAGTGCCCGCTAGTTAACCTACATAGTCCAAGTGCCCGCTGGTTAACATAAACAGTCCAAGTGCCCGCTAGGTTACCTGCATAATCCAAGTGCCCGTTAGGTAACCTAGATAGTCCAAGTGCCCGCTAGGTAACCTACATAGTCCAAGTGCCCGCTAGGTAACCTAGATAGTCCAAGTACCCGTTAGCTAACCTAGATAGTCCAAGTGCCCGCTAGGTAACCTCCATAGTCCAAGTGCCCGCTAGGTAACTGCCATAGGCCAAGTGCCCTTTCGTTAACCTAGATAGTCCAAGTTCTTGTTAGCTAACCTACATAGTCCAAGTGCCCGTTCGTTAACCGAGATTGTTCAAGTGCCCGCCAGGTAACCTAGACAGTCCAAGTGCCTGCTAGGTAACCTACATAGTCCAAGTGCCCGTTTGCTAACCTAGATCGTCAAAGGGCCCGCTAGTTAACCTACATAGTCCAAGTGCCCGCTAGTTAACCTACATTGTGCAAGTACCTGATGGGGAACCTACATAGTCCAAGTATCCGCTAGGTAACCTACATAGTCCAAATGCCCGCTAGTAACGTACATAGTCCAAATGCCCGCTAGGGAACACACATAGTCCAAGTGCCCGTTAGAGAACTTACATAGTCAAAGCCCTGCTAGGGAACCTACATAGTCCAAGTGCCCGCTAGGGAACCTAGATAGTCCAAGAACCCGTTAGCTAACCTAGATAGTCCAAGTGCCCGCTAGGTAACCTCCATAGTCCAAGTGCCCGCTAGGTAACCTCCATAGTCCAAGTGCCCGTTCGTTAACCTAGATAGTCTAAGTTCCTGTTAGCTAAACTACATAGTCCAAGTGCCCGTTCGTTAACCTAGATAGTTCAAGTGCCCGCTAGGTAACCTAGAAAGTCCAAGTGCCTGCTAGGTAACCTACATAGTCCAAGTGCCCGCTAAGGAACCTACATAGTCCAAGTGCCCGCTAGGTAACCTACATAGTCCAAGTGCCCGTTAGTTAACCTAGATAGTCAAAGTGCCTGCTAGGTAACCTAGATAGTCCAAATGCCTGCTAGGGTACCCACATAGTCCAACTGCCCGATAGGGAACCAACATAGTCCAAGTGCCCAATGAGGAACCTACATAGTCCAAGTGCCCGATAGGGAATCTTCATATTCCAAGTGCCCGTTAGGGAACCCAGATTGTCCAAGTGCCCATAGGGAACCTATATAATCCAAGTTCCCTCTAGGGAAACTACATATTCATAGTGCCCGCTAGGGAACCTGCATTGTCCAAGTGCCCGCTAGGTAACCTAGATCGTCCAAGTGTCCGCTAGTAAACCTACATAGTCCAAGTTCCCGTTAGGTAACCTAGATAGGCCAAGTGCCCGCTAGTTAACCTACATAGTACAATGGCCCGCTAGTTGACCTAGATAGTCCAAGTGCCCGCTAGTTAACCTAGATAGTCAAAGTGCCCGCTAGTTAACCTCAGTAGTACAAATGTCCAATAGGGATCCTACATAATCCAAGTGCCCTCTAGGTAACCTAGATATTCCATGTTCCGGTTTGCTAACCTAGATAGTCCAAGTGCCCGCTATGTAACCTGTACTGTCCAAGTGCCCGCTAGGTTACTTACATAGTCCAAGTGCACGTTCGTTAACTTAGATAGTCCAAGTCGCGGTAGGTAACCAACATAGTCTAAGGGCCGCTAGGTAACCTATATAGTCCAAGTGCCCGCTAGTTAACCTATAGTCCAAGTGCCCTCTAGGTAACTTAAACAGTCCAAGTGCCCGCTAGGTTACCTGCATAGTCCAAGTGCCCGTTAGGTAACCTAGATATTCCAAGTGCCCGCTAGGTAACCTCCATAGTCCAAGTGCCCGCTAGGTAACATCCATAGTCCAAGTGCCCGTTCGTTAACCTAGATAGTTCAAGTGCCCGCTAGGTAACCTAGACAGTCCAAGTGCCTGCTAGGTAACCTACATAGTCCAAGTGCCCGTTTGCTAACCTAGATCGTCAAAGGGCCCGCTAGTTAACCTACATAGTCCAAGGGCCCTCTAGTTAACCGAGATAGTCCAAGTGCCCGATAGTTAACCTACATTGTCCAAGTCCCTGATGGGGAACCTACATAGTCCAAGTATCCGCTAGGTAACCTACATAGTCCAAATGCCCACTAGTAACGTACGTAGTCCAAATGCCCGTTAGGTAACCTAGATAGTCCAAATGCCCGCTAGGGAACCTACATAGCCCAAGTGCCCGCTAGGTAACCTACATAGTCCAAATGCCCGCTAGAAACCTACATAGTCCAAGTGCAAGAAGGGAACCTACATAATCCAATTGCCCGCTAGGGAACCTACATAGTCCAAATGCCCGTTAGGTAACCTAGATAGTCCAAGTGCCCGCTAGTTAACCTACATAGTCCAATTGCCCGCTGGTTAACTTAAACAGTCCAAGTGCCCGCTAGGTTACCTGCATAGTCCAAGTGCCCGTTAGGTAACCTAGATAGTCCAAGTGCCCGCTAGGTAACCTACATAGTCCAAGTGCCCGCTAGGTAACCTAGATAGTCCAAGTACCCGTTAGCTAACCTAGATAGTCCAAGTGCCCGCTAGGTAACCTCCATAGTCCAAGTGCCCGCTAGGTAACCGCCATAGTCCAAGTGCCCTTTCGTTAACCTAGATAGTCCAAGTTCTTGTTAGCTAACCTACATAGTCCAAGTGCCCGTTCGTTAACCTAGATTGTTCAAGTGCCCGCCAGGTAACCTAGACAGTCCAATTGCCTGCTAGGTAACCTACATAGTCCAAGTGCCCGTTTGCTAACCTAGATCGTCAAAGGGCCCGCTAGTTAACCTACATAGTCCAAGTGCCCGCTAGTTAACCTACATTGTGCAAGTACCTGATGGGGAACCTACATAGTCCAAGTATCCGCTAGGTAGCCTACATAGTCCAAATGCCCGCTAGTAACGTACATAGTCCAAATGCCCGCTAGGGAACACATATAGTCCAAGTGCCCGTTAGAGAACTTACATAGTCAAAGCCGTGCTAGGGAACCTACATAGTCCAAGTGCCCGCTAGGGAACCTAGATAGTCCAAGAACCCGTTAGCTAACCTAGATAGTCCAAGTGCCCGCTAGGTAACCTCCATAGTCCAAGTGCCCGCTAGGTAACCTCCATAGTCCAAGTGCCCGTTCGTTAACCTAGATAGTCTAAGTTCCTGTTAGCTCAACTACATAGTCCAAGTGCCCGTTTGTTAACCTAGATAGTTCAAGTGCCCGCTAGGTAACCTAGAAAGTCCAAGTGCCTGCTAGGTAACCTACATAGTCCAAGTGCCCGCTAGGGAACCTACATAGTCCAAGTGCCCGCTAGGTAACCTACATAGTCCAAGTGCCCGTTAGTTAACCTAGATAGTCAAAGTGCCTGCTAGGTAACCTAGATAGTCCAAATGCCTGCTAGGGTACCCACATAGTCCAACTGCCCAATAGGGAACCAACATAGTCCAAGTGCCCAATGAGGAACCTACATAGTCCAAGTGCCCGATAGGGAATCTTCATATTCCAAGTGCCCGTTAGGGAACCCAGATTGTCCAAGTGCCTATAGGGAACCTATATAGTCCAAGTTCCCTCTAGGGAAGCTACATATTCATAGTGCCCGCTAGGGAACCTGCATTGTCCAAGTGCCCGCTAGTTAACCTAGATCGTCCAAGTGTCCGCTAGTAAACCTACATAGTCCAAGTTCCCGTTAGGTAACCTAGATAGGCCAAGTGCCCGCTAGTTAACCTACATAGTACAATGGCCCGCTAGTTGACCTAGATAGTCCAAGTGCCCGCTAGTTAACCTAGATAGTCAAAGTGCCCGCTAGTTAACCTAAGTAGTACAAATGTCCAATAGGGATCCTACATAATCCAAGTGCCCGCTAGGTAACCTAGATATTCCAAGTTCCGGTTTGCTAACCTAGATAGTCCATGTGCCCGCTATGTAACCTATACTGTCCAAGTGCGCGCTAGGTTACTTACATAGTCCAAGTGCACGTTCGTTAACTTAGATAGTCCAAGTCGCGGTAGGTAACCAACATAGTCTAAGGGCCGCTAGGTAACATATATAGTCCAAGTGCCCGCTAGTTAACCTATAGTCCAAGTGCCCTCTAGGTAACTTAAACAGTCCAAGTGCCCGCTAGGTTACCTGCATAGTCCAAGTGCCCGTTAGGTAACCTAGATAGTCCAAGTGCCCGCTAGGTAACCTCCATAGTCCAAGTGCCCGCTAGGTAACATCCATAGTCCAAGTGCCCGTTCGTTAACCTAGAGAGTCCAAGTTCCTGTTAGCTAACCTACATAGTCCAAGTGCCCGTTCGTTAACCTAGATAGTTCAAGTGCCCGCTAGGTAACCTAGACAGTCCAAGTGCCTGCTAGGTAACCTACATAGTCCAAGTGCCCGTTTGCTAACCTAGATCGTCAAAGGGCCCGCTAGTTAACCTACATAGTCCAAGGGCCCTCTAGTTAACCTAGATAGTCCAAGTGCCCGCTAGTTAACCTACATTGTCCAAGTCCCTGATGGGGAACCTACATAGTCCAAGTATCCGCTAGGTAACCTACATAGTCCAAATGCCCACTAGTAACGTACGTAGTCCAAATGCCCGTTAGGTAACCTAGATAGTCCAAATGCCCGCTAGGGAACCTACATAGCCCAAGTGCCCGCTAGGTAACCTACATAGTCCAAATGCCCGCTAGAAACCTACATAGTCCAAGTGCAAGAAGGGAACCTACATAATCCAATTGCCCGCTAGGGAACCTACATAGTCCAAATGCCCGTTAGGTAACCTAGATAGTCCAAGTGCCCGCTAGTTAACCTACATAGTCCAAGTGCCCGCTGGTTAACATAAACAGTCCAAGTGCCCGCTAGGTTACCTGCATAATCCAAGTGCCCGTTAGGTAACCTAGATAGTCCAAGTGCCCGCTAGGTAACCTACATAGTCCAAGTGCCCGCTAGGTAACCTAGATAGTCCAAGTACCCGTTAGCTAACCTAGATAGTCCAAGTGCCCGCTAGGTAACCTCCATAGTCCAAGTGCCCGCTAGGTAACTGCCATAGGCCAAGTGCCCTTTCGTTAACCTAGATAGTCCAAGTTCTTGTTAGCTAACCTACATAGTCCAAGTGCCCGTTCGTTAACCGAGATTGTTCAAGTGCCCGCCAGGTAACCTAGACAGTCCAAGTGCCTGCTAGGTAACCTACATAGTCCAAGTGCCCGTTTGCTAACCTAGATCGTCAAAGGGCCCGCTAGTTAACCTACATAGTCCAAGTGCCCGCTAGTTAACCTACATTGTGCAAGTACCTGATGGGGAACCTACATAGTCCAAGTATCCGCTAGGTAACCTACATAGTCCAAATGCCCGCTAGTAACGTACATAGTCCAAATGCCCGCTAGGGAACACACATAGTCCAAGTGCCCGTTAGAGAACTTACATAGTCAAAGCCCTGCTAGGGAACCTACATAGTCCAAGTGCCCGCTAGGGAACCTAGATAGTCCAAGAACCCGTTAGCTAACCTAGATAGTCCAAGTGCCCGCTAGGTAACCTCCATGGTCCAAGTGCCCGCTAGGTAACCTCCATAGTCCAAGTGCCCGTTCGTTAACCTAGATAGTCTAAGTTCCTGTTAGCTAAACTACATAGTCCAAGTGCCCGTTCGTTAACCTAGATAGTTCAAGTGCCCGTTAGGTAACCTAGAAAGTCCAAGTGCCTGCTAGTTAACCTACATAGTCCAAGTGCCCGCTAAGGAACCTACATAGTCCAAGTGCCCGCTAGGTAACCTACATAGTCCAAGTGCCCGTTAGTTAACCTAGATAGTCAAAGTGCCTGCTAGGTAACCTAGATAGTCCAAATGCCTGCTAGGGTACCCACATAGTCCAACTGCCCGATACGGAACCAACATAGTCCAAGTGCCCAATGAGGAACCTACATAGTCCAAGTGCCCGATAGGGAATCTTCATATTCCAAGTGCCCGTTAGGGAACCCAGATTGTCCAAGTGCCCATAGGGAACCTATATAGTCCAAGTTCCCTCTAGGGAAACTACATATTCATAGTGCCCGCTAGGGAACCTGCATTGTCCAAGTGCCCGCTAGTTAACCTAGATCGTCCAAGTGTCCGCTAGTAAACCTACATAGTCCAAGTTCCCGTTAGGTAACCTAGATAGGCCAAGTGCCCGCTAGTTAACCTACATAGTACAATGGCCCGCTAGTTGACCTAGATAGTCCAAGTGCCCGCTAGTTAACCTAGATAGTCAAAGTGCCCGCTAGTTAACCTAAGTAGTACAAATGTCCAATAGGGATCCTACATAATCCAAGTGCCCGCTAGGTAACCTAGATATTCCAAGTTCCGGTTTGCTAACCTAGATAGTCCATGTGCCCGCTATGTAACCTATACTGTCCAAGTGCTCGCTAGGTTACTTACATAGTCCAAGTGCACGTTCGTTAACTTAGATAGTCCAAGTCGCGGTAGGTAACCAACATAGTCTAAGGGCCGCTAGGTAACCTATATAGTCCAAGTGCCCGCTAGTTAACCTATAGTCCAAGTGCCCTCTAGGTAACTTAAACAGTCCAAGTGCCCGCTAGGTTACCTGCATAGTCCAAGTGCCCGTTAGGTAACCTAGATAGTCCAAGTGCCCGCTAGGTAACCTCCATAGTCCAAGTGCCCGCTAGGTAACATCCATAGTCCAAGTGCCCGTTCGTTAACCTAGAGAGTCCAAGTTCCTGTTAGCTAACCTACATAGTCCAAGTGCCCGTTCGTTAACCTAGATAGTTCAAGTGCCCGCTAGGTAACCTAGACAGTCCAAGTGCCTGCTAGGTAACCTACATAGTCCAAGTGCCCGTTTGCTAACCTAGATCGTCAAAGGGCCCGCTAGTTAACCTACATAGTCCAAGGGCCCTCTAGTTAACCTAGATAGTCCAAGTGCCCGATAGTTAACCTACATTGTCCAAGTCCCTGATGGGGAACCTACATAGTCCAAGTATCCGCTAGGTAACCTACATAGTCCAAATGCCCACTAGTAACGTACATAGTCCAAATGCCCGTTAGGTAACCTAGATAATCCAAATGCCCATAGGGAACCTACATAGCCCAAGTGCCCGCTAGGTAAACTACATAGTCCAAATGCCCGCTAGAACCCTACATAGTCCAAGTGCAAGAAGGGAACCTACATAATCCAAGTGCCCGCTAGGGAACCTACATAGTCCAAATGCCCGTTAGGTAACCTAGATAGTCCAAGTGCCCGCTAGTTAACCTACATAGTCCAAGTGCCCGCTGATTAACTTAAACAGTCCAAGTGCCCGCTGGGTTACCTGCATAGTCCAAGTGCCCGTTAGGTAACCTAGATATTCCAAGTGCCCGCTAGGTAACCTACATAGTCCAAGTGCCTGCTAGGTAACCTAGATAGTCCAAGTACCCGTTAGCTAACCTAGATAGTCCAAGTGCCCGCTAGGTAACCTCCATAGTCCAAGTGCCCGCTAGGTAACCGCCATAGTCGAAGTGCCCATTCGTTAACCTAGATAGTCCAAGTTCCTGTTAGCTAACCTACATAGTCCAAGTGCCCGTTCGTTAACCTAGATAGTTCAAGTGCCCGCCAGGTAACCTAGACAGTCCAAGTGCCTGCTAGGTAACCTACATAGTCCAAGTGCCCGTTTGCTAACCTAGATCGTCAAAGGGCCCGCTAGTTAACCTACATAGTCCAAGTGCCCGCTAGTTAACCTACATTGTGCAAGTACCTGATGGGGAACCTACATAGTCCAAGTATCCGCTAGGTAACCTACATAGTCCAAATGCCCTCTAGTAACGTACATAGTCCAAGTGCCCGTTAGGTAACCTAGATAGTCCAAATGCCCGCTAGGGAACACACATTGTGCAAGTGCCCGTTAGAGAACTTACATAGTCAAAGCCCTGCTAAGGAACCTACATAGTCCAAGTGCCCGCTAGGGAACCTAGATAGTCCAAGAACCCGTTAGCTAACCTAGATAGTCCAAGTGCCCGCTAGGTAACCTCCATAGTCCAAGTGCCCGCTAGGTAACCTCCATAGTCCAAGTGCCCGTTCGTTAACCTAGATAGTCTAAGTTCCTGTTAGCTAAACTACATAGTCCAAGTGCCCGTTCGTTAACCTAGATAGTTCAAGTGCCCGCTAGGTAACCTAGACAGTCCAAGTGCCTGCTAGGTAACCTACATAGTCCAAGTGCCCGCTAGGGAACCTACATAGTCCAAGTGCCCGCTAGGTAACCTACATAGTCCAAGTGCCCGTTAGTTAACCTAGATAGTCAAAGTGCCTGCTAGGTAACCTAGATAGTCCAAATGCCCGCTAGGGTACCAACATAGTCCAACTGCCCGATAGGGAACCAACATAGTCCAAGTGCCCGCTAAGGGACCTACATAGTCCAAGTGCCCGCTAGGTAACCTACATAGTCCAAATGCCCGCTAGGGTACCCACAGAGTCCAACTGCCCGGTAGGGAACCAACATAATCCAAGTGCCCGCTAAGGGACCTACATAGTCCATGTGCCCGTTAGGGAACCTACATAGTCCAAGTGCGCTCTAGGGAACCTGCATCGTCCAAGTGCCCGCCAGTTAACATAGATAGTCTAAGTTCCCGCTAGTTAACCTAGATAGTCCAAGTGCCCGCTAGTTAACCTAGATAGTCCAAGTGCCCGCTAGGTAACCTAGATAGTCGAAGGGCCCGCTAGTTAACCTACATAGTCCAAGTGCCCGATAGGGAACCTACATAGTCCAAGTGCCCAATGAGGAACCTACATAGTCCAAGTGCCCAATAGGGAATCTTCATATTCCAAGTGCCCGTTAGGGTACCCAGATAGTCCAAGTGCCCATAGGGAACCTATATGGTCCAAGTGCCCTCTAGGGAAGCTACATATTCATAGTGCCCGCTAGGGAACCTGCATTGTCCAAGTGACCGCTAGTTAACCAAGATTGTCCAATTGTCCGCTAGTAAACCTACATAGTCCAAGTTCCCGTTAGGTAACCTAGATAGGCCAAGTGCCCGTTACCTAACCTAGATAGTCCAAGTGCCCGTTAGGTTACCTACATAGTCCACGTGCCGGTTCGTTAACCTAGATAGTCCAAGTGCCCGCTAGGTAACCTACATAGTCCAAGTGCCCTCGAATTAACCTACATAGTCCAAGTGCCCGTTAGGTAACCTAGACAGTCCATGTGCCCGCTAGGTAACCTCCATAGTCCAAGTGCCCGCTAATAAACCTATATAGTCCAAGTGCCCGCTAGGGAACCTGCATCGTCCAAGTGCCCGCTAGTTAATCTAGATAGTCCAAGTGCCCGCTAGTTAAGCTAGATAGTACAAGTGGCCGCTAGTTAACCTAGATCGTCCAAGTGCCCGCTAGTTAACCTACATAGTCCAAGGTCCGCTAGTTAACCTAGATATTCCAAGTGCCCGCTAGTTAACCTACATAGTCCAACTGCCTGATAGGGAACCTACATAGTCCAAGTGCCCGCTAAGGTACGAACATAATCCAAGGGCCCGCTAGGGAACCTACATAGTCCAAGTGCCTGCTAGGTAAGCTAGATAGTCCAAGTGCCCGCTAGTTAACCTACATAGTCCAAGTGCCCACTGAGGAACCTACATAGTCCAAGTGTCCAAAAGGGAACCTACGTATTCCAACTGCACATTAGGGCACCTAGATAGTCCAAGTGCCCTCTAGGGAACCTACATAGTCAAAGTGCCCGCTAGGGAACCTGCATTGTACAAGTGCACTCTAGTTAACCTAGATAGTCCAAGTGCCCGCTAGGTAACCTAGATAGTCCAAGGGCCCGCTAGTTAACCTACATAGTCCAAGTGCCCAATGAGGAACCTACATAGTCCAAGTGCCCGATAGGGAATCTTCATATTCCAAGTGCCCGTTAGGGAACCCAGATTGTCCAAGTGCCCATAGGGAACCTATATAGTCCAAGTTCCCTCTGGGGAAGTTACATATTCATAGTGCCCGCTAGGGAACCTGCATTGTCCAAGTGCCCGCTAGTTAACCTAGATTGTCCAAGTCTCCGCTAGTAAACCTACGTAGTCCAGTTCCCGTTAGGTAACCTAGATAGGCCAAGTGCCCGCTAGTTAACCTACATAGTACAATGGCCCGCTAGTTGACCTAGATAGTCCAAGTGCCCGCTAGTTAACCTACATAGTCAAAGGGCCCGCTAGTTAACCTAAGTAGTACAAATGTCCTATAGGGATCCTACATAGTCCAAGTGCCCGCTAGGTAACCTAGATATTCCAAGTTCCGCTTTGCTAACCTAGATAGTCCAAGTGCCCGCTAGGTAACCTACGTAGTTCAAGTGCCCATTCGTTAACTTAGATAGTCCAAGTCGCGGTAGGTAACCAAAATAGTCCAAGGGCCGCTAGGTAACCTTTATAGTCCAAGTGCCCGCTAATTAACCTATAGTCCAAGTGCCCTCTAGGTAACCTACATATTCCAAGTTCCCGCTAGGTAACCTAGATAGTCCAAGTGCCCGTTACCTAACCTAGATAGTCCAAGTGCCCGTTAGGTTAACTACATAGTCCACGTGCCCGTTCGTTAACCTAGATCGTCCAATTGCCCGCTAGGTAACCTACATAGTCCAAGGGCCGGCTAGGTAACCTTTAGAATCCAAGTGCCCGCTAGGTAATCTAGATAGTCCAGGTGAACGTTAGGTAACCTAGATAGTCCAAGTGCCCGCTAGTTAACCTACATAGTCCAAGTGCCCCCTGGTTAACTTAAACAGTCCAAGTGCCCGCTAGGTTACCTGCATAGTCCACGTGCCCGTTAGGTAACCTAGATAGTCCAAGTGCCCTCTACGTAACCTACATAGTCCAAGTGCCCGCTAGGTAACCTAGATAGTCCAAGTACCCGTTAGCTAACCTAGATAGTCCAAGTGCCCGCTAGGTAACCTCCATAGTCCAAGTGCCCGCTAGGTAACCTCCATAGTCCAAGTGCCCGTTCGTTAACCTAGATAGTCCAAGTTCCTGTTAGCTAACCTACATAGTCCAAGTGCCATTTCGTTAACCTAGATAGTTCAAGTGCCCGCTAGGTAACCAAGACAGTCCAAGTGCCTGCTAGGTAACCTACATAGTCCAAGTGCCCGTTTGCTAACCTAGATCGTCAAAGGGCCCGCTAGTTAACCTACATAGTCCAAGGGCCCTCTAGTTAACCTAGATAGTCCAAGTGCCCGCTAGTTAACCTACATTGTCCAAGTCCCTGATGGGGAACCTACATAGTCGAAGTATCCGCTAGGTAACCTACATAGTCCAAATGCCCGCTAGTAACGTACATAGTCCAAGTGCCCGTTAGGTAACCTAGATAGTCCAAATGCCCGTTAGGGAACACACATAGTCCAAGTGCCCGTTAGAGAACTTACATAGTCAAAGCCCTGCTAGGGAACCTACATAGTCCAAGTGCCCGCTAGGGAACCTAGATAGTCCACGTACCCGTTAGCTAACCTAGATAGTCCAAGTGACCGCTAGGTAACCTCCATAGTCCAAGTGCCCGCTAGGTATCCTCCATAGTCCAAGTGCCCGTTCTTTAACCTATATAGTCCAAGTTCCTGTTAGCTAACCTACATAGTCCAAGTGCCCATTCGTTAACCTAGATAGTTCAAGTGCCCGCTAGGTAACCTAGACAGTCCATGTGCCTGCTAGGTAACCTACATAGTCCAAGTGCCCTTTTGCTAACCTAGATCGTCAAAGGGCCCGCTAGTTAACCTACATAGTCCAAGGGCCCTCTAGGTAACCTACATAGTCCAAGTGCCCAATGAGGAACCTACATAGTCCACGTGCCCGATAGGGAAACTTCATATTCCAAGTGCCCGTTAGGGAACCCAGATAGTCCAAGTGCCCATAGGGAACCTATATGGTCCAAGTGCCCTCTAGGGAAGCTACATATTCATAATGCCCGCTAGGGAACCTGCATTGTCCAAGTGCCCGCTAGTTAACCAAGATTGTCCAAGTGTCCGCTAGTAAACCTACATAATCCAAGTTCCCGTTAGGTAACCTAGATAGGCCAAGTTCCCGCAAGGTAACCTACATAGTCCAAGTGCCCGCTAGATAACCTAGATATTCCAAGTTCCAGTTTACTAACCTAGATAGGCCAAGTGCCCGTTAGGTAACCTACATAGTCCATGTGCCCATTCGTTAACCTAGATAATCCAAGTGCCCGCTAGGTAACCTATATTGTCCAAGTGCCCGCTAGGTTACCTACATAGTCCAAGTGCACGTTCGTTAACTTAGATAGTCCAAGTCGCGCTAGTTAACCTATATAGTCCAAGGGCCCGCTGGGTAACCTATATAGTCCAAGTGCCCGCTAGTTAAACTATACTCCAAGTGCCCGCTAGGTAACCTACATATTCCAAGTTCCCGCTAGGTAACCTAGATAGTCCAAGTGCCCGTTACCTAACCTACATAGTCCAAGTGCCCGTTAGGTTACCTACATAGTCTACGTGCCGGTTCGTTAACCTAGATAGTCCAAGTGCCCGCTAGGTAACCTACATAGTCCAAGTGCCCGCTAATTAACCTACATAGTCCAAGTGCCCGTTAGGTAACCTAGACAGTCCAAGTGCCCGCTAGGTAACCTCCATAGTCCAAGTGCCCGCTAATAAACCTATATAGTCCAAGTGCCCGCTAGGGAACCTGCATCGTCCAAGTGCCCGCTAGTTAATCTAGATAGTCCAAGTGCCCGCTAGTTAAGCTAGATAGTCCAAGTGGCCGCTAGTTAACCTAGATCGTCCAAGTGCCCGCTAGGTAACCTACATAGTCCAAGGTCCGCTAGTTAACCTAGATATTCCAAGTGCCCGCTAGTTAACCTACATAGTCCAAGGGCCCTCTATTTAACCTAGATAGTCCAAGTGCCCGCTAGGTAACCTAGATAGTCTAAGGGCCCGCTAGTTAACCTACATAGTCCAAGTGCCCGCTGAGGAACCTACATAGTCCAAGTGTCCGAAAGGGAACCTATGTATTCCAAGTGCCCATTAGGGCACCTAGATAGTCCAAGTGCCCATAGGGAACCTATATAGTCCAAGTGCCCTCTAGGGAACCTACATAGTCAAAGTGCCCGCTAGGGAACCTGCATTGTACAAGTGCCCTCTAGTTAACCTAGATAGTCCAAGTGCCCGCTAGGTAACCTAGATAGTCCAAGGGCCCGCTAGTTAACCTACATAGTCCAAGTGCCCAATGAGGAACCTACATAGTCCAAGTGCCCGATAGGGAATCTTCATATTCCAAGTGCCCGTTAGGGAACCCAGATTGTCCAAGTGCCCATAGGGAACCTATATAGTCCAAGTTCCCTCTAGGGAAGCTACATATTCATAGTGCCCGCTAGGGAACCTGCATTGTCCAAGTGACCGCTAGTTAACCTAGATCGTCCAAGGTTCCGCTAGTAAACCTACATAGTCCAAGTTCCCGTTAGGTAACCTAGATAGGCCAAGTGCCCGCTAGTTAACCTACATAGTACAATGGCCCGCTAGTTGACCTAGATAGTCCAAGTGCCCGCTAGTTAACCTAGATAGTCAAAGTGCCCGCTAGTTAACCTAAGTAGTACAAATGTCCAATAGGGATCCTACATAATCCAATTGCCCGCTAGGTAACCTAGATATTCCAAGTTCCGGTTTGCTAACCTAGATAGTCCAAGTGCCCGCTATGTAACCTATACTGTCCAAGTGCCCGCTAGGTTACTTACATAGTCCAAGTGCACGTTCGTTAACTTAGATAGTCCAAGTCGCGGTAGGTAACCAACAGAGTCTAAGGGCCACTAGGTAACCTATATAGTCCAAGTGCCCGCTAGTTAACCTATAGTCCAAGTGCCCTCTAGGTAACTGAAACAGTCCAAGTGCCCGCTAGGTTACCTGCATAGTCCAAGTGCCCGTTAGGTAACCTAGATAGTCCAAGTGCCCGCTAGGTAACCTCCATAGTCCAAGTGCCCGCTAGGTAACATCCATAGTCCAAGTGCCCGTTCGTTAACCTAGATAGTCCAAGTTCCTGTTAGCTAACCTACATAGTCCAAGTGCCCGTTCGTTAACCTAGATAGTTCAAGTGCCCGCTAGGTAACCTAGACAGTCCAAGTGCCTGCTAGGTAACCTACATAGTCCAAGTGCCCGTTTGCTAACCTAGATCGTCAAAGGGCCCGCTAGTTAACCTACATAGTCCAAGGGCCCTCTAGTTAACCTAGATAGTCCAAGTGCCCGCTAGTTAACCTACATTGTCCAAGTCCCTGATGGGGAACCTACATAGTCCAAGTATCCGCTAGGTAACCTACATAGTCCAAATGCCCACTAGTAACGTACGTAGTCCAAATGCCCGTTAGGTAACCTAGATAGTCCAAATGCCCGCTAGGGAACCTACATAGCCCAAGTGCCCGCTAGGTAACCTACATAGTCCAAATGCCCGCTAGAAACCTACATAGTCCAAGTGCAAGAAGGGAACCTACGTAATCCAAGTTCCCGCTAGGGAACCTACATATTCCAAATGCCCGTTAGGTAACCTAGATAGTCCAAATGCCCGCTAGGGTACCCACATAGTCTAAGTGCCCGCGAGGTAACCTACATTGTCCAAGTGCCCATTCATTAACCTAGATTTTCCAAGTGCCCTCTAGGTAACCTAGACTGTCCAAGTGCCCGCTTGGTTACCTACATAGTCCACGTGCCCGTTCGTTAACCTAGATAGTACAAGAGCCCGCTAGTTAACCTACATAGTCCAAGGGCCCGCTAGTTAACCTAGATAGTCCAAGTGCCCGCTAGTTAACCTACATTGTCCAAGTCCCTGATGGGGAACCTACATAGTCCAAGTATCCGCTAGGTAACCTACATAGTCCAAATGCCCGCTAGTAACGTACATAGTCCAAGTGCCCGTTAGGTAACCTAGATAGTCCAAATGCCCGCTAGGGAACCCACATAGTCCAAGTGCCCGTTAGAGAACTTACATAGTCAAAGCCCTGCTAGGGAACCTACATAGTCCAAGTGCCCGCTAGGTAACCTAGATAGTCCAAGTACCCGTTAGCTAACCTAGATAGTCCAAGTGCCCGCTAGGTAACCTCCATAGTCCAAGTGCCCGCTAGGTTACCTCCATAGTCCAAGTGCCCGTTCGTTAACCTAGATAGTCCAAGTTCCTATTAGCTAACCTACATAGTCCAAGTGCCCGTTCGTTAACCTAGATAGTTCAAGTGCCCGCTAGGTAACCTAGACAGTCCAAGTGCCTGCTAGGTAACCTACATAGTCCAAGTGCACGTTCGTTAACTTAGATAGTCCAAGTCGCGCTAGGTAACCTATATAGTCCAAGGGCCCGCTAGGTAACCTATATAGTCCAAGTGCCCGCTAGTTAAACTATAGTCCAAGTGCCCGCTAGGTAACCTACATATTCCAAGTTCCCGCTAGGTAACCTAGATAGTCCAAGTGCCCGTTACCTAACCTACATAGTCCAAGTGCCCGTTAGGTTACCTACATAGTCCACGTGCCGGTTCGTTAACCTAGATAGTCCAAGTGCCCGCTAGGTAACCTACATAGTCCAAGTGCCCGCTAATTAACCTACATAGTCCAAGTGCCCGTTAGGTAACCAAGACAGTCCAAGTGCCCGCTAGGTAACCTCCATAGTCCAAGTGCCCGCTAATAAACCTATATAGTCCAAGTGCCCGCTAGGGAACCTGCATCATCCAAGTGCCCGCTAGTTAATCTAGATAGTCCAAGTGCCCGCTAGTTAAGCTAGATAGTCCAAGTGGCCGCTAGTTAACCTAGATCGTCCAAGTGCCCGCTAGTTAACCTACATAGTCCAAGGTCCGCTAGTTAACCTAGATATTCCAAGTGCCCGCTAGTTAACCTACATAGTCCAAGGGCCCTCTATTTAACCTAGATAGTCCAAGTGCCCGCTAGGGGACGTACATAGTCCAAGTGCCCGCTAGGTAACCTAGATAGTCTAAGGGCCCGCTAGTTAACCTACATAGTCCAACTGCCCGATAGGGAACCTACATAGTCCAAGTGTCCGCTAAGGTACGAACATAGTCCAAGTGCCCGCTAGTTAACCTACATAGTCCAAGTGCCCGCTGAGGAACCTACATAGTCCAAGTGTCCGAAAGGGAACCTACGTATTCCAAGTGCTCATTAGGGCACCTAGATAGTCCAAGTGCCCATAGGGAACCTATATAGTCCAAGTGCCCTCTAGGGAACCTACATAGTCAAAGTGCCCGCTAGGGAACCTGCATTGTACAAGTGCCCTCTAGTTAACCTAGATAGTCCAAGTGCCCGTTAGGTAACCTAGATAGTCCAAGGGCCCGCTAGTTAACCTACATAGTCCAAGTGCCCAATGAGGAACCTACATAGTCCAAGTGCCCGATAGGGAATCTTCATATTCCAAGTGCCCGTTAGGGAACCCAGATTGTCCAAGTGCCCATAGGGAACCTATATAGTCCAAGTTCCCTCTAGGGAAGCTACATATTCATAGTGCCCGCTAGGGAACCTGCATTGTCCAAGTGACCGCTAGTTAACCTAGATCGTCCAAGGTTCCGCTAGTAAACCTACATAGTCCAAGTTCCCGTTAGGTAACCTAGATAGGCCAAGTGCCCGCTAGTTAACCTACATAGTACAATGGCCCGCTAGTTGACCTAGATAGTCCAAGTGCCCGCTAGTTAACCTAGATAGTCAAAGTGCCCGCTAGTTAACCTAAGTAGTACAAATGTCCAATAGGGATCCTACATAATCCAATTGCCCGCTAGGTAACCTAGATATTCCAAGTTCCGGTTTGCTAACCTAGATAGTCCAAGTGCCCGCTATGTAACCTATACTGTCCAAGTGCCCGCTAGGTTACTTACATAGTCCAAGTGCACGTTCGTTAACTTAGATAGTCCAAGTCGCGGTAGGTAACCAACAGAGTCTAAGGGCCACTAGGTAACCTATATAGTCCAAGTGCCCGCTAGTTAACCTATAGTCCAAGTGCCCTCTAGGTAACTTAAACAGTCCAAGTGCCCGCTAGGTTACCTGCATAGTCCAAGTGCCCGTTAGGTAACCTAGATAGTCCAAGTGCCCGCTAGGTAACCTCCATAGTCCAAGTGCCCGCTAGGTAACATCCATAGTCCAAGTGCCCGTTCGTTAACCTAGATAGTCCAAGTTCCTGTTAGCTAACCTACATAGTCCAAGTGCCCGTTCGTTAACCTAGATAGTTCAAGTGCCCGCTAGGTAACCTAGACAGTCCAAGTGCCTGCTAGGTAACCTACATAGTCCAAGTGCCCGTTTGCTAACCTAGATCGTCAAAGGGCCCGCTAGTTAACCTACATAGTCCAAGGGCCCTCTAGTTAACCTAGATAGTCCAAGTGCCCGCTAGTTAACCTACATTGTCCAAGTCCCTGATGGGGAACCTACATAGTCCAAGTATCCGCTAGGTAACCTACATAGTCCAAATGCCCACTAGTAACGTACGTAGTCCAAATGCCCGTTAGGTAACCTAGATAGTCCAAATGCCCGCTAGGGAACCTACATAGCCCAAGTGCCCGCTAGGTAACCTACATAGTCCAAATGCCCGCTAGAAACCTACATAGTCCAAGTGCAAGAAGGGAACCTACGTAATCCAAGTTCCCGCTAGGGAACCTACATATTCCAAATGCCCGTTAGGTAACCTAGATAGTCCAAATGCCCGCTAGGGTACCAACATAGTCTAAGTGCCCGCGAGGTAACCTACATTGTCCAAGTGCCCATTCATTAACCTAGATTTTCCAAGTGCCCTCTAGGTAACCTAGACTGTCCAAGTGCCCGCTTGGTTACCTACATAGTCCACGTGCCCGTTCGTTAACCTAGATAGTACAAGAGCCCGCTAGTTAACCTACATAGTCCAAGGGCCCGCTAGTTAACCTAGATAGTCCAAGTGCCCGCTAGTTAACCTACATTGTCCAAGTCCCTGATGGGGAACCTACATAGTCCAAGTATCCGCTAGGTAACCTACATAGTCCAAATGCCCGCTAGTAACGTACATAGTCCAAGTGCCCGTTAGGTAACCTAGATAGTCCAAATGCCCGCTAGGGAACCCACATAGTCCAAGTGCCCGTTAGAGAACTTACATAGTCAAAGCCCTGCTAGGGAACCTACATAGTCCAAGTGCCCGCTAGGTAACCTAGATAGTCCAAGTACCCGTTAGCTAACCTAGATAGTCCAAGTGCCCGCTAGGTAACCTCCATAGTCCAAGTGCCCGCTAGGTTACCTCCATAGTCCAAGTGCCCGTTCGTTAACCTAGATAGTCCAAGTTCCTGTTAGCTAACCTACATAGTCCAAGTGCCCGTTCGTTAACCTAGATAGTTCAAGTGCCCGCTAGGTAACCTAGACAGTCCAAGTGCCTGCTAGGTAACCTACATAGTCCAAGTGCACGTTCGTTAACTTAGATAGTCCAAGTCGCGCTAGGTAACCTATATAGTCCAAGGGCCCGCTAGGTAACCTATATAGTCCAAGTGCCCGCTAGTTAAACTATAGTCCAAGTGCCCGCTAGGTAACCTACATATTCCAAGTTCCCGCTAGGTAACCTAGATAGTCCAAGTGCCCGTTACCTAACCTACATAGTCCAAGTGCCCGTTAGGTTACCTACATAGTCCACGTGCCGGTTCGTTAACCTAGATAGTCCAAGTGCCCGCTAGGTAACCTACATAGTCCAAGTGCCCGCTAATTAACCTACATAGTCCAAGTGCCCGTTAGGTAACCAAGACAGTCCAAGTGCCCGCTAGGTAACCTCCATAGTCCAAGTGCCCGCTAATAAACCTATATAGTCCAAGTGCCCGCTAGGGAACCTGCATCATCCAAGTGCCCGCTAGTTAATCTAGATAGTCCAAGTGCCCGCTAGTTAAGCTAGATAGTCCAAGTGGCCGCTAGTTAACCTAGATCGTCCAAGTGCCCGCTAGTTAACCTACATAGTCCAAGGTCCGCTAGTTAACCTAGATATTCCAAGTGCCCGCTAGTTAACCTACATAGTCCAAGGGCCCTCTATTTAACCTAGATAGTCCAAGTGCCCGCTAGGGGACGTACATAGTCCAAGTGCCCGCTAGGTAACCTAGATAGTCTAAGGGCCCGCTAGTTAACCTACATAGTCCAACTGCCCGATAGGGAACCTACATAGTCCAAGTGTCCGCTAAGGTACGAACATAGTCCAAGTGCCCGCTAGTTAACCTACATAGTCCAAGTGCCCGCTGAGGAACCTACATAGTCCAAGTGTCCGAAAGGGAACCTACGTATTCCAAGTGCCCATTAGGGCACCTAGATAGTCCAAGTGCCCATAGGGAACCTACATAGTCCAAGTGCCCTCTAGGGAACCTACATAGTCAAAGTGCCCGCTAGGGAACCTGCATTGTACAAGTGCCCTCTAGTTAACCTAGATAGTCCAAGTGCCCGCTAGGTAACCTAGATAGTCCAAGGGCCCGCTAGTTAACCTACATAGTCCAAGTGCCCAATGAGGAACCTACATAGTCCACGTTCCCGATAGGGAATCTTCATATTCCAAGTGCCCGTTAGGGAACCCAGATTGTCCAAGTGCCCATAGGGAACCTATATAGTCCAAGTTCCCTCTAGGGAAGCTACATATTCATAGTGCCCGCTAGGGAACCTGCATTGTCCAAGTGACCGCTAGTTAACCTAGATCGTCCAAGGGTCCGCTAGTAAACCTACATAGTCCAAGTTCCCGTTAGGTAACCTAGATAGGCCAAGTGCCCGCTAGTTAACCTACATAGTACAATGGCCCGCTAGTTGACCTAGATAGTCCAAGTGCCCGCTAGTTAACCTAGATAGTCAAAGTGCCCGCTAGTTAACCTAAGTAGTACAAATGTCCAATAGGGATCCTACATAATCCAAGTGCCCGCTAGGTAACCTAGATATTCCAAGTTCCGGTTTGCTAACCTAGATAGTCAAGTGCCCGCTATGTAACCTATACTGTCCAAGTGCCCGCTAGGTTACTTACATAGTCCAAGTGCACGTTCGTTAACTTAGATAGTCCAAGTCGCGGTAGGTAACCAACATAGTCTAAGGGCCACTAGGTAACCTATATAGTCCAAGTGCACGCTAGTTAACCTATAGTCCAAGTGCCCTCTAGGTAACTTAAACAGTCCAAGTGCCCGCTAGGTTACCTGCATAGTCCAAGTGCCCGTTAGGTAACCTAGATAGTCCAAGTGCCCGCTAGGTAACCTCCATAGTCCAAGTGCCCGCTAGGTAACATCCATAGTCCAAGTGCCCGTTCGTTAACCTAGATAGTCCAAGTTCCTGTTAGCTAAGCTACATAGTCCAAGTGCCCGTTCGTTAACCTAGATAGTTCAAGTGCCCGCTAGGTAACCTAGACAGTCCAAGTGCCTGCTAGGTAACCTACATAGTCCAAGTGCCCGTTTTCTAACCTAGATCGTCAAAGGGCCCGCTAGTTAACCTACATAGTCCAAGGGCCCTCTAGTTAACCTAGATAGTCCAAGTGCCCGCTAGTTAACCTACATTGTCCAAGTCCCTGATGGGGAACGTACATAGTCCAAGTATCCGCTAGGTAACCTACATAGTCCAAATGCCCACTAGTAACGTACGTAGTCCAAATGCCCGTTAGGTAACCTAGATAGTCCAAATGCCCGCTAGGGAACCTACATAGCCCAAGTGCCCGCTAGGTAATCTACATAGTCCAAATGCCCGCTAGAAACCTACATAGTCCAAGTGCAAGAAGGGAACCTACGTAATCCAAGTTCCCGCTAGGGAACCTACATATTCCAAATGCCCGTTAGGTAACCTAGATAGTCCAAATGCCCGCTAGGGTACCAACATAGTCTAAGTGCCCGCGAGGTAACCTACATTGTCCAAGTGCCCATTCATTAACCTAGATTTTCCAAGTGCCTTCTAGGTAACCTAGACTGTCCAAGTGCCCGCTTGGTTACCTACATAGTCCACGTGCCCGTTCGTTAACCTAGATAGTACAAGAGCCCGCTAGTTAACCTACATAGTCCAAGGGCCCGCTAGTTAACCTAGATAGTCCAAGTGCCCGCTAGTTAACCTACATTGTCCAAGTCCCTGATGGGGAACCTACATAGTCCAAGTATCCGCTAGGTAACCTACATAGTCCAAATGCCCGCTAGTAACGTACATAGTCCAAGTGCCCGTTAGGTAACCTAGATAGTCCAAATGCCCGCTAGGGAACCCACATAGTTCAAGTGCCCGTTAGAGAACTTACATAGTCAAAGCCCTGCTAGGGAACCTACATAGTCCAAGTGCCCGCTAGGTAACCTAGATAGTCCAAGTACCCGTTAGCTAACCTAGATAGTCCAAGTGCCCGCTAGGTAACCTCCATAGGCCAAGTGCCCGCTAGGTTACCTCCATAGTCCAAGTGCCCGTTCGTTAACCTAGATAGTCCAAGTTCCTGTTAGCTAACCTACATAGTCCAAGTGCCCGTTCGTTAACCTAGATAGTTCAAGTGCCCGCTAGGTAACCTAGACAGTCCAAGTGCCTGCTAGGTAACCTACATAGTCCAAGTGCCCGTTTGCTAACCTAGATCGTCAAAGGGCCCGCTAGTTAACCTACATAGTCCAAGTGCCTGATAGGTAACCTACATAGTTCAAGTGCCCAATGAGGAACCTATATAGTCCACGTGCCCGATAGGGAAATTTCATATTCCAAGTGCCCGTTAGGGAAACCAGATAGTCCAAGTGCCCATAGGGAACCTATATGGTCCAAGTGCCCTCTAGGGAAGCTACATATTCATAGTGCCCCCTAGGGAACCTGCATTGTCCAAGTGCCCGCTAGTTAACCAAGATTGTCCAAGTGTCCGCTAGTAAACCTACATAGTCCAAGTTCCCGTTAGGTAACCTAGATAGGCCAAGTGCCCGCAAGGTAATCTACATAGTCCAAGTGCCCGCTAGGTAACCTAGATATTCCAAGTTCCAGTTTACTAACCTAGATAGTCCAAGTGCCCGCTAGGTAACCTACATAGTCCAAGTGCCCATTCGTTAACCTAGACAGTCCAAGTGCCCGCTAGGTAACCTATACTGTCCAAGTGCCCGCTAGGTTACCTCCATAGTCCAAGTGCCCGCTAATAAACCTATATAGTCCAAGTGCCCGCTAGGGAACCTGCATCGTCCAAGTGCCCGCTAGTTAATCTAGATAGTCCAAGTGCCCGCTAGTTAAGCTAGATAGTCCAAGTGGCCGCTAGTTAACCTAGATCGTCCAAGTGCCCGCTAGTTAACCTACATAGTCCAAGGTCGGCTAGTTAACCTAGATATTCCAAGTGCCCGCTAGTTAACCTACATAGTCCAAGGGCCCTCTATTTAACCTACATAGTCCAAGTGCCCGCTAGGGGACGTACATAGTCCAAGTGCACGCTAGGTAACCTAGATAGTCTAAGGGCCCGCTAGTTAACCTACATAGTCCAACTGCCCGAAAGGGAACCTACATAGTCCAAGTGTCCGCTAAGGTACGAACATAGTCCAAGTGCCCGCTAGGGAACCTACATAGTCCAAGTGCCCGCTAGGTAACCTAGATAGTCCAAGTGCCCGCTAGTTAACCTACATAGTCCAAGTGCCCGCTGCGGAACCTACATAGTCCAAGTGTCCGAAAGGGAAGCTACGTATTCCAAGTGCCCATTAGGGCACCTAGATAGTCCAAGTGCCCATAGGGAACCTATATAGTCCAAGTGCCCTCTAGGGAACCTACATAGTCAAAGTGCCCGCTAGGGAACCTGCATTGTACAAGTGCCCTCTAGTTAACCTAGATAGTCCAAGTGCCCGCTAGGTAACCTAGATAGTCCAAGGGCCCGCTAGTTAACCTACATAGTCCAAGTGCCCAATGAGGAACCTACATAGTCCAAGTGCCCGATAGGGAATCTTCATATTCCAAGTGTCCGTTAGGGAACCCAGATTGTCCAAGTGCCCATAGGGAACCTATATAGTCCAAGTTCCCTGTAGGGAAGCTACATATTCATAGTGCCCGCTAGGGAACCTGCATTGTCCAAGTGCCCGCTAGTTAACCTAGATCGTCCAAGTGTCCGCTAGTTAACCTACATTGTCCAAGTCCCTGATGGGGAACCTACATAGTCCAAGTATCCGCTAGGTAACCTACATAGTCCAAATGCCCGCTAGTAACGTACATAGTCCAAGTGCCCGTTAGGTAACCTAGATAGTCCAAATGCCTGCTAGGGAACCCACATAGTCCAAGTGCCCGTTAGAGAACTTACATAGTCAAAGCCCTGCTAGGGAACCTACATAGTCCAAGTGCCCGCTAGGTAACCTAGATAGTCCAAGTACCCGTTAGCTAACCTAGATAGTCCAAGTGTCCGCTAGGTAACCTCCATAGTCCAAGTGCCCGTTCGTTAACCTAGATAGTCCAAGTTCCTGTTAGCTAACCTACATAGTCCAAGTGCCCGTTCGTTAACCTAGATAGTTCAAGTGCCCCTAGGTAACCTAGACAGTCCAAGTGCCTGCTAGGTAACCTACATAGTCCAAGTGCCCGTTTGCTAACTTAGATCGTCAAAGGGCCCGCTAGTTAACCTACATAGTCCAAGGGCCCTCTAGTTAACCTAGATAGTCCAAGTGCCCGCTAGTTAACCTACATTGTCCAAGTCCCTGATGGGGAACCTACATAGTCCAAGTATCCGCTAGGTAACCTACATATTCCAAATGCCCACTAGTAACGTACGTAGTCCAAATGCCCGTTAGGTAACCTACATAGTCCAAATGCCCGCTAGGGTACCCACATAGTCTAAGTGCCCGCGAGGTAACCTACATAGTCCAAGTGCCGATTCATTAACCTAGATTTTCCAAGTGCCCTCTAGGTAACCTAGACTGTCCAAGTGCCCGCTTGGTTACCTACATAGTCCACGTGCCCGTTCGTTAACCTAGATAGTACAAGAGCCCGCTAGTTAACCTACATAGTGCAAGGGCCCGCTAGTTAACCTAGATAGTCAAAGTGCCCGCTAGTTAACCTACATTGTCCAAGTCCCTGATGGGGAACCTACATAGTCCAAGTATCCGCTAGGTAACCTACATAGTCCAAATGCCCGCTAGTAACGTACATAGTCCAAGTGCCGTTCGTTAACCTAGATAGTCCAAGTTCCTGTTAGCTAACCTACATAGTCCAAGTGCCTGTTCGTTAACCTAGATAGTTCAAGTGCCCGCTTGGTAACCTAGACAGTCCAAGTGCCTGCTAGGTAACCTACATAGTCCAAGTGCCCGCTAGGGAACCTACATATTCCAAGTGCCCGTTAGTTTACCTAGATAGTCAAAGTGCCTTCTAGGTAACCTAGATAGTCCAAATGCCCGCTAGGATACCCACAGAGTCCAACTGCCCGATAGGGAACCAACATAGTCCAAGTGCCCGCTAAGGGACCTACATAGTCCAAGTGCCCGTTAGGGAACCTACATAGTCCAAGTGCCCTCTAGGGAACCTGCATCGTCCATGTGCCCGCTAGTTAACCTAGATAGTCCAAGTACCCGCTAGTTAACCTACATAGTCCAAGGTCCGTTAGTTAACCTAGATAGTCCAAGTGCCCTCTAGTTAACCTACATAGTCCAAGGGCCCTCTAGTTAACCTCGATAGTCCAAGTGCCCGCTAGGGGACGTACATAGTCCAAGTGCCCGCTGGGCAACCTAGATAGTCCAAGTGCCCGCTAGATTACCTACATAGCCCAAGTGCCCGCTGAGGAACCTACATAGTCCAAGTGTCCGAAAGGGAACCTACGTATTCCAAGTGCCCGTTAGGGCACCTAGATAGTCCAAGTAACCATAGGGAACCTATATAGTCCAAGTGCCCTCTAGGGAAGCTACATAGTCAAAGTGCCCGCTAGGGAACCTGCATTGTACAAGTGCCCGCTAGTTAACCTAGATAGTCCCAGTGCCCACTAGGTAACCTAGATAGTCGAAGGGCCCGCTAGTTAACCTACATAGTCCAAGTGCCCGATAGGGAACTTACATAGTCCAAGTGCCCAATGAGGAACCTACATAGTCCAAGTGCCCGATAGGGAATCTTCATATTCCAAGTGCCCATTAGGGAACCCAGATAGTCCAAGTGCCCATAGGGAACCTATATGGTCCAAGTGCCGTCTAGGGAAGCTACATATTCATAGTGCCCGCTAGGGAACCTGCATCGTCCAAGTGCCCGCTAGTTAACCAAGATCGTCCAAGTGTCCGCTAGTAAACCTACATAGTCCAAGTTCCCGTTAGGTAACCTATATAGGCCAAGTGCCCGCAAGGTAACCTACATAGTCCAAGTGCAAGCTAGGTAACCTAGATATTCCAAGTTCCGGTTTGCTAACCTAGATAGTCCAAGTGCCCGCTAGGTAACCTACATAGTTCAAGTGCCCATTCGTTAACCTAGATAGTCCAAGTGCCCGCTAGGTAACCTATACTGTCCAAGAGCCCGCTAGGTTACGTACATAGTCCAAGTGCACGTTCGTTAACTTAGATAGTCCAAGTCGCGCTAGGTAACCTACATAGTCCAAAGGCCCGCTAGGTAACCTATATAGTCCAAGTGCCCGCTATTTAAACTATAGTCCAAATGCCCGCTAGGTAACCTACATATTCCAAGTTCCCGCTAGGTAACCAAGATAGTCCAAGTGCCCGTTACCTAACCTAGATAGTCCAAGTGCCCGTTAGGTTACCTACATAGTCCAAGTGCCCGCTAATTAACCTACATAGGCCAAGTGCCCGTTAGGTAACCTAGACAGTCCAAGTGCCCGATAGTTAACCAAAATAGTCCAAGTGCCCGCTAATTAACCTATATAGTCCAAGTGCCCGCTAGGGAACCTGCATCATCCAAGTGCCCGCTAGTTAATCTAGATAGTCCAAGTGCCCGCTAGTTAAGCTAGATAGTCCAAGCGGCCGCTAGTTAACCTAGATCGTCCAAGTGCCCGCTAGTTAACCTAGATCGCCCAAGTGCCCGCTAGTTAACCTACATAGTCCAAGGTCCGCTAGTTAACCTAGATATTCCAAGTGCCCGCTAGTTAACCTACATAGTCCAAGGGTCCTCTAGTTAACCTAGATAGTCCAAGTGCCCACTAGGGGAAGTACATAGTCCAAGTGCCCGCTAGGTAACCTAGATAGTCTAAGGGCCCGCTAGTTAACCTACATAGTCCAACTGCCCGATAGGGAACCTACATAGTCCAAGCGATCGCTAAGGGACGAACATAGTCCAAGTGCCCGCTAGGGAACCTACATAGTCCAAGAGCCCGCTAGGTAACCTAGATAGTCCAAGTGCCCGCTAGTTAACCTACATAGTCCAAGTGCCCGCTGAGGAACCTACATAGTCCAAGTGTCCGAAAGGGAACCTACGTATTCCAAGTGCCCATTAGGGCACCTAGATAGTCCAAGTGCCCATAGGGAACCTATATAGTCCAAGTGCCCTCTAGGGAACTTACATAGTCAAAGTGCCCGCTAGGGTACCTGCATTGTACAAGTGCCCTCTAGTTAACCTAGATAGTCCAAGTGCCCGCTAGGTAACCTACATAGTCCAAGAGCCGGCAGGTAACTTAGACAGTTCAAGTGCCCGCTAGGTTACCTGCATAGTCCAAGTGCCCGTTAGGTAACCTAGATTGTCCAAGTGCCCGCTAGGTAACCTACATAGTCCAAGTGCCCGCTAGGTAACCTAGATAGTGCAAGTACCCGTTAGCTAACCTAGATATTCCAAGTGCCCGCTAGGTAACCTCCATAGTCCAATTGCCTTCTAGGTAACCTCCATAGTCCAAGTGCCCACTAATTTACCTATATAGTCCAAGTGCCCGCTAGGGAAACTGCATCGTTCAAGTGCCCGCTAGTTAATCTAGATAGTCCAAGTGCCCGCTAGTTAACCTAGATAGTCCAAGTGCCCGCTATTTAACCTAGATTTTCCAAGTGCCCGCTAGTTAACCTACATAGTCCAAGGTCCGCTAGTTAACCTAGATATTCCAAGTGCCCCTTAGTTAACCTACATAGTCAAAGGGCCCTCTAGTTAACCTAGATAGTCCAAGTGCCCGCTAGGGGACATACATAGTCCAAGTGCCCGCTATGTAACCTAGATAGTCTAAGGGCCCGCTAGATAACCTACATAGTCCAATTGCCCGATAGGGAACCTACATAGTCCAAGTGCACGCTAAGGGACGAACATAGTCCAAGTGCCCGCTAGGGAACCTACATAGTCCAAGTGCCCGCTAGGTAACCTAGATAGTCCAAGTGCCCGCTAGTTAACCTACATAGTCCAAGTACCCGCTGAGGAACCTACATAGTCCAAGTGTCCGAAAGGGAACCTACGTATTCCAAGTGCCCATTAGGGCACCTAGATAGTCCAAGTGCCCATAGGGAACCTATATCGTCCAAGTGCCCTCTAGGGAACTTACATAGTCAACGTGCCCGCTAGGGTACCTGCATTGTACAAGTGCCCTCTAGTTAACCTAGATAGTCCAAGTGCCCGCTAGGTAACCTACATAGTCCAAGAGCCGGCAGGTAACTTAGACAGTTCAAGTGCCCGCTAGGTTACCTGCATAGTCCAAGTGCCCGTTAGGTAACCTAGATTGTCCAAGTGCCCGCTAGGTAACCTACATAGTCCAAGTGCCCGCTAGGTAACCTAGATAGTCCAAGTACCCGTTAGCTAACCTAGATATTCCAAGTGCCCGCTAGGTAACCTCCATAGTCCAATTGCCTTCTAGGTAACCTCCATAGTCCAAGTGCCCACTAATTTACCTATATAGTCCAAGTGCCCGCTAGGGAAACTGCATCGTTCAAGTGCCCGCTAGTTAATCTAGATAGTCCAAGTGCCCGCTAGTTAACCTAGATAGTCCAAGTGCCCGCTATTTAACCTAGATTTTCCAAGTGCCCGCTAGTTAACCTACATAGTCCAAGGTCCGCTAGTTAACCTAGATATTCCAAGTGCCCCTTAGTTAACCTACATAGTCAAAGGGCCCTCTAGTTAACCTAGATAGTCCAAGTGCCCGCTAGGGGACATACATAGTCCAAGTGCCCGCTATGTAACCTAGATAGTCTAAGGGCCCGCTAGATAACCTACATAGTCCAATTGCCCGATAGGGAACCTACATAGTCCAAGTGCACGCTAAGGGACGAACATAGTCCAAGTGCCCGCTAGGGAACCTACATAGTCCAAGTGCCCGCTAGGTAACCTAGATAGTCCAAGTGCCCGCTAGTTAACCTACATAGTCCAAGTACCCGCTGAGGAACCTACATAGTCCAAGTGTCCGAAAGGGAACCTACGTATTCCAAGTGCCCATTAGGGCACCTAGATAGTCCAAGTGCCCATAGGGAACCTATATCGTCCAAGTGCCCTCTAGGGAACCTACATAGTCAAAGTCCCCGCTAGGGAACCTGCATTGTACAAGTGCCCTCTAGTTAACCTAGATAGTCCAAGTGCCCGCTAGGTAACCTAGATAGTCCAAGGGCCCGCTAGTTAACCTACAAAGTCCAAGTGCCCGATAGGGAACCTACATAGTCCAAGTGCCCAATGAGGAACCTACATAGTCCAAGTGCCCGATAGGGAATCTTCATATTCCAAGTGCCCGTTAGGGAACCCAGATAGTCCAAATACCCATAGGGAACCTACATAGTCCAAGTGCCCTCTAGGGAAGCTACATATTCATAGTGCCCGCTAGGGAACCTGCATTGTCCAAGTGCCCGCTAGTTAACCTAGATCGTCCAAGGGTCCGCTAGTAAACCTACATAGTCCAAGTTCCCGTTAGGTAACCTAGATAGGCCAAGTGCCCGCTAGTTAACCTACATAGTACAATGGCCCGCTAGTTGACCTAGATAGTCCAAGTGCCCGCTAGGTAACCTAGATAGTCAAAGTGCCCGCTAGTTAACCTAAGTAGTACAAATGTCCGATAGGGATCCTACATAGTCCAAGTGCCCGCTAGGTAACCTAGATATTCCAAGTTCCGGTTTGCTAACCTAGATAGTCCAAGTGTCCGCTAGGTAACCTACGTAGTCCAAGTGCCCATTCGTTAACCTAGATAGTCCAAGTGCCTGCTAGTTAACCTATACTGTCCAAGTGCCCGCTAGGTTACTTACATAGTCCAAGTGCACTTTCGTTAACTTAGATAGTCCAAGTCGCGGTAGGTAACCAACATAGTCCAAGGGCCGCTAGGTAACCTATATAGCCCAAGTGCCCGCTAGTTAGCCTATAGTCCAAGTGCCCTCTAGGTAACCTACATATTCCATGTTTCCGCTAGGTAACCTAGATAGTCCAAGTGCCCGTTACCTAACCTAGATAGTCCAAGTGCCCGCTAGGTAACCTACATAGTCCAAGGGCCGGCTAGGTAACCTTTAGAATACAAGTGCCCACTAGGTAATCTAGATAGTCCAGGTGCCCGTTAGGTAACCTAGATTGTCCAAGTGCCCGCTAGTTAACCTACACAGTCCAAGTGCCCGCTGGTTAACTTAAACAGTCCAAGTGCCCGCTAGGTTACCTGCATAGTCCAAGTGCCCGTTAGGTAACCTAGATAGTCCAAGTGCCCGCTAGGTAACCTACATAGTCCAAATGCCCGCTAGGTAACCTAGATAGTCCAAGTACCCGTTAGCTAACCTAGATAGTCCAAGTGCCCGCTAGGTAACCTCCATAGTCCAAGTGCCCGCTAGGTTACCTCCATAGTCCAAGTGCCCGTTCGTTAACCTAGATAGTCCAAGTTCCTGTTAGCTAACTTACATAGTCCAAGTGCCCGTTCGTTAACCTAGATAGTTCAAGTGCCCGCTAGGTAACCTAGACAGTCCAAGTGCCTGCTAGGTAACCTAAATAGTCCAAGTGCCCGTTTGCTAACCTAGATCGTCAAAGGGCCCGCTAGTTAACCTACATAGTCCAAGGGCCCGCTAGTTAACCTAGATAGTCCAAGTGCCCGCTAGTTAACCTACATTGTCCAAGTCCCTGATGGGGAACCTACATAGTCCAAGTATCCGCTAGGTAACCTACATAGTCCAAATGCCCGCTAGTAACGTACATAGTCCAAGTGCCCGTTAGGTAACCTAGATAGTCCAAATGCCCGCTAGGGAACCCACATAGCCCAAGTGCCCATTAGAGAACTTACATAATCAAAGCCCTGCTAGGGAACCTACATAGTCCAAGTGCCCGCTAGGGAACCTAGATAGTCTAAGTACCCGTTAGCTAACCTAGATAGTCCAAGTGCCCGCTAGGTAACCTCCATAGTCCAAGTGCCCGCTAGGTAACCTCCATAGTCCAAGTGCCCGTTCGTTAACCTAGATAGTCCAAGTTCCTGTTAGCTAACCTACATAGTCCAAGTGTCCGTTCGTTAACCTAGATAGTTCAAGTGCCCGCTAGGTAACCTAGACAGTCCAAGTGCCTGCTAGGTAACCTACATAGTCCAAGTGCCCGCTAGGGAACCTACATAGTCCAAGTGCCCGTTAGTTAACCTAGATAGTCAAAGTGCCTGCTAGGTAACCTACATAGTCTCAGTGCCCGCTAGGGACCTACATAGTCCAAGTGCCCGCTAGGTAACCTACATAATCCAAGTGCCCGTTAGTTAACCTAGATAGTCAAAGTGCCTGCTAGGTAACCTAGATAGTCCAAATGCCCGCTAGGGTACCCACATAGTCCAACTGCCCGATAGGGAACCAACATAGTCCAAGTGCCCGCTAAGGGACCGACATAGTCCAAGTGACCGCTAGGGAACCTACATAGTCCAAATGCCCGTTAGGGTACCCACAGAGTCCAACTGCCCGATAGGGAACCAACATAGTCCAAGTGCCCGCTAAGGGACCTACATAGTCCAAGTGCCCGTTAGGGAACCTACATAGTCCAAGTGCCCTCTAGGGAACCTGCATCGTCCAAGTGCCCGCCAGTTAACATAGAGAGTCTAAGTTCCCGCTAGTTAATCTAGATAGTCCAAGTGCCCGCTAGTTAACATAGATCGTCCAAGTGCCCGCTAGTTATCCTACATAGTCCAAGGTCCGTTAGTTAACCTAGATAGTCCAAGTGCCCTCTAGATAACCTACATAGTCCAAGGGCCCTCTAGTTAACCTCGATAGTCCAAGTGCCCGCTAGGGGACGTACATAGTCCAAGTGCCCGCTGGACAACCTAGATAGTCCAAGTGCCCGCTAGTTAACCTACATAGTCCAAGTGCCCGCTGAGGAACCTACATAGACGAAGTGTCCGAAAGGGAACCTACGTATTCCAAGTGCCCGTTAGGGCACCTAGATAGTCCAAGTAACCATAGGGAACCTATATAGTCCAAGTGCCCTCTAGGGAAGCTACATAGTCAAAGTGCCTGCTAGGGAACCTGCATTGTACAAGTGCCCGCTAGTTAACCTAGATAGTCCAAGTGCCCGCTAGGTAACCTAGATAGTCGAAGGGCCCGCTAGTTAACCTACATAGTCCAAGTGCCCGATAGGGAACCTACATAGTTCAAGTGCCCAATGAGGAACCTACATAATCCAAGTGCCCGATAGGGAATCTTCATATTCCAAGTGCCCGTTAGGGAACCCAGATAGTCCAAGTGCCCAAAGGGAACCTATATGGTCCAAGTGCCCTCTAGGGAAGCTACATATTCATAGTGCCCGCTAGGGAACCTGCATTGTCCAAGTGCCCGCTAGTTAACCAAGATTGTCCAAGTGTCCGCTAGTAAACCTACATAGTCCAAGTTCCCGTTAGGTAACCTAGATAGGCCAAGTGCCCGCAAGGTAACCTACATAGTCCAAGTGCCCGCTAGGTAACCTAGATATTCCAAGTTCCGGTTTACTAACCTAGATAGTCCAAGTGCCCGGTAGGTAACCTGCATAGTCCAAGTGCCCATTCGTTAACCTAGATAGTCCAAGTGCCCGCTAGGTAACCTATACTGTCCAAGTGCCCGCTAGGTTACCTACATAGTCCATGTGCACGTTCGTTAACTTAGATAGTCCAAGTTGCGCTAGGTAACATACATAGACCAAGGGCCCGCTAGGTAACCTATCTAGTCCAAGTGCCCGCTAGTTAAACTATAGTCCAAGTGCCCGCTAGGTAACCTACATATTCCAAGTTCCCGCTAGGTAACCTAGATAGTCCAAGTGCCCGTTACCTAACCTAGATAGTCCAAGTGCCCATTAGGTTACCTACATAGTCCACGTGCCGGTTCGTTAACCTAGATAGTCCAAGTGCCCGCTAATTAACCTACATAGTCCAAGTGCCCGCTAATTAACCTACATAGTCCAAGTGCCCGTTAGGTAACCTAGACAATCCAAGTGCCCGCTAGGTAACCTCCATAGTCCAAGTGCCCGCTAATTAACCTATATAGTCCAAGTGCCCGCTAGGGAACCTGCATCGTCCAAGTGCCCGCTAGTTAACCTAGATAGTCCAAGTGCCCGCTAGTTAACCTACATAGTCCAAGGGCCCTCTATTTAACCTAGATAGTCCATGTGCCCGCTAGGGGACGTACATAGTCCAAGTGCCCGCTAGGTAACCTAGATATTCTAAGGGCCCGCTAGTTAACCTACATAGTCCAACTGCCCGATAGGGAACCTACATAGTCCAAGATCCCACTAAGGGACGAACATAGTCCAAGTGCCCGCTAGGGAACCTACATAGTCCAAGTGCCCGCTAGGTAACCTAGATAGTCCAAGTGCCCGCTAGTTAACCTACATAGTCCAAGTGCCCGCTGAGGAACCTACATAGTCCAAGTGTCCGAAAGGGAACCTACGTATTCCAAGTGCCCATTAGGGCACCTAGATAGTCCAAGTGCCCATAGGGAACCTATATGGTCCAAGTGCCCTCTAGGGAAGCTACATATTCATAGTGCCCGCAAGGGAACCTGCATTGTCCAAGTGCCCGCTAGTTATCCTAGATCGTCCAAGGGTCCGCTAGTAAACCTACATAGTCCAAGTTCCCGTTAGGTAACCTAGATAGGCCAAGTGCCCGCTAGTTAACCTACATAGTACAATGGCCCGCTAGTTGACCTAGATAGTCCAAGTGCCCGCTAGTTAACGTAGCTAGTCAAAGTGCCCTCTAGTTAACCTAAGTAGTACAAATGTCCAATAGGGATCCTACATAATCCAAGTGCCCGCTAGGTAACCTAGATATTCCAAGTTCCGTTTTGCTAACCTAGATAGTCCAAGTGCCCGCTAGGTAACCTATACTGTCCAAGTACCCGCTAGTTTACTTACATAGTCCAAGTGCACGTTCGTTAACTTAGATAGTCCAAGTAGCGTTTGTTAACCAACATAATCTAAGGGCCGCTAGGTAACCTATATAGTCCAAGTGCCCGCTAGTTAACCTATAGTCCAAGTGCCCTCTAGGTAACTTAAACAGTCCAAGTGCCCGCTAGGTTACCTGCATAGTCCAAGTGCCCGCTAGGTAACCTAGACAGTCCAAGTGCCTGCTAGGTAACCTACATAGTCCAAGTGCCCGTTTGCTAACCTAGATCGTCAAAGGGCCCGCTAGTTAACCTACATAGTCCAAGGGCCCTCTAGTTAACCTAGATAGTCCAAGTGCCAGCTAGTTAACCTACATTGTCCAAGTCCCTGATGGGGAGCCTACATAGTCCAAGTATCCGCTAGGTAACCTACATAGTCCAAATGCCCACTAGTAACGTACGTAGTCCAAATGCCCGTTAGGTAACCTAGATAGTCCAAATGCCCGCTAGGGAACCTACATAGCCCAAGTGCCCGCTAGGTAACCTACATAGTCCAAATGCCCGCTAGAAACCTACATAGTCCAAGTGCAAGAAGGGAACCTACATAATCCAAGTGCCCGCTAGGGAACCTACATAGTCCAAATGCCCGTTAGGTAACCTAGATAGTCCAAATGCCCGCTAGGGTACCCACATAGTCTAAGTGCCCGCGAGGTAACCTACATAGTCCAAGTGCCCATTCATTAACCTAGATTTTCCAAGTGCCCTCTAGGTAACCTAGACTGTCCAAGTGCCCGCTTGGTTACCTACATAGTCCACGTGCCCGTTCGTTAACCTAGAAAGTACAAGAGCCCGCTAGTTAACCTACATAGTCCAAGGGCCCGCTAGTTAACCTAGATAGTCCAAGTGCCCGCTAGTTAACCTACATTGTCCATGTCCCTGATGGGGAACCTACATAGTCCAAGTATCAGCTAGGTAACCTACATAGTCCAAATGCCCGCTAGTAACGTACATAGTCCAAGTGCCCGTTAGGTAACCTAGATAGTCCAAATGCCCGCTAGGGAACCCACATAGTCCAAGTGCCCGTTAGAGAACTTAGATAGTCAAAGCCCTGCTAGGGAACCTACATAGTCAAAGTGCCCGCTAGGGAACCTAGATAGTCCAAGTAACCGTTAGCTAACCTAGATAGTCCAAGTGCCCGCTAGGTAACCTACATAGTCCAAGTGCCCGTTCGTTAACCTAGATAGTCCAAGTTCCTGTTAGCTAACCTACATAGTCCAAGTGCCCGTTCGTTAACCTAGATAGTTCAAGTGTCCGCTAGGTAACCTAGACAGTCCAAGTGCCTGCTAGGTAACCTACATAGTCCAAGTGCCCGCTAGGGAACCTACATAGTCCAAGGGCCCGCTAGTTAACCTAGATAGTCCAAGTGCCCGCTAGTTAACGTACATTGTCCAAGTCCCTGATGGGGAACCTACATAGTCCAAGTATCCGCTAGGTAACCTACATAGTCCAAATGCCCGCTAGTAACGTACATAGTCCAAGTGCCCGTTAGGTAACCTAGTTAGTCCAAATGCCCGCTAGGGAACCCACATAGTCCAAGTTCCCGTTAGAGAACTTACATAGTCAAAGCCCTGCTAGGGAACTTACATAGTCCAAGTGCCCGCTAGGGAACCTAGATAGTCCAAGTACCCGTTAGCAAACCTAGATAGTCCAAGTGCCCGCTAGGTAACCTCCATAGTCCAAGTGCCCGTTCGTTAACCTAGATAGTCCAAGTTCCTGTTAGCTAACCTACATAGTCCAAGTGCGCGTTCGTTAACCTAGATAGTTCAAGTGCCCGCTAGGTAACCTAGACAGTCCAAGTGCCTGCTAGGTAACCTACATAGTCCAAGTGCGCGCTAGGGAACCTACATAGTCCAAGTGCCCGTTAGTTAACCTAGATAGTCAAAGTGCTTTCTAGGTAACCTAGATAGTCCAAATGCCCGCTAGGATACCCACATAGTCCAACTGCCCGATAGGGAACCAACATAGTCCAAGTGCCCGCTAAGGGACCTACATAGTCCAAGTGCCCGTTAGGGAACCTACATAGTCCAAGTGCCCTCTAGGGAACCTGCATCGTCCATGTGCCCGCCAGTTAACATAGATAGTCTAAGTCCCCGCTAGTTAACCTAGATAGTCCAAGTGCCCGCTAGTTAACATAGATCGTCCAAGTGCCCGCTAGTTAACCTACATAGTCCAAGGTCCGTTAGTTAACCTAGATAGTCCAAGTGCCCGCTAGGTAACCTAGATAGTCGAAGGGCCCAATGAGGAACCTACATAGTCCAAGTGCCCGATAGGGAATCTTCATATTCCAAGTGCCCGTTAGGGAACCCAGATAGTCCAAGTGCCCATAGGGAACCTATATGGTCCAAGTGCCCTCTAGGGAAGCTACATATTCATAGTGCCCGCTAGGGAACCTGCATTGTCCAAGTGCCCGCTAGTTAACCAAGATTGTCCAAGTGTCCGCTAGTAAACCTACATAGTCCAAGTTCCCGTTAGGTAACCTAGATAGGCCAAGTGCCCGCAAGATAACCTACATAGTCCAAGTGCCCGCTAGGTAACCTAGATATTCCAAGTTCCGGTTTACTAACCTAGATAGTCCAAGTGCCCGGTAGGTAACCTACATAGTCCAAGTGCCCATTCGTTAACCTAGATAGTCCAAGTGCCCGCTAGGTAACCTATACTGTCCAAGTGCCCGCTAGGTTACCTACATAGTCCATGTGCACGTTCGTTAACTTAGATAGTCCAAGTTGCGCTAGGTAACATACATAGACCAAGGGCCCGCTAGGTAACCTATCTAGTCCAAGTGCCCGCTAGATAAACTATAATCCAAGTGCCTGCTAGGTAACCTACATATTCCAAGTTCCCGCTAGGTAACCTAGATAGTCCAAGTGCCCGTTACCTAACCTAGATAGTCCAAGTGCCCATTAGGTTACCTACATAGTCCACGTGCCGGTTCGTTAACCTAGATAGTCCAAGTGCCCGCTAATTAACCTACATAGTCCAAGTGCCCGTTAGGTAACCTAGACAATCCAAGTGCCCGCTAGGTAACCTCCATAGTCCAAGTGCCCGCTAATTAACCTATATAGTCCAAGTGCCCGCTAGGGAACCTTCATCGTCCATGTGCCCGCTAGTTAATCTAGATAGTCCAAATGCCCGCTAGTTAACCTACATAGTCCAAGGGCCCTCTATTTAACCTAGATAGTCCAAGTGCCCGCTAGGGGACGTACATAATCCAAGTGCCCGCTAGGTAACCTAGATATTCTAAGGGCCCGCTAGTTAACCTACATAGTCCAACTGCCCGATAGGGAACCTACATAGTCCAAGATCCCGCTAAGGGACGAACATAGTCCAAGTGCCCTCTAGGGAACCTACATAGTCCAAGTGCCCGCTAGGTAACCTAGATAGTCCAAGTGCCCGCTAGTTAACCTACATAGTCCAAGTGCCCGCTGAGGAACCTACATAGTCCAAGTGTCCGAAAGGGAACCTACGTATTCCAAGTGCCCATTAGGTCACCTAGATAGTCCAAGTGCCCATAGGGAACCTATATGGACCAAGTGCCCTCTAGGGAAGCTACATATTCATAGTGCCCGCAAGGGAACCTGCATTGTCCAAGTGCCCGCTAGTTATCCTAGATCGTCCAAGGGTCCGCTAGTAAACCTACATAGTCCAAGTTCCCGTTAGGTAACCTAGATAGGCCAAGTGCCCGCTAGTTAACCTACATAGTACAATGGCCCGCTAGTTGACCTAGATAGTCCAAGTGCCCGCTAGTTATCGTAGCTAGTCAAAGTGCCCTCTAGTTAACCTAAGTAGTACAAATGTCCAATAGGGATCCTACATAATCCAAGTGCCCGCTAGGTAACCTAGATATTCCAAGTTCCGGTTTGCTAACCTAGATAGTCCAAGTGCCCGCTAGGTAACCTATACTGTCCAAGTGCCCGCTAGGTTACTTACATAGTCCAAGTGCACGTTCGTTAACTTAGATAGTCCAAGTCGCGTTAGGTAACCAACATAATCTAAGGGCCGCTAGGTAACCTATATAGTCCAAGTGCCCGCTAGTTAACCTATAGTCCAAGTGCCCTCAAGGTAACTTAAACAGTCCAAGTGCCCGCTGGGTTACCTGCATAGTCCAAGTGCCCGCTAGGTAACCTAGACAGTCCAAGTGCATGCTAGGTAACCTACATAGTCCAAGTGCCCGTTTGCTAACCTAGATCGTCAAAGGGCCCGCTAGTTAACCTACATAGTCCAAGGGCCCTCTAGTTAACCTAGATAGTCCAAGTGCCCGCTAGGGGACGTACATAGTCCAAGTGCCCGCTAGGTAACCTAGATATTCTAAGGGCCCGCTAGTTAACCTACATAGTCCAACTGCCCGATAGGGAACCTACATAGTCCAAGATCCCGCTAAGGGACGAACATAGTCCAAGTGCCCGCTAGGGAACCTACATAGTCCAAGGTCCCGCTAGGTAACCTAGATAGTCCAAGTGCCCGCTAGTTAACCTACATAGTCCAAGTGCCCGCTGAGGAACCTACATAGTCCAAGTGTCCGAAAGGGAACCTACGTATTCCAAGTGCCCATTAGGGCACCTAGATAGTCCAAGTGCCCATAGGGAACTTATATGGTCCAAGTGCCGTCTAGGGAAGCTACATATTCATAGTGCCCGCAAGGGAACCTGCATTGTCCAAGTGCCCGCTAGTTATCCTAGATCGTCCAAGGGTCCGCTAGTAAACCTACATAGTCCAAGTTCCCGTTAGGTAACCTAGATAGGCCAAGTGCCCGCTAGTTAACCTACATAGTACAATGGCCCGCTAGTTGACCTAGATAGTCCAAGTGCCCGCTAGTTAACGTAGCTAGTCAAAGTGCCCTCTAGTTAACCTAAGTAGTACAAATGTCCAATAGGGATCCTACATAATCCAAGTGCCCGCTAGGTAACCTAGATATTCCAAGTTCCGGTTTGCTAACCTAGATAGTCCAAGTGCCCGCTAGGTAACCTATACTGTCCAAGTGCCCGCTAGGTAACCTATACTGTCCAAGTGCCCGCTAGGTTACTTACATAGTCCAAGTGCACGTTCGTTAACTTAGATAGTCCAAGTCGCGTTAGGTAACCAACATAATCTAAGGGCCGCTAGGTAACCTATATAGTCCAAGTGCCCGCTAGTTAACCTATAGTCCAAGTGCCCTCTAGGTAACTTAAACAGTCCAAGTGCCCGCTAGGTTACCTGCATATTCCAAGTGCCCGCTAGGTAACCTAGACAGTCCAAGTGCCTGCTAGGTAACCTACATAGTCCACGTGCCCGTTTGCTAACCTAGATCGTCAAAGGGCCCGCTAGTTAACCTACATAGTCCAAGGGCCCTCTAGTTAACCTAGATAGTCCAAGTGCCAGCTAGTTAACCTACATTGTCCAAGTCCCTGATGGGGAGCCTACATAGTCCAAGTATCCGCTAGGTAACCTACATAGTCCAAATGCCCACTAGTAACGTACGTAGTCCAAATGCCCGTTAGGTAACCTAGATAGTCCAAATGCCCGCTAGGGAACCTACATAGCCCAAGTGCCCGCTAGGTAACCTACATAGTCCAAATGCCCGCTAGAAACCTACATAGTCCAAGTTCAAGAAGGGAACCTACATAATCCAAGTGCCCGCTAGGGAACCTACATAGTCCAAATGCCCGTTAGGTAACCTAGATAGTCCAAATGCCCGCTAGGGTACCCACATAGTCTAAGTGCCCGCGAGGTTACCTACATAGTCCAAGTGCCCATTCATTAACCTAGATTTTCCAAGGGCCCTCTAGGTAACCTAGACTGTCCAAGTGCCCGCTTGGTTACCTATATAGTCCACGTGCCCGTTCGTTAACCTAGAAAGTACAAGAGCCCGCTAGTTAACCTACATAGTCCAAGTGCCCGCTAGTTAACCTACATTGTCCATGTCCCTGATGGGGAACCTACATAGTCCAAGTATCCGCTAGGTAACCTACATAGTCCAAATGCCCGCTAGTAACGTACATAGTCCAAGTGCCCGTTAGGTAACCTAGATAGTCCAAATGCCCCTAGGGAACCCACATAGTCCAAGTGCCCGTTAGAGAACTTAGATAGTCAAAGCCCTGCTAGGGAATCTACATAGTCCAAGTGCCCGCTAGGGAACCTAGATAGTCCAAGTACCCGTTAGCTAACCTAGATAGTCCAAGTGCCCGCTAGGTAACCTACATAGTCCAAGTGCCCCTTCGTTAACCTAGATAGTCCAAGTTCCTGTTAGCTAACCTACATAGTCCAAGTGCCCGTTCGTTAACCTAGATAGTTCAAGTGTCCGCTAGGTAACCTAGACAGTCCAAGTGCCTGCTAGGTAACCTACATAGTCCAAGTGCCCGCTAGGGAACCTACATAGTCCAAGGGCCCGCTAGTTAACCTAGATAGTCCAAGTGCCCGCTAGTTAACCTACATTGTCCAAGTCCCTGATGGGGAACCTACATTGTCCAAGTATCCGCTAGGTAACCTACATAGTCCAAATGCCCGCTAGTAACGTACATAGTCCAAGTGCCCGTTAGGTAACCTAGATAGTCCAAATGCCCGCAAGGGAACCCACATAGTCCAAGTGCCCGTTAGAGAACTTACATAGTCAAAGCCCTGCTAGGGAACTTACATAGTCCAAGTGCCCGCTAGGGAACCTAGATAGTCCAAGTACCCGTTAGCTAACCTAGATAGTCCAAGTGCCCGCTAGGTAACCTCGATAGTCCAAGTGCCCGTTCGTTAACCTAGATAGTCCAAGTTCCTGTTAGCTAACCTACATAGTCCAAGTGCCCGTTCGTTAACCTAGATAGTTCAAGTGCCCGCTAGGTAACCTAGACAGTCCAAGTGCCTGCTAGGTAACCTACATAGTCCAAGTGCCCGCTAGGGAACCTACATAGTCCAAGTGCCCGTTAGTTAACCTAGATAGTCAAAGTGCCTTCTAGGTAACCTAGATAGTCCAAATGCCCGCTAGGATACCCACATAGTCCAACTGCCCGATAGGGAACCAACATAGTCCAAGTGCCCGCTAAGGGACCTACATAGTTCAAGTGCCCGTTAGGGAACCTACATAGTCCAAGTGCCCTCTAGGGAACCTGCATCGTCCATGTGCCCGCCAGTTAACATAGATAGTCTAAGTTCCCGCTAGTTAACCTAGATAGTCCAAGTGCCCGCTAGTTAACCTACATAGTCCAAGGTCCGTTAGTTAACCTAGATAGTCCAAGTGCCCGCTAGGTAACCTAGATAGTCGAAGGGCCCAATGAGGAACCTACATAGTCCAAGTGCCCGATAGGGAATCTTCATATTCCAAGTGCCCGTTAGGGAACCCAGATAGTCCAAGTGCCCATAGGGAACCTATATGGTCCAAGTGCCCTCTAGGGAAGCTACATATTCATAGTGCCCGCTAGGGAACCTGCATTGTCCAAGTGCCCGCTAGTTAACCAAGATTGTCCAAGTGTCCGCTAGTAAACCTACATAGTCCAAGTTCCCGTTAGGTAACCTAGATAGGCCAAGTGCCCGCAAGATAACCTACATAGTCCAAGTGCCCGCTAGGTAACCTAGATATTCCAAGTTCCGGTTTACTAACCTAGATAGTCCAAGTGCCCGCTAGGTAACCTACATAGTCCAAGTGCCCATTCGTTAACCTAGATAGTCCAAGTGCCCGCTAGGTAACCTATACTGTCCAAGTGCCCGCTAGGTTACCTACATAGTCCATGTGCACGTTCGTTAACTTAGATAGTCCAAGTTGCGCTAGGTAACATACATAGACCAAGGGCCCGCTAGGTAACCTATCTAGTCCAAGTGCCCGCTAGTTAAACTATAGTCCAAGTGCCCGCTAGGTAACCTACATATTCCAAGTTCCCGCTAGGTAACCTAGATAGTCCAAGTGCCCGTTACCTAACCTAGATAGTCCAAGTGCCCATTAGGTTACCTACATAGTCCACGTGCCGGTTCGTTAACCTAGATAGTCCAAGTGCCCGCTAATTAACCTACATAGTCCAAGTGCCCGCTAATTAACCTACATTGTCCAAGTGCCCGTTAGGTAACCTAGACAATCCAAGTGCCCGCTAGGTAACCTCCATAGTCCAAGTGCCCGCTAATTAACCTATATAGTCCAAGTGCCCGCTAGGGAACCTTCATCGTCCAAGTGCCCGCTAGTTAATCTAGATAGTCCAAGTGCCCGCTAGTTAACCTACATAGTCCAAGGGCCCTCTATTTAACCTAGATAGTCCAAGTGCCCGCTAGGGGACGTACATAGTACAAGTGCCCGCTAGGTAACCTAGATATTCTAAGGGCCCGCTAGTTAACCTACATAGTCCAACTGCCCGATAGGGAACCTACATAGTCCAAGATCCCGCTAAGGGACGAACATAGTCAAAGTGCCCGCTAGGGAACCTACATAGTCCAAGTGCCCGCTAGGTAACCTAGATAGTCCAAGTGCCCGCTAGTTAACCTACATAGTCCAAGTGCCCGCTGAGGAACCTACATAGTCCAAGTGTCCGAAATGGAACCTACGTATTCCAAGTGCCCATTAGGGCACCTAGATAGTCCAAGTGCCCATAGGGAACCTATATGGTCCAAGTGCCCTCTAGGGAAGCTACATATTCATAGTGCCCGCAAGGGAACCTGCATTGTCCAAGTGCCCGCTAGTTATCCTAGATCGTCCAAGGGTCCGCTAGTAATCCTACATAGTCCAAGTTCCCGTTAGGTAACCTAGATAGGCCAAGTGTCCGCTAGTTAACCTACATAGTACAATGGCCCGCTAGTTGACCTAGATAGTCCAAGTGCCCGCTAGTTAACCTAGCTAGTCAAAGTGCCCTCTAGTTAACCTAAGTAGTACAAATGTCCAATAGGGATCCTACATAATCCAAGTGCCCGCTAGGTAACCTAGATATTCCAAGTTCCGGTTTGCTAACCTAGATAGTCCAAGTGCCCGCTAGGTAACCTATACTGTCCAAGTGCCCGCTAGGTTACTTACATAGTCCAAGTGCACGTTCGTTAACTTAGATAGTCCAAGTCGCGTTAGGTAACCAACATAATCTAAGGGCCGCTAGGTAACCTATATAGTCCAAGTGCCCGCTAGTTAACCTATAGTCCAAGTGCACTCAAGGTAACTTAAACAGTCCAAGTGCCCGCTAGGTTACCTGCATAGTCCAAGTGCCCGCTAGGTAACCTAGACAGTCCAAGTGCCTGCTAGGTAACCTACATAGTCCAAGTGCCCGTTTGCTAACCTAGATCGTCAAAGGGCCCGCTAGTTAACCTACATAGTCCAAGGGCCCTCTAGTTAACCTACATAGTCCAAGTGCCAGCTAGTTAACCTACATTGTCCAAGTCCCTGATGGGGAGCCTACATAGTCCAAGTATCCGCTAGGTAACCTACATAGTCCAAATGCCCACTAGTAACGTACGTAGTCCAAATGCCCGTTAGGTAACCTAGATAGTCCAAATGCCCGCTAGGGAACCTACATAGCCCAAGTGCCCGCTAGGTAACCTACATAGTCCAAATGCCCGCTAGAAACCTACATAGTCCAAGTGCAAGAAGGGAACCTACATAATCCAAGTGCCCGCTAGGGAACCTACATAGTCCAAATGCCCGTTAGGTAACCTAGATAGTCCAAATGCCCGCTAGGGTACCCACATAGTCTAAGTGCCCGCGAGGTAACCTACATAGTCCAAGTGCCCATTCATTAACCTAGATTTTCCAAGTGCCCTCTAGGTAACCTAGACTGTCCAAGTGCCCGCTTGGTTACCTACATAGTCCACGTGCCCGTTCGTTAACCTAGAAAGTACAAGAGCCCGCTAGTTAACCTACATAGTCCAAGGGCCCGCTAGTTAACCTAGATAGTCCAAGTGCCCGCTAGTTAACCTACATTGTCCATGTCCCTGATGGGGAACCTACATAGTCCAAGTATCCGCTAGGTAACCTACATAGTCCAAATGCCCGCTAGTAACGTACATAGTCCAAGTGCCCGTTAGGTAACCTAGATAGTCCAAATGCCCGCTAGGGAACCCACATAGTCCAAGTGCCCGTTAGAGAACTTAGATAGTCAAAGCCCTGCTAGGGAACCTACATAGTCCAAGTGCCCGCTAGGGAACCTACATAGTCCAAGTGCCCGTTAGTTAACCTAGATAGTCAAAGTGCCTTCTAGGTAACCTAGATAGTCCAAATGCCCGCTAGGATACCCACATAGTCCAACTGCCCGATAGGGAACCAACATAGTCCAAGTGCCCGCTAAGGGACCTACATAGTCCAAGTGCCCGTTAGGGAACCTACATAGTCCAAGTGCCCTCTAGGGAACCTGCATCGTCCATGTGCCCGCCAGTTAACATAGATAGTCTAAGTTACCGCTAGTTAACCTAGATAGTCCAAGTGCCCGCTAGTTAACATAGATCGTCCAAGTGCCCGCTAGTTAACCTACATAGTCCAAGGTCCGTTAGTTAACCTAGATAGTCCAAGTGCCCTCTAGTTAACCTACATAGTCCAAGGGCCCTCTAGTTAACCTCGATATTCCAAGTGCCCGCTAGGGGACGTACATAGTCCAAGTGCCCGCTGGGCAACCTAGATAGTCCAAGTGCCCGCTTGTTAACCTACATAGTCCAAGTGTCCGAAAGGGAACCTACGTATTCCAAGTGCCCGTTAGGGCACCTAGATAGTCCAAGTAACCATAGGGAACCTATATAGTCCAAGTGCCCTCTAGGGAACCTACATAGTCAAAGTGCCCGCTAGGGAACCTGCATTGTACAAGTGCCCGCTAGTTAACCTAGATAGTCCAAGTGCCCGCTAGGTAACCTAGATAGTCGAAGGGCCCGCTAGTTAACCTACATAGTCCAAGTGCCCGATAGGGAACCTACATAGTCCAAGTGCCCAATGAGGAACCTACATAGTCCAAGTGCCCGATAGGGAATCTTCATATTCCAATTGCCCGTTAGGGAACCCAGATAGTCCAAGTGCCCATAGGGAACCTATATGGTCCAAGTGCCCTCTAGGGAAGCTACATATTCATAGTGCCCGCTAGGGAACCTGCATCGTCCAAGTGCCCGCTAGTTAACCAAGATCGTCCAAGTGTCCGCTAGTAAACCTACATAGTCCAAGTTCCCGTTAGGTAACCTAGATAGGCCAAGTGCCCGCAAGGTAACCTACATAGTCCAAGTGCCCGCTAGGTAACCTAGATATTCCAAGTTCCGGTTTACAAATCTAGATAGTCCAAGAGCCCGCTAGGTAACCTACATTGTCCAAGTGCCCATTCGTTAACCTAGATAGTCCAAGTGCACGCTAGGTAACCTATATTGTCCATGTGCCCGCTAGGTTACCTACATAGTCCATGTGCACGTTCGTTAACTTAGATAGTCCAAGTCGCGCTAGGTAACCTACATAGTCCAAAGGCCCGCTAGGTAACCTATATAGTCCAAGTGCCCGCTAGTTAAACTATAGTCCAAGTGCCCGCTAGGTAACCTACATATTCCAAGTTCCCGCTATGTATCCAAGATAGTCCAAGTGCCCGTTACCTAACCTAGATAGTCCAAGTGCCCGTTAGGTTACCTACATAGTCCAAGTGCCCGCTAATTAACCTACATAGTCCAAGTGCCCGTTAGGTAACCTAGACAGTCCAAGTGCCCGATAGTTAACCTCCATAGTCCAAGTGCCCGCTAATTAACCTATATAGTCCAAGTGCCCGCTAGGGAACCTGCATCATCCATGTGCCCGCTAGTTAATCTAGATAGTCCAAGTGCCCGCTAGTTAAGCTAGATAGTCCAAGTGGCCGATAGTTAACCTAGATTGCCCAAGTGCCCGCTAGTTAACCTACATAGTCCAAGGTCCGCTAGTTAACCTAGATATTCCAAGTGCCCGCTAGTTAACCTACATAGTCCAAGGGCCCTCTAGTTAACCTAGATAGTCCAAGTGCCCACTAGGGGAAGTACATAGTCCAAGTGCCCGCTAGGTAACCTAGATAGTCTAAGGGCCCGCTAGTTAACCTACATAGTCCAACTGCCCGATAGGAAACCTACATAGTCCAAGCGCTCGCTAAGGGACGAACATAGTCCAAGTGCCCGCTAGGGAACATACATAGTCCAAGTGCCCGCTAGGGAACCTACATAGTCCAAGTGCCCGCTAGGTAACCTAGATAGTCCAAGTGCCCGCTAGTTAACCTACATAGTCCAAGTGCCCGCTGAGGAACCTACATAGTCCAAGTGTCCGAAAGGGAACCTACGTATTCCATGTGCCCATTAGGGCACCTAGATAGTCCAAGTGCCCATAGGGAACCTATATAGTCCAAGTGCCCTCTAGGGAACTTACATAGTCAAAGTGCCCGCTAGGGTACCTGCATTGTACAAGTGCCCTCTAGTTAACCTAGATAGTCCAAGTGCCCGCTAGGTAACCTAGATAGTCCAAGGGCCTGCTAGTTAACCTACATAGTCCAACGGCCCTCTAGTTAACCTAGATAGTCCAAGTCCCCGCTGGAGGACGTACATAGTCCAAGTGCCCGCTAGGTAACCTAGATAGTCTACGGGCCCGCTAGTTAACCTACATAGTCCAACTGCCCGATAGGGAACCTACGTAGTCCAAGTGCCCGCTAAGGGACGAACATAGTCTAAGTGCCCGCTAGGGAACCTGCATAGTCAAAGTGCCCGATAGGTAACCTAGATAGTCCAAGTGCCCGCTAGTAAACCTACATAGTCCAAGTGCCCACTGAGGAACCTGCATAGTCCAAGTGTCCGAAAGGGAACCTACGTATTCCAAGTGCCCATTAGGGCACCTAGATAGTCCAAGTGCCCATAGGGAACCTATATCGTCCAAGTGCCCTCTAGGGAACCTACATAGTCAAAGTGCCCGCTAGGGAACCTGCATTGTACAAGTGACCTCTAGTTAACCTAGATAGTCCAAGTGCGCGCTAGGTAACCTAGATAGTCCAAGGGCCCGCTAGTTAACCTACAAAGTCCAAGTGCCCGATAGGAACCTACATAGTCCAAGTGCCCAATGAGGAACCTACATAGTCCAAGTGCCCGATAGGGAATCTTCATATTCCAAGTGCCCGTTAGGGAACCCAGATAGTCCAAGTGCCCATAGGGAACCTACATAATCCAAGTGCCCTCTAGGGAAGCTACATATTCATAGTGCCCGCTAGGGAACCTGCATTGTCCAAGTGCCCGCTAGTTAACCTAGATCGTCCAAGTGTCTGCTAGTAAACCTACATAGTCCAAGTTCCCGTTAGGTAACCTAGATAGGCCAAGTGCCCGCTAGTTAACCTACATAGTACAATGGCCCGCTAGTTGACCTAGATAGTCCAAGTGCCCGCTAGTTAACCTAGATAGTCAAAGTGCCCGCTAGTTAACCTCAGTAGTACAAATGTCCAATAGGGATCCTACATAATCCAAGTGCCCGCTAGGTAACCTAGATATTCCATGTTCCGGTTTGCTAACCTAGATAGTCCAAGTGCCCGCTATGTAACCTGTACTGTCCAAGTGCCCGCTAGGTTACTTACATAGTCCAAGTGCACGTTCGTTAACTTAGATAGTCCAAGTCGCGGTAGGTAACCAACATAGTCTAATGGCCGCTAGGTAACCTATATAGTCCAAGTGCCCGCTAATTAACCTATATAGTCCAAATGCCCGCTAGGGAACCTTCATCGTCCAAGTGCCCGCTAGTTAATCTAGATAGTCCAAGTGCCCGCTAGTTAACCTACATAGTCCAAGGGCCCTCTATTTAACCTAGATAGTCCAAGTGCCCGCTAGGGGACGTACATAGTCCAAGTGCCCGCTAGGTAACCTAGATATTCTAAGGGCCCGCTAGTTAACCTACATAGTCCAACTGCCCGATAGGGAACCTACATAGTCCAAGATCCCGCTAAGGGACGAACATAGTCCAAGTGCCCGCTAGGGAACCTACATAGTCCAAGTGCCCGCTAGGTAACCTAGATAGTCCAAGTGCCCGCTAGTTAACCTACATAGTCCAAATGCCCGCTGAGGAACCTACATAGTCCAAGTGTCCGAAAGGGAACCTACGTATTCCAAGTGCCCATTAGGGCACCTAGATAGTCCAAGTGCCCATAGGGAACCTATATGGTCCAAGTGCCCTCTAGGGAAGCTACATATTCATAGTGCCCGCTAGGGAACCTGCATTGTCCAAGTGCCCGCTAGTTATCCTAGATCGTCCAAGGGTCCGCTAGTAAACCTACATAGTCCAAGTTCCCGTTAGGTAACCTAGATAGGCCAAGTGCCCGGTAGTTAACCTACATAGTACAATGGCCCGCTAGTTGACCTAGATAGTTCAAGTGCCCGCTAGTTAACCTAAGTAGTACAAATGTCCGATAGGGATCCTACATAGTCCAAGTGCCCGCTAGGTAACCTAGATATTCCAAGTTCCGGTTTGCTAACCTAGATAGTCCAAGTGCCCGCTAGGTAACCTACATAGTCCAAGTGCCCATTCGTTAACCTAGATAGTCCAAGTGCCCGCTAGGTAACCTATACTGTCCAAGTGCCTGCTAGGTTACCTACATAGTCCAAGTGCACGTTCGTTAACTTAGATAGTCCAAGTCGCGCTAGGTAACCTACATAGTCCAAGGGCCACTAGGTAACCTATAGTCCAAGTGCCCTCTAGGTAACCTACATATTCCAAGTTCCCGCTAGGTAACCTAGATAGTCAAAGTGCCCGTTACCTAACCTAGATAGTCCAAGTGCCCGTGAGGTTACCTACATAGTCCACGTGCCCGTTCGTTAACCTAGATAGTACAATTGCCCGCTAGGTAACCTACATAGTCCAAGAGCCGGCAGGTAACTTAGACAGTTCAAGTGCCCGCTAGGTTACCTGCATAGTCCAAGTGCCCGTTAGGTAACCTAGATAGTCCAAGTGCCTGCTAGGTAACCTACATAGTCCAAGTGCCCGCTAGGTAACCTAGATAGTCCAAGTACCCGTTAGCTAACCTAGATAGTCCAAGTGCCCGCTAGGTAACCTCCATAGTCCAATTGCCTTCTAGGTAACCTCCATAGTCCAAGTGCCCACTAATTTACCTATATAGTCCAAGTGCCGGCTAGGGAAACTGCATCGTTCAAGTGCCCGCTAGTTAATCTAGATAGTCCAAGTGCCCGCTAGTTAACCTAGATAGTCCAAGTGCCCGCTACTTAACCTAGATCGTCCAAGTGCCCGCTAGTTAACCTACATAGTCCAAGGTCCGCTAGTTAACCTAGATATTCCAAGTGCCCCTTAGTTAACCTACATAGTCAAAGGGCCCTCTAGTTATCCTAGATAGTCCAAGTGCCCGCTAGGGGACATACATAGTCCAAGTGCCCGCTATGTAACCTAGATAGTCTAAGGGCCCGCTAGATAACCTACATAGTCCAACTGCCCGATAGGGAACCCACATAGTCCAAGTGCCCGCTAAGGGACGAACATAGTCCAAGTGCCCGCTAGGGAACCTACAAAATCCAAGTGCCCGCTAGGTAACCTAGATAGTCCAAGTGCCCGCTAGTTAACCTACATAGTCCAAGTACCCGCTGAGGAACCTACATAGTCCAAGTGTCCGAAAGGGAACCTACGTATTCCAAGTGCCCGTTAGGGCACCTAGATAGTCCAAGTAACCATAGGGAACCTATATAGTCCAAGTGCCCTCTAGGGAAGCTACATAGTCAAAGTGCCCGCTAGGGAACCTGCATTGTACAAGTGCCCGCTAGTTAACCTAGATAGTCCAAGTGCCCGCTAGGTAACCTAGATAGTCGAAGGGCCCGCCAGTTAACCTACATAGTCCAAGTGCCCGATAGGGAACCTACATAGTCCAAGTGCCCAATGAGGAACCTACATAGTCCAAGTGCCCGATAGGGAATCTTCATATTCCAAGTGCCCGTTAGGGAACCCAGATAGTCCAAGTGCCCATAGGGAACCTATATGGTCCAAGTGCCCTCTAGGGAAGCTACATATTCATAGTGCCCGCTAGGGAACCTGCATCGTCCAAGTGCCCGCTAGTTAACCAAGATCGTCCAAGTGTCCGCTAGTAAACCTACATAGTCCAAGTTCCCGTTAGGTAACCTAGATAGGCCAAGTGCCCGCAAGGTGACCTACATAGTCCAAGTGCCCGCTAGGTAACCTAGATATTCCAAGTTCCGGTTTACTAATCTAGATAGTCCAAGTACCCGCTAGGTAACCTACATAGTCCAAGTGCCCATTCGTTAACCTAGATAGTCCAAGTGCCCGCTAGGTAACCTATACTGTCCAAGTGCCCGCTAGGTTACCTATATAGTCCGTGTGCACGTTCTTTAACTTAGATAGTCCAAGTCGCGCTAGGTAACCTATATAGTCCAAGTGCCCGCTAGTTAAACTATAGTCCAAGTGCCCGCTAGGTTACCTACATAGTCCATGTGCACGTTCGTTAACTTAGATAGTCCAAGTCGCGCTAGGTAACCTACATAGTCCAAAGGCCCGCTAGGTAACCTATATAGTCCAAGTGCCCGCTAGTTAAACTATAGTCCAAGTGCCCGCTAGGTAACCTACATATTCCAAGTTCCCGCTATGTATCCAAGATAGTCCAAGTGCCCGTTACCTAACCTAGATAGTCCAAGTGCCCGTTAGGTTACCTACATAGTCCAAGTGCCCGCTAATTAACCTACATAGTCCAAGTGCCCGTTAGGTAACCTAGACAGTCCAAGTGCCCGATAGTTAACCTCCATAGTCCAAGTGCCCGCTAATTAACCTATATAGTCCAAGTGCCCGCTAGGGAACCTGCATCATCCATGTGCCCGCCAGTTAATCTAGATAGTCCAAGTGCCCGCTAGTTAAGCTAGATAGTCCAAGTGGCCGATAGTTAACCTAGATCGCCCAAGTGCCCGCTAGTTAACCTACATAGTCCAAGGTCCGCTAGTTAACCTAGATATTCCAAGTGCCCGCTAGTTAACCTACATAGTCCAAGGGCCCTCTAGTTAACCTAGATAGTCCAAGTGCCCACTAGGGGAAGTACATAGTCCAAGTGCCCGCTAGGTAACCTAGATAGTCTAAGGGCCCGCTAGTTAACCTACATAGTCCAACTGCCCGATAGGAAACCTACATAGTCCAAGCGCTCGCTAAGGGACGAACATAGTCCAAGTGCCCGCTAGGGAACCTACATAGTCCAAGTGCCCGCTAGGTAACCTAGATAGTCCAAGTGCCCGCTAGTTAACCTACATAGTCCAAGTGCCCGCTGAGGAACCTACATAGTCCAAGTGTCCGAAAGGGAACCTACGTATTCCATGTGCCCATTAGGGCACCTAGATAGTCCAAGTGCCCATAGGGAACCTATATAGTCCAAGTGCCCTCTAGGGAACTTACATAGTCAAAGTGCCCGCTAGGGTACCTGCATTGTACAAGTGCCCTCTAGTTAACCTAGATAGTCCAAGTGCCCGCTAGGTAACCTAGATAGTCCATGGGCCTGCTAGTTAACCTACATAGTCCAACGGCCCTCTAGTTAACCTAGATAGTCCAAGTCCCCGCTGGAGGACGTACATAGTCCAAGTGCCCGCTAGGTAACCTAGATAGTCTACGGGCCCGCTAGTTAACCTACATAGTCCAACTGCCCGATAGGGAACCTACGTAGTCCAAGTGCCCGCTAAGGGACGAACATAGTCTAAGTGCCCGCTAGGGAACCTGCATAGTCAAAGTGCCCGATAGGTAACCTAGATAGTCCAAGTGCCCGCTAGTAAACCTACATAGTCCAAGTGCCCACTGAGGAACCTGCATAGTCCAAGTGTCCAAAGGGAACCTACGTATTCCAAGTGCCCATTAGGGCACCTAGATAGTCCAAGTGCCCATAGGGAACCTATATCGTCCAAGTGCCCTCTAGGGAACCTACATAGTCAAAGTGCCCGCTAGGGAACCTGCATTGTACAAGTGACCTCTAGTTAACCTAGATAGTCCAAGTGCCCGCTAGGTAACCTAGATAGTCCAAGGGCCCGCTAGTTAACCTACAAAGTCCAAGTGCCCGATAGGAACCTACATAGTCCAAGTGCCCAATGAGGAACCTACATAGTCCAAGTGCCCGATAGGGAATCTTCATATTCCAAGTGCCCGTTAGGGAACCCAGATAGTCCAAGTGCCCATAGGGAACCTACATAATCCAAGTGCCCTCTAGGGAAGCTACATATTCATAGTGCCCGCTAGGGAACCTGCATTGTCCAAGTGCCCGCTAGTTAACCTAGATCGTCCAAGTGTCTGCTAGTAAACCTACATAGTCCAAGTTCCCGTTAGGTAACCTAGATAGGCCAAGTGCCCGCTAGTTAACCTACATAGTACAATGGCCCGCTAGTTGACCTAGATAGTCCAAGTGCCCGCTAGTTAACCTAGATAGTCAAAGTGCCCGCTAGTTAACCTCAGTAGTACAAATGTCCAATAGGGATCCTACATAATCCAAGTGCCCGCTAGGTAACCTAGATATTCCACGTTCCGGTTTGCTAACCTAGATAGTCCAAGTGCCCGCTATGTAACCTGTACTGTCCAAGTGCCCGCTAGGTTACTTACATAGTCCAAGTGCACGTTCGTTAACTTAGATAGTCCAAGTCGCGGTAGGTAACCAACATAGTCTAAGGGCCGCTAGGTAACCTATATAGTCCAAGTGCCCGCTAATTAACCTATATAGTCCAAGTGTCTGCTAGGGAACCTTCATCGTCCAAGTGCCCGCTAGTTAATCTAGATAGTCCAAGTGCCCGCTAGTTAACCTACATAGTCCAAGGGCCCTCTATTTAACCTAGATAGTCCAAGTGCCCGCTAGGGGACGTACATAGTCCAAGTGCCCGCTAGGTAACCTAGATATTCTAAGGGCCCGCTAGTTAACCTACATAGTCCAACTGCCCGATAGGGAACCTACATAGTCCAAGATCCCGCTAAGGGACGAACATAGTCCAAGTGCCCGCAAGGGAACCTACATAGTCCAAGTGCCCGCTAGGTAACCTAGATAGTCCAAGTGCCCGCTAGTTAACCTACATAGTCCAAGTGCCCGCTGAGGAACCTACATAGTCCAAGTGTCCGAAAGGGAACCTACGTATTCCAAGTGCCCATTAGGGCACCTAGATAGTCCAAGTGCCCATAGGGAACCTATATGGTACAAGTGCCCTCTAGGGAAGCTACATATTCATAGTGCCCGCAAGGGAACATGCATTGTCCAAGTGCCCGCTAGTTATCCTAGATCGTCCAAGGGTCCGCTAGTAAACCTACATAGTCCAAGTTCCCGTTAGGTAACCTAGATAGGCCAAGTGCCCGCTAGTTAACCTACATAGTACAATGGCCCGCTAGTTGACCTAGATAGTTCAAGTGCCCGCTAGTTAACCTAAGTAGTACAAATGTCCGATAGGGATCCTACATAGTCCAAGTGCCCGCTAGGTTACCTAGATATTCCAAGTTCCGGTTTGCTAACCTAGATAGTCCAAGTGCCCGCTAGGTAACCTACATAGTCCAAGTGCCCATTCGTTAACCTAGATAGTCCAAGTGCCCGCTAGGTAACCTATACTGTCCAAGTGCCTGCTAGGTTACCTACATAGTCCAAGTGCTCGTTCGTTAACTTAGATAGTCCAAGTCGCGCTAGGTAACCTACATAGTCCAAGGGCCACTAGGTAACCTATAGTCCAAGTGCCCTCTAGGTAACCTACATATTCCAAGTTCCCGCTAGGTAACCTAGATAGTCAAAGTGCCCGTTACCTAACCTAGATAGTCCAAGTGCCCGTGAGGTTACCTACATAGTCCACGTGCCCGTTCGTTAACCTAGATAGTACAATTGCCCGCTAGGTAACCTACATAGTCCAAGAGCCGGCAGGTAACTTAGACAGTTCAAGTGCCCGCTAGGTTACCTGCATAGTCCAAGTGCCCGTTAGGTAACCTAGATAGTCCAAGTGCCTGCTAGGTAACCTACATAGTCCAAGTGCCCGCTAGGTAACCTAGATAGTCCAAGTACCCGTTAGCTAACCTAGATAGTCCAAGTGCCCGCTAGGTAACCTCCATAGTCCAATTGCCTTCTAGGTAACCTCCATAGTCCAAGTGCCCACTAATTTACCTATATAGTCCAAGTGCCCGCTAGGGAAACTGCATCGTTCAAGTGCCCGCTAGTTAATCTAGATAGTCCAAGTGCCCGCTAGTTAACCTAGATAGTCCAAGTGCCCGCTAGTTAACCTAGATCGTCCAAGTGCCCGCTAGTTAACCTACATAGTCCAAGGTCCGCTAGTTAACCTAGATATTCCAAGTGCCCCTTAGTTAACCTACATAGTCAAAGGGCCCTCTAGTTAACCTAGATAGTCCAAGTGCCCGCTAGGGGACATACATAGTCCAAGTGCCCGCTATGTAACCTAGATAGTCTAAGGGCCCGCTAGATAACCTACATAGTCCAACTGCCCGATAGGGAACCTACATAGTCCAAGTGCCCGCTAAGGGACGAACATAGTCCAAGTGCCCGCTAGGGAACCTACAAAATCCAAGTGCCCGCTAGGTAACCTAGATAGTCCAAGTGCCCGCTAGTTAACCTACATAGTCCAAGTGCCCGAGTGAGGAACCTACATAGTCCAAGTGTCCGAAAGGGAACCTACGTATTCCAAGTGCCCGTTAGGGCACCTAGATAGTCCAAGTAACCATAGGGAACCTATATAGTCCAAGTGCCCTCTAGGGAAGCTACATAGTCAAAGTGCCCGCTAGGGAACCTGCATTGTACAAGTGCCCGCTAGTTAACCTAGATAGTCCAAGTGCCCGCTAGGTAACCTAGATAGTCGAAGGGCCCGCCAGTTAACCTACATAGTCCAAGTGCCCGATAGGGAACCTACATAGTCCAAGTGCCCAATGAGGAACCTACATAGTCCAAGTGCCCGATAGGGAATCTTCATATTCCAAGTGCCCGTTAGGGAACCCAGATAGTCCAAGTGCCCATAGGGAACCTATATGGTCCAAGTGCCCTCTAGGGAAGCTACATATTCATAGTGCCCGCTAGGGAACCTGCATCGTCCAAGTGCCCGCTAGTTAACCAAGATCGTCCAAGTGTCCGCTAGTAAACCTACATAGTCCAAGTTCCCGTTAGGTAACCTAGATAGGCCAAGTGCCCGCAAGGTGACCTACATAGTCCAAGTGCCCGCTAGGTAACATAGATATTCCAAGTTCCGGTTTACTAATCTAGATAGTCCAAGTACCCGCTAGGTAACCTACATAGTCCAAGTGCCCATACGTTAACCTAGATAGTCCAAGTGCCCGCTAGGTAACCTATACTGTCCAAGTGCCCGCTAGGTTACCTATATAGTCCATGTGCACGTTCTTTAACTTAGATAGTCCAAGTCGCGCTAGGTAACCTATATAGTCCAAGTGCCCGCTAGTTAAACTATAGTCCAAGTGCCCGCTAGGTAACCTACATATTCCAAGTTCCCGCTAGGTAACCAAGATTGTCCAAGTGCCCGTTACCTAACCTAGATAGTCCAAGTGCCCGTTAGGTTACCTACATAGTCCAAGTGCCCGCTAATTAACCTACATAGTCCAAGTGCCCGTTAGGTAACCTAGACAGTCCAAGTGCCCGATAGTTACCCTCCATAGTCCAAGTGCCCGCTAATTAACCTATTTAGTCCAAGTGCCCGCTAGTGAACCTGCATCATCCAAGTGCCCGCTAGTTAATCTAGATAGTTCAAGTGCCCGCTAGTTAAGCTAGATAGTCCAAGTGGCCGCTAGTTAACCTAGATCGTCCAAGTGCCCGCTAGTTAACCTAGATCGCCCAAGTGCCCGCTAGTTAACCTACATAATCCAAGGTCCGCTAGTTAACCTAGATATTCCAAGTGCCCGCTAGTTAACCTACATAGTCCAAGGGCCCTCTAGTTAACCTAGATAGTCCAAGTGCCCACTAGGGGAAGTACATAGTCCAAGTGCCCGCTAGGTAACCTAGATAGTCTAAGGGCCCGCTAGTTAACCTACATAGTCCAACTGCCCGATAGGGAACCTACATAGTCCAAGCGCTCGCTAAGGGACGAACATAGTCCAAGTGCCCGCTAGGGAACCTACATAGTCCAAGTGCCCGCTAGGGAACCTACATAGTCCAAGTGCCCGCTAGGTAACCTAGATAGTCCAAGTGCCCGCTAGTTAACCTACATAGTCCAAGTGCCCGCTGAGGAACCTACATAGTCCAAGTGTCCGAAAGGGAACCTACGTATTCCATGTGCCCATTAGGGCACCTAGATAGTCCAAGTGCCCATAGGGAACCTATATAGTCCAAGTGCCCTCTAAGGAACTTACATAGTCAAAGTGCCCGCTAGGGTACCTGCATTGTACAAGTGCCCTCTAGTTAACCTAGATAGTCCAAGTGCCCGCTAGGTAACCTAGATAGTCCAAGGGCCTGCTAGTTAACCTACATAGTCCAACGGCCCTCTAGTTAACCTAGATAGTCCAAGTCCCCGCTGGAGGACGTACATAGTCCAAGTGCCCGCTAGGTAACCTAGATAGTCTACGGGCCTGCTAGTTAACCTACATAGTCCAAATGCCCGATAGGGAACCTACATAGTCCAAGTGCCCGCTAAGGGACGAACATAGTCCAAGTGCCCGCTAGGGAACCTGCATAGTCAAAGTGCCCGATAGGTAACCTAGATAGTCCAAGTGCCCGCTAGTAAACCTACATAGTCCAAGTACCCACTGAGGAACCTGCATAGTCCAAGTGTCCGAAAGGGAACCTACGTATTCCAAGTGCCCATTAGGGCACCTAGATAGTCCAAGTGCCCATAGGGAACCTATATCGTCCAAGTGCCCTCTAGGGAACCTACATAGTCAAAGTGCCCGCTAGGGAACCTGCATTGTACAAGTGACCTCTAGTTAACCTAGATAGTCCAAGTGCCCGCTAGGTAACCTAGATAGTCCAAGGGCCCGCTAGTTAACCTACAAAGTCCAAGTGCCCGATAGGAACCTACATAGTCCAAGTGCCCAATGAGGAACCTACATAGTCCAAGTGCCCAATGAGGAACCTACATAGTCCAAGTGCCCGATAGGGAATCTTCATATTCCAAGTGCCCGTTAGGGAACCCAGATAGTCCAAGTGCCCATAGGGAACCTACATAATCCAAGTGCCCTCTAGGGAAGCTACATATTCATAGTGCCCGCAAGGGAACATGCATTGTCCAAGTGCCCGCTAGTTATCCTAGATCGTCCAAGGGTCCGCTAGTAAACCTACATAGTCCAAGTTCCCATTAGGTAACCTAGATAGGCCAAGTGCCCGCTAGTTAACCTACATAGTACAATGGCCCGCTAGTTGACCTAGATAGTTCAAGTGCCCGCTAGTTAACCTAAGTAGTACAAATGTCCGATAGGGATCCTACATAGTCCAAGTGCCCGCTAGGTAACCTAGATATTCCAAGTTCCGGTTTGCTAACCTAGATAGTCCAAGTGCCCGCTAGGTAACCTACATAGTCCAAGTGCCCATTCGTTAACCTAGATAGTCCAAGTGCCCGCTAGGTAACCTATACTGTCCAAGTGCCTGCTAGGTTACCTACATAGTCCAAGTGCACGTTCGTTAACTTAGATAGTCCAAGTCGCGCTAGGTAACCTACATAGTCCAAGGGCCACTAGGTAACCTATAGTCCAAGTGCCCTCTAGGTAACCTACATATTCCAAATTCCCGCTAGGTAACCTAGATAGTCAAAGTGCCCGTTACCTAACCTAGATAGTCCAAGTGCCCGTGAGGTTACCTACATAGTCCACGTGCCCGTTCGTTAACCTAGATAGTACAATTGCCCGCTAGGTAACCTACATAGTCCAAGAGCCGGCAGGTAACTTAGACAGTTCAAGTGCCCGCTAGGTTACCTGCATAGTCCAAGTGCCCGTTAGGTAACCTAGATAGTCCAAGTGCCCGCTAGGTAACCTACATAGTCCAAGTGCCCGCTAGGTAACCTAGATAGTCCAAGTACCCGTTAGCTAACCTAGATAGTCCAAGTGCCCGCTAGGTAACCTCCATAGTCCAATTGCCTTCTAGGTAACCTCCATAGTCCAAGTGCCCACTAATTTACCTATATAGTCCAAGTGCCCGCTAGGGAAACTGCATCGTTCAAGTGTCCGCTAGTTAATCTAGATAGTCCAAGTGCCCGCTAGTTAACCTAGATAGTCCAAGTGCCCGCTAGTTAACCTAGATCGTCCAAGTGCCCGCTAGTTAACCTACATAGTCCAAGGTCCGCTAGTTAACCTAGATATTCCAAGTGCCCCTTAGTTAACCTAGATAGTCCAAGTGCCCGCTAGGGGACATACATAGTCCAAGTGCCCGCTATGTAACCTAGATAGTCTAAGGGCCCGCTAGATAACCTACATAGTCCAACTGCCCGATAGGGAACCTACATAGTCCAAGTGCCCGCTAAGGGACGAACATAGTCCAAGTGCCCGCTAGGGAACCTACAAAATCCAAGTGCCCGCTAGGTAACCTAGATAGTCCAAGTGCCAGCTAGTTAACCTACATAGTCCAAGTGCCCACTGAGGAACCTACATAGTCCAAGTGTCCGAAAGGGAACCTACGTATTCCAAGTGCCCGTTAGGGCACCTAGATAGTCCAAGTAACCATAGGGAACCTATATAGTCCAAGTGCCCTCTAGGGAAGCTACATAGTCAAAGTGCCCGCTAGGGAACCTGCATTGTACAAGTGCCCGCTAGTTAACCTAGATAGTCCAAGTGCCCGCTAGGTAACCTAGATAGTCGAAGGGCCCGCCAGTTAACCTACATAGTCCAAGTGCCCGATAGGGAACCTACATAGTCCAAGTGCCCAATGAGGAACCTACATAGTCCAAGTGCCCGATAGGGAATCTTCATATTCCAAGTGCCCGTTAGGGAACCCAGATAGTCCAAGTGCCCATAGGGAACCTATATGGTCCAAGTGCCCTCTAGGGAAGCTACATATTCATAGTGCCCGCTAGGGAACCTGCATCGTCCAAGTGCCCGCTAGTTAACCAAGATCGTCCAAGTGTCCGCTAGTAAACCTACATAGTCCAAGTTCCCGTTAGGTAACCTAGATAGGCCAAGTGCCCGCAAGGTGACCTACATAGTCCAAGTGCCCGCTAGGTAACCTAGATATTCCAAGTTCCGGTTTACTAATCTAGATAGTCCAAGTACCCGCTAGGTAACCTACATAGTCCAAGTGCCCATTCGTTAACCTAGATAGTCCAAGTGCCCGCTAGGTAACCTATACTGTCCAAGTGCCCGCTAGGTTACCTATATAGTCCATGTGCACGTTCTTTAACTTAGATAGTCCAAGTCGCGCTAGGTAACCTATATAGTCCAAGTGCCCGCTAGTTAAACTATAGTCCAAGTGCCCGCTAGGTAACCTACATATTCCAAGTTCCCGCTAGGTAACCAAGATTGTCCAAGTGCCCGTTACCTAACCTAGATAGTCCAAGTGCCCGTTAGGTTACCTACATAGTCCAAGTGCCCGCTAATTAACCTACATAGTCCAAGTGCCCGTTAGGTAACCTAGACAGTCCAAGTGCCCGATAGTTAACCTCCATAGTCCAAGTGCCCGCTAATTAACCTATATAGTCCAAGTGCCCGCTAGGGAACCTGCATCATCCAAGTGCCCGCTAGTTAATCTAGATAGTCCAAGTGTCCGCTAGTTAAGCTAGATAGTCCAAGTGGCCGCTAGTTAACCTAGATCGTCCAAGTGCCCGCTAGTTAACCTAGATCGCCCAAGTGCCCGCTAGTTAACCTACATAGTCCAAGGTCCGCTAGTTAACCTAGATATTCCAAGTGCCCGCTAGTTAACCTACATAGTCCAAGGGCCCTCTAGTTAACCTAGATAGTCCAAGTGCCCACTAGGGGAAGTACATAGTCCAAGTGCACGCTAGGTAACCTAGATAGTCTAAGGGCCCGCTAGTTAACCTACATGGTCCAACTGCCCGATAGGGAACCTACATAGTCCAAGCGCTCGCTAAGGGACGAACATAGTCCAAGTGCCCGCTAGGGAACCTACATAGTCCAAGTGCCCGCTAGGTAACCTAGATAGTCCAAGTGCCCGCTAGTTAACCTACATAGTCCAAGTGCCCAATGAGGAACCTACATAGTCCAAGTGCCCGATAGGGAATCTTCATATTCCAAGTGCCCGTTAGGGAACCCAGATAGTCCAAGTGCCCGCTAGGTAACCTCCATAGTCCAAGTGCCCGCTAGGTAACCTCCATAGTCCAAGTGCCCGTTCGTTAACCTAGATAGTCCAAGTTCCTGTTAGCTAACCTACATAGTCCAAGTGCCCGCTAGTTAACCTATATAGTCCAAGTGCCCGCTAGTTAACCTTCATTGTCCAAGTCCCTGATGGGGAACCTACATAGTCCAAGTATCCGCTAGGTAACAAACATAGTCCAAATGCCCGCTAGTAACGTACATAGTCCAAGTGCCCGTTAGGTAACCTAGATAGTCCAAATGCCCGCTAGGGAACCCACATAGCCCAAGTGCCCATTAAAGAACTTACATAATCAAAGCCCTGCTAGGGAACCTACATAGTCCAAGTGCCCGCAAGGGAACCTAGATAGTCCAAGTACCCGTTAGCTAACCTAGATAGTCCAAGTGCCCGCTAGGTAACCTCCATAATTCAAGTGCCCGCTAGGTAACCTCCATAGTCCAAGTGCCCGTTCGTTAACCTAGATAGTCCAAGTTCCTGTTAGCTAACCTACATAATCCAAGTGTCCGTTCGTTAACCTAGATAGTTCAAGTGCCCGCTAGGTAACCTAGACAGTCCAAGTGCCTGCTAGGTAACCTACATAGTCTAAGTGCCCGCTAGGGACCTACATAGTCCAAGTGCCCGCTAGGTAACCTACATAGTCCAAGTGCCCGTTAGTTAACCTAGATAGTCAAATTGCCTGCTAGGTAACCTAGATAGTCCAAATGCCTGCTACGGTACCCACATAGTCCGACTGCCCGATAGGGAACCAACATAGTCCAAGTGCCCGCTAAGGGACCGACATAGTCCAAGTGACCGCTAGGGAACCTACATAGTCCAAATGCCCGTTAGGGTACCCACAGGGTCCAACTGCCCGAAAGGGAACCAACATAGTCCAAGTGCCCGCTAAGGGACCTACGTAGTCCAAGTGCCCGTTAGGGAACCTACATAGTCCAAGTGCCCTCTAGGGAACCTGCATCGTCCAAGTGCCCGCCAGTTAACATAGAGAGTCTAAGTTCCCGCTAGTTAACCTAGATAGTCCAAGTGCCCGCTAGTTAACCTAGATCATCCAAGTGCCCGCTAGTTAACCTACATAGTCCAAGGTCCGTTAGATAACCTAGAGAGTCCAAGTGCCCTCTAGATAACCTACATAGTCCAAGGGCCCTCTAGTTAACCTCGATAGTCCAAGTGCCCGCTAGGGGACGTACATAGTCCAAGTGCCCGCTGGACAACCTAGATAGTCCAAGTGCCCGCTAGTTGACCTACATAGTCCAAGTGCCCGCTTGTTAACCTAGATAGTCCAAGTGTCCGAAAGGGAACCTACGTATTCCAAGTGCCCGTTAGGGCACCTAGATAGTCCAAGTAACCATAGTGAACCTATATAGTCCAAGTGCCCTCTAGGGAAGCTACATAGTCAAAGTGCCCGCTAGGGAACCTGCATTGTACAAGTGCCCGCTAGTTAACCTAGATATTCCAAGTGCCCGCTAGGTAACCTAGATAGTCGAAGGGCCCCCTAGTTAACCTACATAGTCCAAGTGCCCGATAGGGAACCTACATAGTCCAAGTGCCCTCTAGGGAAGCTACATATTCATAGTGCCCGCTAGGGAACCTGCATTTTCCAAGTGCCCGCTAGTTAACCAAGATTGTCCAAGTGTCCGCTAGTAAACCTACATAGTCCAAGTCCCCGTTAGGTAACCTAGATAGGCCAAGTGCCCGCAAGATAACCTACATAGTCCAAGTGCCCGCTAGGTAACCTAGATATTCCAAGTTCCGGTTTACTAACCTAGATAGTCCAAGTGCCCGCTAGGTAACCTACATAGTCCAAGTGCCCATTCGTTAACCTAGGTAGTCCAAGTGCCCCCTAGGTAACCTATACTGTCCAAGTGCCCGCTAGGTTACCTACATAGTCCAAGTGCACGTTCGTTAACTTAGATAGTCCAAGTTGCGCTAGGTAACATACATAGTCCAAGGGCCCGCTAGGTAACCTATATAGTCCAAGTGCCCGCTAGTTAAACTATAGTCCAAGTGCCCGCTAGGTAACCTACATATTCCAAGTTCCCGCTAGGAAACCTAGATAGTCCAAGTGCCCGTTACCTAACCTAGATAGTCCAAGTGCCCATTAGGTTACCTACATAGTCCACGTGCCGGTACGTTAACCTAGATAGTCCAAGTGCCCGCTAGGTAACCTACATAGTCCAAGTGCCCGCTAATTAACCTACATAGTCCAAGTGCCCGTTAGGTAACCTAGACAGTCCAAGTGCCCGCTAGGTAACCTCCATAGTCCAAGTGCCCGCTAATTAACCTATATAGTCCAAGTGCCCGCTAGGGAACCTGCATCGGCCAAGTGCCCGCTAGTTAATCTAGATAGTCCAAGTGCCCGCTAGTTAACCTACATAGTCCAAGGGCCCTCTATTTAAACTAGATAGTCCAAGTGCCCGCTAGGGGACGTACATAGTCCAAGTGCCCGCTAGGTAACCTAGATAGTCTAAGGGCCCGCTAGTTAACCTACATAGTCCAACTGCCCGATATGGAACTTACATAGTCCAAGATCCCGCTAAGGGACGAACATAGTCCAAGTGCCCGCTAGGGAACCTACATAGTCCAAGTGCCCGCTAGGTAACCTAGATCGTCCAAGTGCCCGCTAGTTAACCTACATAGTCCAAGTGCCCGCTGAGGAACCTACATAGTCCAAGTGTCCGAAAGGGAACCTACATATTCCAAGTGCCCATTAGGGCACCTAGATAGTCCAAATAACCATAGGGAACCTATATAGTCCAAGTGCCCTCTAGGGAAGCTACATAGTCAAAGTGCCCGCTAGGGAACCTGCATTGTACAAGTGCCCGCTAGTTAACCTAGATAGTCCAAGTGCCCGCTAGGTAACCTAGATAGTCGAAGGGCCCGCTAGTTAACCTACATAGTCCAAGTGCCCGATAGGGAACCTACATAGTCCAAGTGCCCAATGAGGAACCTACATAGTCCAAGTGCCCGATAGGGAATCTTCATATTCCAAGTGCCCGTTAGGGTACCCAGATAGTCCAAGTGCCCATAGGGAACCTATATGGTCCAAGTGCCCTCTAGGGAAGCTACATATTCATAGTGCCCCCTAGGGAACCTGCATTGTCCAAGTGCCCGCTAGTTAACCAAGATTGTCCAAGTGTCCGCTAGTAAACCTACATAGTCCAAGTTCCCGTTAGGTAACCTAGATAGGCCAAGTGCCCGTTACCTAACCTAGATAGTCCAAGTGCCCATTTGGTTACCTACATAGTCCACGTGCCGGTTCGTTAACCTAGATAGTCCAAGTGCCCGCTAGGTAACCTACATAGTCCAAGTGCCCGCTAATTAACCTACATAGTCCAAGTGCCCGTTAGGTAACCTAGACAGTCCAAGTGCCCGCTAGGTAACCTCCATAGTCCAAGTGCCCGCTAATAAACCTATATAGTCCAAGTGCCCGCTAGGGAACCTGCATCGTCCAAGTGCCCGCTAGTTAATCTAGATAGTCCAAGTGCCCGCTAGTTAAGCTAGAGAGTACAAGTGGCCGTTAGTTAACCTAGATCGTCCAAGTGCCCGCTAGTTAACCTCCATAGTCCAAGGTCCGCTAGTTAACCTAGATATTCCAAGTGCCTGCTAGTTAACCTACATAGTCCAAGGGCCCTCTATTTAACCTAGATAGTCCAAGTGCCCGCTAAGGGACGTACATAGTCCAAGTGCCCGCTAGGTAACCTAGATAGTCTAAGGGCCCGCTAGTTAACCTACATAGTCCAACTGCCTGATAGGGAACCTACATAGTCCAAGTGCCCGCTAAGGTACGAACATAGTCCAAGGGCCCGCTAGGGAACCTACATAGTCCAAGTGCCTGCTAGGTAACCTAGATAGTCCAAGTGCCCGCTAATTAAACTATAGTCCAAGTGCCCTCTAGGTAACCTACATATTCCAAGTTCCCGCTAGGTAACCTAGATAGTCCAAGTGCTCGTTACCTAACCTAGATAGTCCAAGTGCCCGTTAGGTTAACTACATAGTCCACGTGCCCGTTCGTTAACCTAGATAGTCCAATTGCCCGCTAGGTAACCTACATAGTCCAAGGGCCGGCTAGGTAACCTTTAGAATCCAAGTGCCCGCTAGGTAATCTAGATAGTCCAGGTGCCCGTTATGTAACCTAGATAGTCCAAGTGCCCGCTAGTTAACCTACATAGTCCAAGTGCCCCCTAGTTAACTTAAACCATCCAAGTGCCCGCTAGGTTACCTGCATAGTCCAAGTGCCCGTTAGGTAACCTAGATAGTCCAAGTGCCCGCTACGTAACCTACATAGTCCAAGTGCCCGCTAGGTAACCTAGATAGTCCAAGTACCCGTTAGCTAACCTAGATAGTCCAAGTGCCCGCTAGGTAACCTCCATAGTCCAAGTGCCCGCTAGGTAACCTCCATAGTCCAAGTGCCCGTTCGTTAACCTAGATAGTCCAAGTTCCTGTTAGTTAACCTACATAGTCCAAGTGCCATTTCGTTAACCTAGATAGTTCAAGTGCCCGCTAGGTAACCAAGACAGTCCAAGTGCCTGCTAGGTAACCTACATAGTCCAAGTGCCCGTTTGCTAACCTAGATCGTCAAAGGGCCCACTAGTTAACCTACATAGTCCAAGGGCTCTCTAGTTAACCTAGATAGTCCAAGTGCCCGCTAGTTAACCTACATTGTCCAAGTCCCTGATGGGGAACCTACATAGTCCAAGTATCCGCTAGGTAACCTACATAGTCCAAATGCCCGCTAGTAACGTACATAGTCGAAGTGCCCTTTAGGTAAACTAGATAGTCCAAATGCCCGCTAGGGAACACACATAGTCCAAGTGCCCGTTAGAGAACTTACATAGTCAAAGCCCTGCTAGGGAACCTACATAGTCCAAGTGCCCGCTAGGGAACCTAGATAGTCCACGTACACGTTAGCTAACCTAGATAGTCCAAGTGCCCGCTAGGTAACCTCCATAGTCCAAGTGCCCGCTAGGTAACCTCCATAGTCCAAGTGCCCGTTCTTTAACCTATATAGTCCAAGTTCCTGTTAGCTAACCTACATAGTCCAAGTGCCCGTTCGTTAACCTAGATAGTTCAAGTGCCCGCTAGGTAACCTAGACAGTCCAAGTGCCTGCTAGGTAACCTACATAGTCCAAGTGCCCAATGAGGAACCTACATAGTCCACGTGCCCGTTAGGGAACCCAGATAGTCCAAGTGCCCATAGGGAACCTATATGGTCCAAGTGCCCTCTAGGGAAGCTACATATTCATAGTGCCCGCTAGGGAACCTGCATTGTCCAAGTGCCCGCTAGTTAACCAAGATTGTCCAAGTGTCCGCTAGTAAACCTACATAGTCCAAGTTCCCGTTAGGTAACCTAGATAGGCCAAGTGCCCGCAAGGTAACCTACATAGTCCAATTGCCCGCTAGGTAACCTAGATATTCCAAGTTCCAGTTTACTAACCTAGATAGGCCAAGTGCCCGCTAGGTAACCTACATAGTCCAAGTGCCCATTCGTTAACCTAGATAATCCAAGTGCCCGCTAGGTAACCTATACTGTCCAAGTGCCCGCTAGGTTACCTACATAGTCCAAGTGCACGTTCGTTAACTTAGATAGTCCAAGTCGCGCTAGGTAACCTATATAGTCCAAGGGCCCGCTAGGTAACCTATATAGTCCAAGTGCCCGCTAGTTAAACTATAGTCCAAGTGCCCGCTAGGTAACCTACATATTCCAAGTTCCCGCTAGGTAACCTAGATAGTCCAAGTGCCCGTTACCTAACCTACATAGTCCAAGTGCCCGTTAGGTTACCTACATAGTCCACGTGCCGGTTCGTTAACCTAGATAGTCCAAGTGCCCGCTAGGTAACCTACATAGTCCAAGTGCCCGCTAATTAACCTACATAGTCCAAGTGCCCGTTAGGTAACCTAGACAGTCCAAGTGCCCGCTAGGTAACCTCCATAGTCCAAGTGCCCGCTAATAAACCTATATAGTCCAAGTGCCCGCTAGGGAACCTGCATCGTCCAAGTGCCCGCTAGTTAATCTAGATAGTCCAAGTGCCCGCTAGTTAAGCTAGATAGTCCAAGTGGCCGCTAGTTAACCTAGATCGTCCAAGTGCCCGCTAGTTAACCTACATAGTCCAAGGTCCGCTAGTTAACCTAGATATTCCAAGTGCCCGCTAGGTAACCTAGATAGTCTAAGGGCCCGCTAGTTAACCTACATAGTCCAACTGCCCGATAGGGAACCTACATAGTCCAAGTGTCCGCTAAGGTACGAACATAGTCCAAGTGCCCGCTAGTTAACCTACATAGTCCAAGTGCCCGCTGAGGAACCTACATAGTCCAAGTGTCCGAAAGGGAACCTACGTATTCCAAGTGCCCATTAGGGCACCTAGATAGTCCAAGTGCCCATAGGGAACCTATATAGTCCAAGTGCCCTCTAGGGAACCTACATAATCAAAGTGCCCGCTAGGGAACCTGCATTGTACAAGTGCCCTCTAGTTAACCTAGATAGTCCATGTGCCCGCTAGGTAACCTAGATAGTCCAAGGGCCCGCTAGTTAACCTACATAGTCCAAGTGCCCAATGAGGAACCTACATAGTCCAAGTGCCCGATAGGGAATCTTCATATTCCAAGTGCCCGTTAGGGAACCCAGATTGTCCAAGTGCCCATAGGGAACCTATATAGTCCAAGTTCCCTCTAGGGAAGCTACATATTCATAGTGCCCGCTAGGGAACCTGCATTGTCCAAGTGACCGCTAGTTAACCTAGATCGTCCAAGGGTCCGCTAGTAAACCTACATAGTCCAAGTTCCCGTTAGGTAACCTAGATAGGCCAAGTGCCCGCTAGTTAACCTACATAGTACAATGGCCCGCTAGTTGACCTTGATAGTCCAAGTGCCCGCTAGTTAACCTAGATAGTCAAAGTGCCCGCTAGTTAACCTAAGTAGTACAAATGTCCAATAGGGATCCTACATAATCCAAGTGCCCGCTAGGTAACCTAGATATTCCAAGTTCCGGTTTGCTAACCTAGATAGTCAAGTGCCCGCTATGTAACCTATACTGTCCAAGTCCCCGCTAGGTTACTTACATAGTCCAAGTGCACGTTCGTTAACTTAGATAGTCCAAGTCGCGGTAGGTAACCAACATAGTCTAAGGGCCGCTAGGTAACCTATATAGTCCAAGTGCCCGCTAGTTAACCTATAGTCCAAGTGCCCTCTAGGTAACTTAAACAATCCAAGTGCCCGCTAGGTTACCTGCATAGTCCAAGTGCCCGTTAGGTAACCTAGATAGTCCAAGTGCCCGCTAGGTAACCTAGATATTCCAAGTTCCAGTTTACTAACCTAGATAGGCCAAGTGCCCGCTAGGTAACCTACATAGTCCAAGTGCCCATTCGTTAACCTAGATAATCCAAGTGCCCGCTAGGTAACCTATACTGTCCAAGTGCCCGCTAGGTTACCTACATAGTCCAAGTGCACGTTCGTTAACTTAGATAGTCCAAGTCGCGCTAGGTAACCTATATAGTCCAAGGGCCCGCTAGGTAACCTATATAGTCCAAGTGCCCGCTAGTTAAACTATAGTCCAAGTGCCCGCTAGGTAACCTACATATTCCAAGTTCCCGCTAGGTAACCTAGATAGTCCAAGTGCCCGTTACCTAACCTACATAGTCCAAGTGCCCGTTAGGTTACCTACATAGTCCACGTGCCGGTTCGTTAACCTAGATAGTCCAAGTGCCCGCTAGGTAACCTACATAGTCCAAGTGCCCGCTAATTAACCTACATAGTCCAAGTGCCCGTTAGGTAACCTAGACAGTCCAAGTGCCCGCTAGGTAACCTCCATAGTCCAAGTGCCCGCTAATAAACCTATATAGTCCAAGTGCCCGCTAGGGAACCTGCATCGTCCAAGTGCCCGCTAGTTAATCTAGATAGTCCAAGTGCCCGCTAGTTAAGCTAGATAGTCCAAGTGGCCGCTAGTTAACCTAGATCGTCCAAGTGCCCGCTAGTTAACCTACATAGTCCAAGGTCCGCTAGTTAACCTAGATATTCCAAGTGCCCGCTAGGTAACCTAGATAGTCTAAGGGCCCGCTAGTTAACCTACATAGTCCAACTGCCCGATAGGGAACCTACATAGTCCAAGTGTCCGCTAAGGTACGAACATAGTCCAAGTGCCCGCTAGTTAACCTACATAGTCCAAGTGCCCGCTGAGGAACCTACATAGTCCAAGTGTCCGAAAGGGAACCTACGTATTCCAAGTGCCCATTAGGGCACCTAGATAGTCCAAGTGCCCATAGGGAACCTATATAGTCCAAGTGCCCTCTAGGGAACCTACATAATCAAAGTGCCCGCTAGGGAACCTGCATTGTACAAGTGCCCTCTAGTTAACCTAGATAGTCCATGTGCCCGCTAGGTAACCTAGATAGTCCAAGGGCCCGCTAGTTAACCTACATAGTCCAAGTGCCCAATGAGGAACCTACATAGTCCAAGTGCCCGATAGGGAATCTTCATATTCCAAGTGCCCGTTAGGGAACCCAGATTGTCCAAGTGCCCATAGGGAACCTATATAGTCCAAGTTCCCTCTAGGGAAGCTACATATTCATAGTGCCCGCTAGGGAACCTGCATTGTCCAAGTGACCGCTAGTTAACCTAGATCGTCCAAGGGTCCGCTAGTAAACCTACATAGTCCAAGTTCCCGTTAGGTAACCTAGATAGGCCAAGTGCCCGCTAGTTAACCTACATAGTACAATGGCCCGCTAGTTGACCTTGATAGTCCAAGTGCCCGCTAGTTAACCTAGATAGTCAAAGTGCCCGCTAGTTAACCTAAGTAGTACAAATGTCCAATAGGGATCCTACATAATCCAAGTGCCCGCTAGGTAACCTAGATATTCCAAGTTCCGGTTTGCTAACCTAGATAGTCAAGTGCCCGCTATGTAACCTATACTGTCCAAGTCCCCGCTAGGTTACTTACATAGTCCAAGTGCACGTTCGTTAACTTAGATAGTCCAAGTCGCGGTAGGTAACCAACATAGTCTAAGGGCCGCTAGGTAACCTATATAGTCCAAGTGCCCGCTAGTTAACCTATAGTCCAAGTGCCCTCTAGGTAACTTAAACAATCCAAGTGCCCGCTAGGTTACCTGCATAGTCCAAGTGCCCGTTAGGTAACCTAGATAGTCCAAGTGCCCGCTAGGTAACCTCCATAGTCCAAGTGCCCGCTAGGTAACATCCATAGTCCAAGTGCCCGTTCGTTAACCTAGAGAGTCCAAGTTCCTGTTAGCTAACCTACATAGTCCAAGTGCCCGTTCGTTAACCTAGATAGTTCAAGTGCCCGCTAGGTAACCTAGACAGTCCAAGTGCCTGCTAGGTAACCTACATAGTCCAAGTGCCCGTTTGCTCACCTAGATCGTCAAAGGGCCCGCTAGTTAACCTACATAGTCCAAGGGCCCTCTAGTTAACCTAGATAGTCCAAGTGCCCGCTAGTTAACCTACATTGTCCAAGTCCCTGATGGGGAACGTACATAGTCCAAGTATCCGCTAGGTAACCTACATAGTCCAAATGCCCACTAGTAACGTACGTAGTCCAAATGCCCGTTAGGTAACCTAGATAGTCCAAATGCCCGCTAGGGAAACTACATAGCCCAAGTGCCCGCTAGGTAACCTACATAGCCCAAATGCCCGCTAGAAACCTACATAGTCCAAGTGCAAGAAGGGAACCTACGTAATCCAAGTTCCCGCTAGGGAACCTACATATTCCAAATGCCCGTTAGGTAACCTAGATAGTCCAAATGCCCGCTAGGGTACCCACATAGTCTAAGTGCCCGCGAGGTAACCTACATTGTCCAAGTGCCCATTCATTAACCTAGATTTTCCAAGTGCCCTCTAGGTAACCTAGACTGTCCAAGTGCCCGCTTGGTTACCTACATAGTCCACGTGCCCGTTCGTTAACCTAGATAGTACAAGAGCCCGCTAGTTAACCTACATAGTCCAAGGGCCCGCTAGTTAACCTTGATAGTCCAAGTGCCCGCTAGTTAACCTACATTGTCCAAGTCCCTGATGGGGAACCTACATAGTCCAAGTATCCGCTAGGTAACCTACATAGTCCAAATGCCCGCAAGTAACGTACATAGTCCAAGTGCCCATTAGGTAACCTAGATAGTCCAAATGCCCGCTAGGGAACCCACATAGTCCAAGTGCCCGTTAGAGAACTTACATAGTCAAAGTCCTGCTAGGGAACCTACATAGTCCAAGTGCCCGCTAGGTAACCTAGATAGTCCAAGTACCCGTTAGCTAACCTAGATAGTCCAAGTGCCCGCTAGGTAACCTCCATAGTCCAAGTGCCCGCTAGGTAACCTCCATAGTCCAAGTGCCCGTTCGTTAACCTAGATAGTCCAAGTTCCTGTTAGCTAACCTACATAGTCCAAGTGCCCGTTCGTTAACCTAGATAGTTCAAGTGCCCGCTAGGTAACCTAGACAGTCCAAGTGCCTGCTAGGTAACCTACATAGTCCAAGTGCCCAATGAGGAACCTACATAGTCCACGTGCCCGATAGGGAAACTTCATATTCCAAGTGCCCGTTAGGGAACCCAGATAGTCCAAGTGCCCATAGGGAACCTATATGGTCCAAGTGCCCTCTAGGGAAGCTACATATTCATAGTGCCCGCTAGGGAACCTGCATTGTCCAAGTGCCCGCTAGTTAACCAAGATTGTCCAAGTGTCCGCTAGTAAACCTACATAGTCCAAGTTCCCGTTAGGTAACCTAGATAGGCCAAGTGCTCGCAAGGTAACCTACATAGTCCAATTGCCCGCTAGGTAACCTAGATATTCCAAGTTCCAGTTTACTAACCTAGATAGGCCAAGTGCCCGCTAGGTAACCTACATAGTCCAAGTGCCCATTCGTTAACCTAGATAATCCAAGTGCCCGCTAGGTAACCTATACTGTCCAAGTGCCCGCTAGGTTACCTACATAGTCCAAGTGCACGTTCGTTAACTTAGATAGTCCAAGTCGCGCTAGGTAACCTATATAGTCCAAGGGCCCGCTAGGTAACCTATATAGTCCAAGTGCCCGCTAGTTAAACTATAGTCCAAGTGCCCGCTAGGTAACCTACATATTCCAAGTTCCCGCTAGGTAACCTAGATAGTCCAAGTGCCCGTTACCTAACCTACATAGTCCAAGTGCCCGTTAGGTTACCTACATAGTCCACGTGCCGGTTCGTTAACCTAGATAGTCCAAGTGCCCGCTAGGTAACCTACATAGTCCAAGTGCCCGCTAATTAACCTACATAGTCCAAGTGCCCGTTAGGTAACCTAGACAGTCCAAGTGCCCGCTAGGTAACCTCCATAGTCCAAGTGCCCGCTAATAAACCTATATAGTCCAAGTGCCCGCTAGGGAACCTGCATCGTCCAAGTGCCCGCTAGTTAATCTAGATAGTCCAAGTGCCCGCTAGTTAAGCTAGATAGTCCAAGTGGCCGCTAGTTAACCTAGATCGTCCAAGTGCCCGCTAGTTAACCTACATAGTCCAAGGTCCGCTAGTTAACCTAGATATTCCAAGTGCCCGCTAGGTAACCTAGATAGTCTAAGGGCCCGCTAGTTAACCTACATAGTCCAACTGCCCGATAGGGAACCTACATAGTCCAAGTGTCCGCTAAGGTACGAACATAGTCCAAGTGCCCGCTAGTTAACCTACATAGTCCAAGTGCCCGCTGAGGAACCTACATAGTCCAAGTGTCCGAAAGGGAACCTACGTATTCCAAGTGCCCATTAGGGCACCTAGATAGTCCAAGTGCCCATAGGGAACCTATATAGTCCAAGTGCCCTCTAGGGAACCTACATAATCAAAGTGCCCGCTAGGGAACCTGCATTGTACAAGTGCCCTCTAGTTAACCTAGATAGTCCATGTGCCCGCTAGGTAACCTAGATAGTCCAAGGGCCCGCTAGTTAACCTACATAGTCCAAGTGCCCAATGAGGAACCTACATAGTCCAAGTGCCCGATAGGGAATCTTCATATTCCAAGTGCCCGTTAGGGAACCCAGATTGTCCAAGTGCCCATAGGGAACCTATATAGTCCAAGTTCCCTCTAGGGAAGCTACATATTCATAGTGCCCGCTAGGGAACCTGCATTGTCCAAGTGACCGCTAGTTAACCTAGATCGTCCAAGGGTCCGCTAGTAAACCTACATAGTCCAAGTTCCCGTTAGGTAACCTAGATAGGCCAAGTGCCCGCTAGTTAACCTACATAGTACAATGGCCCGCTAGTTGACCTTGATAGTCCAAGTGCCCGCTAGTTAACCTAGATAGTCAAAGTGCCCGCTAGTTAACCTAAGTAGTACAAATGTCCAATAGGGATCCTACATAATCCAAGTGCCCGCTAGGTAACCTAGATATTCCAAGTTCCGGTTTGCTAACCTAGATAGTCAAGTGCCCGCTATGTAACCTATACTGTCCAAGTGCCCGCTAGGTTACTTACATAGTCCAAGTGCACGTTCGTTAACTTAGATAGTCCAAGTCGCGGTAGGTAACCAACATAGTCTAAGGGCCGCTAGGTAACCTATATAGTCCAAGTGCCCGCTAGTTAACCTATAGTCCAAGTGCCCTCTAGGTAACTTAAACAATCCAAGTGCCCGCTAGGTTACCTGCATAGTCCAAGTGCCCGTTAGGTAACCTAGATAGTCCAAGTGCCCGCTAGGTAACCTCCATAGTCCAAGTGCCCGCTAGGTAACATCCATAGTCCAAGTGCCCGTTCGTTAACCTAGAGAGTCCAAGTTCCTGTTAGCTAACCTACATAGTCCAAGTGCCCGTTCGTTAACCTAGATAGTTCAAGTGCCCGCTAGGTAACCTAGACAGTCCAAGTGCCTGCTAGGTAACCTACATAGTCCAAGTGCCCGTTTGCTCACCTAGATCGTCAAAGGGCCCGCTAGTTAACCTACATAGTCCAAGGGCCCTCTAGTTAACCTAGATAGTCCAAGTGCCCGCTAGTTAACCTACATTGTCCAAGTCCCTGATGGGGAACGTACATAGTCCAAGTATCCGCTAGGTAACCTACATAGTCCAAATGCCCACTAGTAACGTACGTAGTCCAAATGCCCGTTAGGTAACCTAGATAGTCCAAATGCCCGCTAGGGAAACTACATAGCCCAAGTGCCCGCTAGGTAACCTACATAGCCCAAATGCCCGCTAGAAACCTACATAGTCCAAGTGCAAGAAGGGAACCTACGTAATCCAAGTTCCCGCTAGGGAACCTACATATTCCAAATGCCCGTTAGGTAACCTAGATAGTCCAAATGCCCGCTAGGGTACCCACATAGTCTAAGTGCCCGCGAGGTAACCTACATTGTCCAAGTGCCCATTCATTAACCTAGATTTTCCAAGTGCCCTCTAGGTAACCTAGACTGTCCAAGTGCCCGCTTGGTTACCTACATAGTCCACGTGCCCGTTCGTTAACCTAGATAGTACAAGAGCCCGCTAGTTAACCTACATAGTCCAAGGGCCCGCTAGTTAACCTTGATAGTCCAAGTGCCCGCTAGTTAACCTACATTGTCCAAGTCCCTGATGGGGAACCTACATAGTCCAAGTATCCGCTAGGTAACCTACATAGTCCAAATGCCCGCAAGTAACGTACATAGTCCAAGTGCCCGTTAGGTAACCTAGATAGTCCAAATGCCCGCTAGGGAACCCACATAGTCCAAGTGCCCGTTAGAGAACTTACATAGTCAAAGTCCTGCTAGGGAACCTACATAGTCCAAGTGCCCGCTAGGTAACCTAGATAGTCCAAGTACCCGTTAGCTAACCTAGATAGTCCAAGTGCCCGCTAGGTAACCTCCATAGTCCAAGTGCCCGCTAGGTAACCTCCATAGTCCAAGTGCCCGTTCGTTAACCTAGATAGTCCAAGTTCCTGTTAGCTAACCTACATAGTCCAAGTGCCCGTTCGTTAACCTAGATAGTTCAAGTGCCCGCTAGGTAACCTAGACAGTCCAAGTGCCTGCTAGGTAACCTACATAGTCCAAGTGCCCAATGAGGAACCTACATAGTCCACGTGCCCGATAGGGAAACTTCATATTCCAAGTGCCCGTTAGGGAACCCAGATAGTCCAAGTGCCCATAGGGAACCTATATGGTCCAAGTGCCCTCTAGGGAAGCTACATATTCATAGTGCCCGCTAGGGAACCTGCATTGTCCAAGTGCCCGCTAGTTAACCAAGATTGTCCAAGTGTCCGCTAGTAAACCTACATAGTCCAAGTTCCCGTTAGGTAACCTAGATAGGCCAAGTGCCCGCAAGGTAACCTACATAGTCCAATTGCCCGCTAGGTAACCTAGATATTCCAAGTTCCAGTTTACTAACCTAGATAGGCCAAGTGCCCGCTAGGTAACCTACATAGTCCAAGTGCCCATTCGTTAACCTAGATAATCCAAGTGCCCGCTAGGTAACCTATACTGTCCAAGTGCCCGCTAGGTTACCTACATAGTCCAAGTGCACGTTCGTTAACTTAGATAGTCCAAGTCGCGCTAGGTAACCTATATAGTCCAAGGGCCCGCTAGGTAACCTATATAGTCCAAGTGCCCGCTAGTTAAACTATAGTCCAAGTGCCCGCTAGGTAACCTACATATTCCAAGTTCCCGCTAGGTAACCTAGATAGTCCAAGTGCCCGTTACCTAACCTACATAGTCCAAGTGCCCGTTAGGTTACCTACATAGTCCACGTGCCGGTTCGTTAACCTAGATAGTCCAAGTGCCCGCTAGGTAACCTACATAGTCCAAGTGCCCGCTAATTAACCTACATAGTCCAAGTGCCCGTTAGGTAACCTAGACAGTCCAAGTGCCCGCTAGGTAACCTCCATAGTCCAAGTGCCCGCTAATAAACCTATATAGTCCAAGTGCCCGCTAGGGAACCTGCATCGTCCAAGTGCCCGCTAGTTAATCTAGATAGTCCAAGTGCCCGCTAGTTAAGCTAGATAGTCCAAGTGGCCGCTAGTTAACCTAGATCGTCCAAGTGCCCGCTAGTTAACCTACATAGTCCAAGGTCCGCTAGTTAACCTAGATATTCCAAGTGCCCGCTAGGTAACCTAGATAGTCTAAGGGCCCGCTAGTTAACCTACATAGTCCAACTGCCCGATAGGGAACCTACATAGTCCAAGTGTCCGCTAAGGTACGAACATAGTCCAAGTGCCCGCTAGTTAACCTACATAGTCCAAGTGCCCGCTGAGGAACCTACATAGTCCAAGTGTCCGAAAGGGAACCTACGTATTCCAAGTGCCCATTAGGGCACCTAGATAGTCCAAGTGCCCATAGGGAACCTATATAGTCCAAGTGCCCTCTAGGGAACCTACATAATCAAAGTGCCCGCTAGGGAACCTGCATTGTACAAGTGCCCTCTAGTTAACCTAGATAGTCCATGTGCCCGCTAGGTAACCTAGATAGTCCAAGGGCCCGCTAGTTAACCTACATAGTCCAAGTGCCCAATGAGGAACCTACATAGTCCAAGTGCCCGATAGGGAATCTTCATATTCCAAGTGCCCGTTAGGGAACCCAGATTGTCCAAGTGCCCATAGGGAACCTATATAGTCCAAGTTCCCTCTAGGGAAGCTACATATTCATAGTGCCCGCTAGGGAACCTGCATTGTCCAAGTGACCGCTAGTTAACCTAGATCGTCCAAGGGTCCGCTAGTAAACCTACATAGTCCAAGTTCCCGTTAGGTAACCTAGATAGGCCAAGTGCCCGCTAGTTAACCTACATAGTACAATGGCCCGCTAGTTGACCTTGATAGTCCAAGTGCCCGCTAGTTAACCTAGATAGTCAAAGTGCCCGCTAGTTAACCTAAGTAGTACAAATGTCCAATAGGGATCCTACATAATCCAAGTGCCCGCTAGGTAACCTAGATATTCCAAGTTCCGGTTTGCTAACCTAGATAGTCAAGTGCCCGCTATGTAACCTATACTGTCCAAGTGCCCGCTAGGTTACTTACATAGTCCAAGTGCACGTTCGTTAACTTAGATAGTCCAAGTCGCGGTAGGTAACCAACATAGTCTAAGGGCCGCTAGGTAACCTATATAGTCCAAGTGCCCGCTAGTTAACCTATAGTCCAAGTGCCCTCTAGGTAACTTAAACAATCCAAGTGCCCGCTAGGTTACCTGCATAGTCCAAGTGCCCGTTAGGTAACCTAGATAGTCCAAGTGCCCGCTAGGTAACCTCCATAGTCCAAGTGCCCGCTAGGTAACATCCATAGTCCAAGTGCCCGTTCGTTAACCTAGAGAGTCCAAGTTCCTGTTAGCTAACCTACATAGTCCAAGTGCCCGTTCGTTAACCTAGATAGTTCAAGTGCCCGCTAGGTAACCTAGACAGTCCAAGTGCCTGCTAGGTAACCTACATAGTCCAAGTGCCCGTTTGCTCACCTAGATCGTCAAAGGGCCCGCTAGTTAACCTACATAGTCCAAGGGCCCTCTAGTTAACCTAGATAGTCCAAGTGCCCGCTAGTTAACCTACATTGTCCAAGTCCCTGATGGGGAACGTACATAGTCCAAGTATCCGCTAGGTAACCTACATAGTCCAAATGCCCACTAGTAACGTACGTAGTCCAAATGCCCGTTAGGTAACCTAGATAGTCCAAATGCCCGCTAGGGAAACTACATAGCCCAAGTGCCCGCTAGGTAACCTACATAGCCCAAATGCCCGCTAGAAACCTACATAGTCCAAGTGCAAGAAGGGAACCTACGTAATCCAAGTTCCCGCTAGGGAACCTACATATTCCAAATGCCCGTTAGGTAACCTAGATAGTCCAAATGCCCGCTAGGGTACCCACATAGTCTAAGTGCCCGCGAGGTAACCTACATTGTCCAAGTGCCCATTCATTAACCTAGATTTTCCAAGTGCCCTCTAGGTAACCTAGACTGTCCAAGTGCCCGCTTGGTTACCTACATAGTCCACGTGCCCGTTCGTTAACCTAGATAGTACAAGAGCCCGCTAGTTAACCTACATAGTCCAAGGGCCCGCTAGTTAACCTTGATAGTCCAAGTGCCCGCTAGTTAACCTACATTGTCCAAGTCCCTGATGGGGAACCTACATAGTCCAAGTATCCGCTAGGTAACCTACATAGTCCAAATGCCCGCAAGTAACGTACATAGTCCAAGTGCCCGTTAGGTAACCTAGATAGTCCAAATGCCCGCTAGGGAACCCACATAGTCCAAGTGCCCGTTAGAGAACTTACATAGTCAAAGTCCTGCTAGGGAACCTACATAGTCCAAGTGCCCGCTAGGTAACCTAGATAGTCCAAGTACCCGTTAGCTAACCTAGATAGTCCAAGTGCCCGCTAGGTAACCTCCATAGTCCAAGTGCCCGCTAGGTAACCTCCATAGTCCAAGTGCCCGTTCGTTAACCTAGATAGTCCAAGTTCCTGTTAGCTAACCTACATAGTCCAAGTGCCCGTTCGTTAACCTAGATAGTTCAAGTGCCCGCTAGGTAACCTAGACAGTCCAAGTGCCTGCTAGGTAACCTACATAGTCCAAGTGCCCGTTTGCTAACCTAGATCGTCAAAGGGCCCGCTAGTTAACCTACATAGTCCAAGTGCCCGATAGGTAACCTACATAGTCCAAGTGCCCAATGAGGAACCTACATAGTCCACGTGCCCGATAGGGAAACTTTATATTCCAAGTGCCCGTTAGGGAAACCAGATAGTCCAAGTGCCCATAGGGAACCTATATGGTCCAAGTGCCCTCTAGGGAAGCTACATATTCATAGTGCCCGCTAGGGAACCTGCATTGTCCAAGTGCCCGCTAGTTAACCAAGATTGTCCAAGTGTCCGCTAGTAAACCTACATAGTCCAAGTTCCCGTTAGGTAACCTAGATAGGCCAAGTGCCCGCAAGGTAACCTACATAGTCCAAGTGCCCGCTAGGTAACCTAGATATTCCAAGTTCCAGTTTACTAACCTAGATAGGCCAAGTGCCCGCTAGGTAACCTACATAGTCCAAGTGCCCATTCGTTAACCTAGACAGTCCAAGTGCCCGCTAGGTAACCTATACTGTCCAAGTGCCCGCTAGGTTAACTACATAGTCCAAGTGCACGTTCGTTAACTTAGATAGTCCAAGTCGCGCTAGGTAACCTATATAGTCCAAGGGCCCGCTAGGTAACCTATATAGTCCAAGTGCCCGCTAGTTAAACTATAGTCCAAGTGCCCGCTAGGTAACCTACATATTCCAAGTTCCCGCTAGGTAACCTAGATAGTCCAAGTGCCCGTTACCTAACCTACATAGTCCAAGTGCCCGTTAGGTTACCTACATAGTCCACGTGCCGGTTCGTTAACCTAGATAGTCCAAGTGCCCGCTAGGTAACCTACATAGTCCAAGTGCCCGCTAATTAACCTACATAGTCCAAGTGCCCATTAGGTAACCTAGACAGTCCAAGTGCCCGCTAGGTAACCTCCATAGTCCAAGTGCCCGCTAATAAACCTATATAATCCAAGCGCCCGCTAGGGAACCTGCATCGTCCAAGTGCCCGCTAGTTAATCTAGATAGTCCAAGTGCCCGCTAGTTAAGCTAGATAGTCCAAGTGGCCGCTAGTTAACCTAGATCATCCAAGTGCCCGCTAGTTAACCTACATAGTCCAAAGTCCGCTAGTTAACCTAGATATTCCAAGTGCCCGCTAGTTAACCTACATAGTCCAAGGGCCCTCTATTTAACCTAGATAGTCCAAGTGCCCGCTAGGGGACGTACATAGTCCAAATGCACGCTAGGTAACCTAGATAGTCTAAGGGCCCGCTAGTTAACCTACATATTCCAACTGCCCGATAGGGAACCTACATAGTCCAAGTGTCCGAAAGGGAACCTACGTATTCCAAGTGCCCATTAGGGCACCTAGATAGTCCAAGTGCCCATAAGGAACCTATATAGTCCAAGTGCCCTCTAGGGAACCTACATAGTCAAAGTGCCCGCTAGGGAACCTGCATTGTACAAGTGCCCTCTAGTTAACCTAGATAGTCCAAGTGCCCGCTAGGTAACCTAGATAGTCCAAGGGCCCGCTAGTTTACCTACATAGTCCAAGTGCCCAATGAGGAACCTACATAGTCCAAGTGCCCGATAGGGAATCTTCATATTCCAAGAGCCCGTTAGGGAACCCAGATTGTCCAAGTGCCCATAGGGAACCTATATAGTCCAAGTTCCCTCTAGGGAAGCTACATATTCATAGTGCCCGCTAGGGAACCTGCATTGTCCAAGTGACCGCTAGTTAACCTAGATCGTCCAAGGGTCCGCTAGTAAACCTACATAGTCCAAGTTCCCGTTAGGTAACCTAGATAGGCCAAGTGCCCGCTAGTTAACCTACATAGTACAATGGCCCGCTAGTTGACCTAGATAGTCCAAGTGCCCGCTAGTTAACCTAGATAGTCAAAGTGCCCGCTAGTTAACCTAAGTAGTACAAATGTCCAATAGGGATCCTACATAATCCAAGTGCCCGCTAGGTAACCTAGATATTCCAAGTTCCAGTTTGCTAACCTAGATAGTCAAGTGCCCGCTATGTAACCTATATGTCCAAGTGCCCGCTAGGTTACTTACATAGTCCAAGTGCACGTTCGTTAACTTAGATAGTCCAAGTCGCGGTAGGTAACCAACATAGTCTAAGGGCCGCTAGGTAACCTATATAGTCCAAGTGCCCGCTAGTTAACCTATAGTCCAAGTGCCCTCTAGGTAACTTAAACAGTCCAAGTGACCGCTAGGTTACCTGCATAGTCCAAGTGCCCGTTAGGTAACCTAGATAGTCCAAGTGCCCGCTAGGTAACCTCCATAGTCCAAGTGCCCGCTAGGTAACATCCATAGTCCAAGTGCCCGTTCGTTAACCTAGATAGTCCAAATTCCTGTTAGCTAACCTACATAGTCCAAGTGCCCGTTCGTTAACCTAGATAGTTCAAGTGCTCGCTACGTTACCTGGACAGTCCAAGTGCCTGCTAGGTAACCTACATAGTCCAAGTGCCCGTTTGCTAACCTAGATCGTCAAAGGGCCCGCTAGTTAACCTACATAGTCCAAGGGCCCTCTAGTTAACCTAGATAGTCCAAGTGCCCGCTAGTTAACCTACATTGTCCAAGTCCCTGATGGGGAACGTACATAGTCCAAGTATCCGCTAGGTAACCTACATAGTCCAAATGCCCACTAGTAACGTACGTAGTCCAAATGCCCGTTAGGTAACCTAGATAGTCCAAATGCCCGCTAGGGAACCTACATAGCCCAAGTGCCCGCTAGGTAACCTACATAGTCCAAATGCCCACTAGAAACCTACATAGTCCAAGTGCAAGAAGGGAACCTACGTAATCCAAGTTCCCGCTAGGGAACCTACATATTCCAAATGCCCGTTAGGTAACCTAGATAGTCCAAATGCCCGCTAGGGTACCCACATAGTCTAAGTGCCCGCGAGGTAACCTACATTGTCCAAGTGCCCATTCATTAACCTAGATTTTCCAAGTGCCCTCTAGGTAACCTAGACTGTCCAAGTGCCCGCTTGGTTACCTACATAGTCCACGTGCCCGTTCGTTAACCTAGATAGTACAAGAGCCCGCTAGTTAACCTACATAGTCCTAGGGCCCGCTAGTTAACCTAGATAGTCCAAGTGCCCGCTAGTTAACCTACATTGTCCAAGTCCCTGATGGGGAACCTACATAGTCCAAGTATCCGCTAGGTAACCTACATAGTCCAAATGCCCGCAAGTAACGTACATAGTCCAAGTGCCCGTTAGGTAACCTAGATAGTCCAAATGCGCGCTAGGGAACCCACATAGTCCAAGTGCCCGTTAGAGAACTTACATAGTCAAAGCCCTGCTAGGGAACCTACATAGTCCAATTGCCCGCTAGGTAACCTAGATAGTCCAAGTACCCATTAGCTAACCTAGATAGTCCAAGTGCCCGCTAGGTAACCTCCATAGTCCAAGTGCCCGCTAGGTAACCTCCATAGTCCAAGTGCCCGTTCGTTAACCTAGATAGTCCAAGTTCCTGTTAGCTAACCTACATAGTCCAAGTGCCCGTTCGTTAACCTAGATAGTTCAAGTGCCCGCTAGGTAACCTAGACAGTCCAAGTGCCTGCTAGGTAACCTACATAGTCCAAGTGCCCGTTTGCTAACCTAGATCGTCAAAGGGCCCGCTAGTTAACCTACATAGTCCAAGTGCCCGATAGGTAACCTACATAGTCCAAGTGCCCAATGAGGAACCTACATAGTCCACGTGCCCGATAGGGAAACTTTATATTCCAAGTGCCCGTTAGGGAAACCAGATAGTCCAAGTGCCCATAGGGAACCTATATGGTCCAAGTGCCCTCTAGGGAAGCTACATATTCATAGTGCCCGCTAGGGAACCTGCATTGTCCAAGTGTCTGCTAGTAAAACTACATAGTCCAAGTTCCCGTTAGGTAACCTAGATAGGCCAAGTGCCCGCAAGGTAACCTACATAGTCCAAGTGCCCGCTAGGTAACCTAGATATTCCAAGTTCCAGTTTACTAACCTAGATAGTCCAAGTGCCCGCTAGGTAACCTACATAGTCCAAGTGCCCATTCGTTAACCTAGACAGTCCAAGTGCCCGCTAGGTAACCTATACTGTCCAAGTGCCCGCTAGGTTACCTACATAGTCCAAGTGCACGTTCGTTAACTTAGATAGTCCAAGTCGCGCTAGGTAACCTATATAGTCCAAGGGCCCGCTAGGTAACCTATATAGTCCAAGTTCCCGCTAGTTAAACTATAGTCCAAGTGCCCGCTAGGTAACCTACATATTCCAAGTTCCCGCTAGGTAACCTAGATAGTCCAAGTGCACTTTACCTAACCTACATAGTCCAAGTGCCCGTTAGGTTACCTACATAGTCCACGTGCCGGTTCGTTAACCTAGATAGTCCAAGTGCCCGCTAGGTAACCTACATAGTCCAAGTGCCCGCTAATTAACCTACATAGTCCAAGTGCCCATTAGGTAACCTAGACAGTCCAAGTGCCCGCTAGGTAACCTCCATAGTCCAAGTGCCCGCTAATAAACCTATATAGTCCAAGTGCCCGCTAGGGAACCTGCATCGTCCAAGTGCCCGCTAGTTAATCTAGATAGTCCAAGTGCCCGCTAGTTAAGCTAGATAGTCCAAGTGGCCGCTAGTTAACCTAGATCGTCCAAGTGCCCGCTAGTTAACCTACATAGTCCAAGGTCCGCTAGTTAACCTAGATATTCCAAGTGCCCGCTAGTTAACCTACATAGTCCAAGGGCCCTCTATTTAACCTAGATAGTCCAAGTGCCCGCTAGGGGACGTACATAGTCCAAGTGCACGCTAGGTAACCTAGATAGTCTAAGGGCCCGCTAGTTAACCTACATAGTCCAACTGCCCGATAGGGAACCTACATAGTCCAAGTGTCCGCTAAGGTACGAACATAGTCCAAGTGCCCGCTAGGGAACCTACATAGTCCAAGTGCTCGCTAGGTAACCTAGATAGTCCAAGTGCCCGCTAGTTAACCTACATAGTCCAAGTGCCCGCTGAGGAACCTACATAGTCCAAGTGTCCGAAAGGGAACCTACGTATTCCAAGTCCCCATTAGGGCACCTAGATAGTCCAAGTGCCCATAGGGAACCTATATAGTCCAAGTGCCCTCTAGGGAAGCTACATAGTCAAAGTGCCCGCTAGGGAACCTGCATTGTACAAGTCCCCACTAGTTAACCTAGATAGTCCAAGTGCCCGCTAGGTAACCTAGATAGTCCAAGGACCCGCTAGTTAACCTACATAGTCCAAGTGCCCAATGAGGAACCTACATAGTCCAAGTGCCCGATAGGGAATCTTCATATTCCAAGTGCCCGTTAGGGAACCCAGATTGTCCAAGTGCCCATAGGGAACCTATATAGTCCAAGTTCCCTCTAGGGAAGCTACATATTCATAGTGCCCGCTAGGGAACCTGCATTGTCCAAGTGCCCGCTAGTTAACATACATTGTCCAAGTCCCTGATGGGGAACCTACATAGTCCAAGTATCCGCTAGGTAACCTACATAGTCCAAATGCCCGCTAGTAACGTACATAGTCCAAGTGCCCGTTAGGTAACCTAGATAGTCCAAATGCCCGCTAGGGAACCCACATAGTCCAAGTGCCCGTTAGAGAACTTACATAGTCAAAGCCCTGCTAGGGAACCTACATAGTCCAAGTGCCCGCTAAGTAACCTAGATAGTCCAAGTACCCGTTAGCTAACCTAGATAGTCCAAGTGTCCGCTAGGTAACCACCATAGTCCAAGTGCCCGTTCGTTAACCTAGATAGTCCAAGTTCCTGTTAGCTAACCTCCATAGTCCAAGTGCCCGTTCGTTAACCTAGATAGTTCAAGTGCCCGCTAGGTAACCTAGACAGTCCAAGTGCCTGCTAGGTAACCTACATAGTCCAAGTGCCCGTTTGCTAACCTAGATCGTCAAAGGGCCCGCTTGTTAACCTACATAGTCCAAGGGCCCTCTAGTTAACCTAGATAGTCCAAGTGCCCGCTAGTTAACCTACATTGTCCAAGTCCCTGATGGGGAACGTACATAGTCCAAGTATCCGCTAGGTAACCTACATAGTCCAAATGCCCACTAGTAACGTACGTAGTCCAAATGCCCGTTAGGTAACCTACATAGTCCAAATGCCCGCTAGAAACCTACATAGTCCAAGTGCAAGAAGGGAACCTACATAATCCAAGTGCCCGCTAGGGAACCTACATAGTCCAAATGCCCGTTAGGTAACCTAGATAGTCCAAATGCCCGCTAGGGTACCCACATAGTCTAAGTGCCCGCGAGGTAACCTACATAGTCCAAGTGCCGATTCATTAACCTTGATTTTCGAAGTGCCCTCTAGGTAACCTAGACTGTCCAAGTGCCCGCTTGGTTACCTACATAGTCCACGTGCCCGTTCGTTAACCTAGATAGTACAAGAGCCCGCTAGTTAACCTACATAGTGCAAGGGCCCGCTAGTTAACCTAGATAGTCCAAGTGCCCGCTAGTTAAACTACATTGTCCAAGTCCCTGATGGGGAACCTACATAGTCCAAGTATCCGCTAGGTAACCTACATAGTCCAAATGCCCGCTAGTAACGTACATAGTCCAAGTGCCCGTTAGGTAACCTAGATAGTCCAAATGCCCGCTAGGGAACCCACATAGTCCAAGTGCCCGTTAGAGAACTTACATAGTCAAAGCCCTGCTAGGGAACCTACATAGTCCAAGTGCCCGCTAGGGAACCTAGATAGTCCACGTGCCGGTTCGTTAACCTAGATAGTCCAAGTGCCCGCTAGGTAACCTACATAGTCCAAGTGCCCGCTAATTAACCTACATAGTCCAAGTGCCCATTAAGTAACCTAGACAGTCCAAGTGCCCGCTAGGTAACCTCCATAGTCCAAGTGCCCGCTAATAAACCTATATAGTCCAAGTGCCCGCTAGGGAACCTGCATCGTCCAAGTGCCCGCTAGTTAATCTAGATAGTCCAAGTGCCCGCTAGTTAAGCTAGATAGTCCAAGTGGCCGCTAGTTAACCTAGATCGTCCAAGTGCCCGCTAGTTAACCTACATAGTCCAAGGTCCGCTAGTTAACCTAGATATTCCAAGTGCCCGCTAGTTAACCTACATAGTCCAAGGGCCCTCTATTTAACCTAGATAGTCCAAGTGCCCGCTAGGGGACGTACATAGTCCAAGTGCACGCTAGGTAACCTAGATAGTCTAAGGGCCCGCTAGTTAACCTACATAGTCCAACTGCCCGATAGGGAACCTACATAGTCCAAGTGTCCGCTAAGGTACGAACATAGTCCAAGTGCCCGCTAGGGAACCTACATAGTCCAAGTGCTCGCTAGGTAACCTAGATAGTCCAAGTGCCCGCTAGTTAACCTACATAGTCCAAGTGCCCGCTGAGGAACCTACATAGTCCAAGTGTCCGAAAGGGAACCTACGTATTCCAAGTCCCCATTAGGGCACCTAGATAGTCCAAGTGCCCATAGGGAACCTATATAGTCCAAGTGCCCTCTAGGGAAGCTACATAGTCAAAGTGCCCGCTAGGGAACCTGCATTGTACAAGTCCCCACTAGTTAACCTAGATAGTCCAAGTGCCCGCTAGGTAACCTAGATAGTCCAAGGGCCCGCTAGTTAACCTGCATAGTCCAAGTGCCCAATGAGGAACCTACATAGTCCACATGCCCGATAGGGAATCTTCATATTCCAAGTGCCCGTTAGGGAACCCAGATTGTCCAAGTGCCCATAGGGAACCTATATAGTCCAAGTTCCCTCTAGGGAAGCTACATATTCATAGTGCCCGCTAGGGAACCTGCATTGTCCAAGTGCCCGCTAGTTAACATACATTGTCCAAGTCCCTGATGGGGAACCTACATAGTCCAAGTATCCGCTAGGTAACCTACATAGTCCAAATGCCCGCTAGTAACGTACATAGTCCAAGTGCCCGTTAGGTAACCTAGATAGTCCAAATGCCCGCTAGGGAACCCACATAGTCCAAGTGCCCGTTAGAGAACTTACATAGTCAAAGCCCTGCTAGGGAACCTACATAGTCCAAGTGCCCGCTAAGTAACCTAGATAGTCCAAGTACCCGTTAGCTAACCTAGATAGTCCAAGTGTCCGCTAGGTAACCTCCATAGTCCAAGTGCCCGTTCGTTAACCTAGATAGTCCAAGTTCCTGTTAGCTAACCTCCATAGTCCAAGTGCCCGTTCGTTAACCTAGATAGTTCAAGTGCCCGCTAGGTAACCTAGACAGTCCAAGTGCCTGCTAGGTAACCTACATAGTCCAAGTGCCCGTTTGCTAACCTAGATCGTCAAAGGGCCCGCTAGTTAACCTACATAGTCCAAGGGCCCTCTAGTTAACCTAGATAGTCCAAGTGCCCGCTAGTTAACCTACATTGTCCAAGTCCCTGATGGGGAACGTACATAGTCCAAGTATCCGCTAGGTAACCTACATAGTCCAAATGCCCACTAGTAACGTACGTAGTCCAAATGCCCGTTAGGTAACCTACATAGTCCAAATGCCCGCTAGAAACCTACATAGTCCAAGTGCAAGAAGGGAACCTACATAATCCAAGTGCCCGCTAGGGAACCTACATAGTCCAAATGCCCGTTAGGTAACCTAGATAGTCCAAATGCCCGCTAGGGTACCCACATAGTCTAAGTGCCCGCGAGGTAACCTACATAGTCCAAGTGCCGATTCATTATCCTTGATTTTCGAAGTGCCCTCTAGGTAACCTAGACTGTCCAAGTGCCCGCTTGGTTACCTACATAGTCCACGTGCCCGTTCGTTAACCTAGATAGTACAAGAGCCCGCTAGTTAACCTACATAGTGCAAGGGCCCGCTAGTTAACCTAGATAGTCCAAGTGCCCGCTAGTTAACCTACATTGTCCAAGTCCCTGATGGGGAACCTACATAGTCCAAGTATCCGCTAGGTAACCTACATAGTCCAAATGCCCGCTAGTAACGTACATAGTCCAAGTGCCCGTTAGGTAACCTAGATAGTCCAAATGCCCGCTAGGGAACCCACATAGTCCAAGTGCCCGTTAGAGAACTTACATAGTCAAAGCCCTGCTAGGGAACCTACATAGTCCAAGTGCCCGCTAGGGAACCTAGATAGTCCAAGTACCCGTTAGCTAACCTAGATAGTCCAAGTGCCCGCTAGGTAACCTACATAATCCAAGTGCCCGTTCGTTAACCTAGATAGTCCAAGATCCTGTTAGCTAACCTACATAGTCCAAGTGCCCGTTCGTTAACCTAGATAGTTCAAGTGCCCGCTAGGTAACCTAGACAGTCCAAGTGCCTGCTAGGTAACCTACATAGTCCAAGTGCCCGCTAGTTAACCTAGATAGTCCAAGTGCCCGCTAGTTAACCTACATTGTCCAAGTCCCTGATGGGGAACCTACATTATCCAAGTATCCGCTAGGTAACCTACATAGTCCAAATGACCGCTAGTAACGTACATAGTCCAAGTGCCCGTTAGGTAACCTAGATAGTCCAAATGCCCGCTAGGGAACCCACATAGTCCAAGTGCCCGTTAGAGAACTTACATAGTCAAAGCCCTGCTAGGGAACCTACATAGTCCAAGTGCCCGCTAGGGAACCTAGATAGTCCAAGTACCCGTTAGCTAACCTAGATAGTCCAAGTGCCCTCTAGGTAACCTCCATAGTCCAAGTGCCCGTTCGTTAACCTAGATAGTCCAAGTTCCTGTTAGCTAACCTACATAGTCCAAGTGCCTGTTCATTAACCTAGATAGTTCAAGTGCCCGCTAGGTAACCTAGACAGTCCAAGTGCCTGCTAGGTAACCTACATAGTCCAAGTGCCCGCTAGGGAACCTACATATTCCAAGTGCCCGTTAGTTTACCTAGATAGTCAAAGTGCCTTCTAGGTAACCTAGATAGTCCAAATGCCCGCTAGGATACCCACAGAGTCCAACTGCCCGATAGGGAATCAACATAGTCCAAGTGCCCGCTAAGGGACCTACATAGTCCAAGTGCCCGTTAGGGAACCTACATAGTCCAAGTGCCCTCTAGGGAACCTGCATCGTCCATGTGCCCGCTAGTTAACCTAGATAGTCCAAGTGCCCGCTAGTTAACCTACATAGTCCAAGGTCCGTTAGTTAACCTAGATAGTCCAAGTGCCCTTTAGTTAACCTACATAGTCCAAGGGCCCTCTAGTTAACCTCGATAGTCCAAGTGCCCGCTAGGGGACGTACATAGTCCAAGTGCCCGCTGGGCAACCTAGATAGTCCAAGTGCCCGCTAGATTACCTACATAGTCCAAGTGCCCGCTGAGGAACCTACATAGTCCAAGTGTCCGAAAAGGAACCTACGTATTCCAAGTGCCCGTTAGGGCACCTAGATAGTCCAAGTAACCATAGGGAACCTATATAGTCCAAGTGCCCTCTAGGGAAGCTACATAGTCAAAGTGCCCGCTAGGGAACCTGCATTGTACAAGTGTCCGCTAGTTAACCTAGATAGTCCAAGTGCCCACTAGGTAACCTAGATAGTCGAAGGGCCCGCTAGTTAACCTACATAGTCCAAGTGCCCGATAGGGAACCTACATAGTCCAAGTGCCCAATGAGGAACCTACATAGTCCAAGTGCCCGATAGGGAATCTTCATATTCCAAGGGCCTGTTAGGGAACCCAGATAGTCCAAGTGCCCATAGGGAACCTATATGGTCCAAGTGCCCTCTAGGGAAGCTACATATTCATAGTGCCCGCTAGGGAACCTGCATCGTCCAAGTGCCCGCTAGTTAACCTACATTGTCCAAGTCCCTGATGGGGAACCTACATAGTCCAAGTATCCGCTAGGTAACCTACATAGTCCAAATGCCCGCTAGTAACGTACATAGTCCAAGTGCGCGCTAGGTAACCTACATATTCCAAGTTCCCGCTAGGTAACCTAGATAGTCCAATTGCCCGCTAGGTAACCTACATAGTCCAAGAGCCGGCAGGTAACTTAGATAGTTCAAGTGCCCGCTAGGTTAGCTGCATAGATAGTTACCTAACCTAGATAGTCCAAGTGCCCGTTAGGTTACCTACATAGTCCACGTGCCCGTTCGTTAACCTAGATAGTACAATTGCCCGCTAGGTAACCTACATAGTCCAAGAGCCGGAAGGTAACTTAGACAGTTCAAGTGCCCGCTAGGTTACCTGCATAGTCCAAGTGCCCGTTAAGTAACCTAGATAGTCCAAGTGCCCGCTAGGTAACCTACATAGTCCAAGTGCCCGCTAGGTAACCTAGATAGTCCAAGTACCCGTTAGCTAACCTAGATAATCCAAGTGCCCGCTAGGTAACCTTCATAGTCCAAGTTCCCGTTAGGTAACCTAGATAGGCAAAGTGCCCGCTAGTTAACCTACATAGTACAATGGCCCGCTAGTTGACCTAGATAGTCCAAGTGCCAGCTAGTTAACCTAGATAGTCAAAGTGCCCGCTAGTTAACCTAAGTAGTACAAATGTCCGATAGGGATCCTACATAGTCCAAGTGCCCGCTAGGTAACCTAGATATTCCAAGTTCCAGTTTGCTAACCTAGATAGTCCAAGTGCCCGCTAGGTAACCTACGTAGTACAAGTGCCCATTCGTTAACCTAGATAGTCGAAGTGCCTGCTAGTTAACCTATACTGTCCAAGTGCCCGCTAGGTTACTTACATAGTCCAAGTGCACTTTCGTTAACTTAGATAGTCCAAGTCGCGGTAGGTAACCAACACAGTCCAAGGGCCGCTAGGTAACCTATATAGCCCAAGTGCCCGCTAGTTAGCCTATAGTCCAAGTGCCCTCTAGGTAACCTACATATTCCATGTTTCCGCTAGGTAACCTAGATAGTCCAAGTGCCCGTTACCTAACCTAGATAGTCCAAGTGCCCGTTAGGTTACCTACATAGTCCACGTGCCCGTTCGTTAACCTAGATAGTCCAATTGCCCGCTAGGTAACCTACACAGTCCAAGGGCCGGCTAGGTCACCTTTAGAATCCAAGTGCCCACTAGGTAATCTAGATAGTCCAGGTGCCCGTTAGGTAACCTAGATAGTCCAAGTGCCCGCTAGTTAACCTACACAGTCCAAGTGCCCGCTGGTTAACTTAAACAGTCCAAGTGCCCGCTAGGTTACCTGCATAGTCCAAGTGCCCGTTAGGTAACCTAGATAGTCCAAGTGCCCGCTAGGTAACCTACATAGTCCAAGTGCCCACTAGGTAACCTAGATAGTCCAAGTACCCGTTAGCTAACCTAGATAGTCCAAGTGCCCGCTAGGTAACCTCCATAGTTCAAGTGCCCGCTAGGTAACCTACATAGTCCAAGTGCCCGTTCGTTAACCTAGATAGTCCAAGTTCCTGTTAGCTAACTTACATAGTCCAAGTGCCCGTTCGTTAACCTAGATAGTCCAAGTGCCTGCTAGGTAACCTAAATAGTCCAAGTGCCCGTTTGCTAACCTAGATCGTCAAAGGGCCCGCTAGTTAACCTACATAGTCCAAGGGCCCGCTAGTTAACCTAGATAGTCCAAGTGCCCGCTAGTTAACCTACATTGTCCAAGTCCCTGATGGGGAACTTACATAGTCCAAGTATCCGCTAGGTAACCTACATAGTCCAAATGCCCGCTAGTAACGTACATAGTCCAAGTGCCCGTTAGGTAACCTATATAGTCCAAATGCCCGCTAGGGAACCCACATAGCCCAAGTGCCCATTAGAGAACTTACATAATCAAAGCCCTGCTAGGGAACCTACATAGTCCAAGTGCCCGCTAGGGAACCTAGATAGTCTAAGTACCCGTTAGCTAACCTAGATAGTCCAAGTGCCCGCTAGGTAACCTCCATAGTCCAAGTGCCCGTTCGTTAACCTAGATAGTCTAAGTTCCTGTTAGCTAACCTACATAGTCCAAGTGTCCGTTCGTTAACCTAGATAGTTCAAGTGCCCGCTAGGTAACCTATACAGTCCAAGTGCCTGCTAGGTAACCTACATAGTCTCAGTGCCCGCTAGGGACCTACATAGTCCAAGTGCCCGCTAGGTAACCTACATAGTCCAAGTGCCCGTTAGTTAACCTAGATAGTCAAAGTGCCTGCTAGGCAACCTAGATACTCCAAATGCCCGCTAGGGTACCCACATAGTCCAACTGCCCGATAGGGAACCAACATAGTCCAAGTGCCCGCTAAGGGACCTACATAGTCCAAGTGACCGCTAGGGAACCTACATAGTCCAAATGCCCGTTAGGGTACCCACAGAGTCCAACTGCCCGATAGGGAACCAACATAGTCCAAGTGCCCGCTAAGGGACCTACATAGTCCAAGTGCCCGTTAGGGAACCTACATAGTCCAAGTGCCCTCTAGGGAACCTGAATCGTCCAAGTGCCCGCCAGTTAACATAGAGAGTCTAAGTTCCCGCTAGTTAACCTAGATAGTCCAAGTGCCCGCTAGTTAACATAGATCGTCCAAGTGCCCGCTAGTTAACCTACATAGTCCAAGGTCCGTTAGTTAACCTAGATAGTCCAAGTGCCCTCTAGATAACCTACATAGTCCAAGGGCCCTCTAGTTAACCTCGATAGTCCAAGTGCCCGCTAGGGGACGTACATAGTCCAAGTGCCCGCTGGACAACCTAGATAGTCCAAGTGCCCGCTAGTTAACCTACATAGTCCAAGTGCCCGCTGAGGAACCTACATAGACGAAGTGTCCGAAAGGGAACCTACGTATTCCAAGTGCCCGTTAGGGCACCTAGATAGTCCAAGTAACCATAGGGAACCTATATAGTCCAAGTGCCCTCTAGGGAAGCTACATAGTCAAAGTGCCCGCTAGGGAACCTGCATTGTACAAGTGCCCGCTAGTTAACCTAGATAGTACAAGTGCCCGCTAGGTAACCTAGATAGTCGAAGGGCCCGCTAGTTAACCTACATAGTCCAAGTGCCCGATAGGGAACCTACATAGTCCAAGTGCCCGATAGGGAACCCAGATAGTCCAAGTGCCCATAGGGAACCTATATGGTCCAAGTGCCCTCTAGGGAAGCTACATATTCATAGTGCCCGCTAGGGAACCTGCATTGTCCAAGTGCCCGCTAGTTAACCAAGATTGTCCAAGTGTCCGCTAGTAAACCTACATAGTCCAAGTTCCCGTTAGGTAACCAAGATAGGCCAAGTGCCCGCAAGGTAACCTACATAGTCCAAGTGCCCGCTAGGTAACCTAGATATTCCAAGTTCCGGTTTACTAACCTAGATAGTCCAAGGGCCCGGTAGGTAACCTACATAGTCCAAGTGCCCATTCGTTAACCTAGATAGTCCAAGTGCCCGCTAGGTAACCTATACTGTCCAAGTGCCCGCTAGGTTACCTACATAGTCCATGTGCACGTTCGTTAACTTAGATAGTCCAAGTTGCGCTAGGTAACATACATAGACCAAGGAGCCGCTAGGTAACCTATCTAGTCCAAGTGCCCGCTAGTTAAACTATAGTCCAAGTGCCCGCTAGGTAACCTACATATTCCAAGTTCCCGCTAGGTAACCTAGATAGTCCAAGTGCCCGTTACCTAACCTAGATATTCCAAGTGCCCATTAGGTTACCTACATAGTCCACGTGCCGGTTCGTTAACCTAGATAGTCCAAGTGCCCGCTAATTAACCTACATAGTCCAAGTGCCCACTAATTAACCTACATAGTCCAAGTGCCCGTTAGGTAACCTAGACAATCCAAGTGCCCGCTAGGTAACCTCCATAGTCCAAGTGCCCGCTAATTAACCTATATAGTCCAAGTGCCCGCTAGGGAACCTGCATCGTCCAAGTGCCCGCTAGTTAATCTAGATAGTCCAAGTGCCCGCTAGTTAACCTACATAGTCCAAGGGCCCTCTATTTAACCTAGATAGTCCAAGTGCCCGCTAGGGGACGTACATAGTCCAAGTGCCCGCTAGGTAACCTAGATATTCTAGGGGCCCGCTAGTTAACCTACATAGTCCAACTGCCTGATAGGGAACCTACATAGTCCAAGATCCCGCTAAGGGACGAACATAGTCCAAGTGCCCGCTAGGGAACCTACATAGTCCAAGTGCCCGCTAGGTAACCTAGATAGTCCAAGTGCCCGCTAGTTAACCTACATAGTCCAAGTGCCCGCTGAGGAACCTACATACTCCAAGTGTCCGAAAGGGAACCTACGTATTCCAAGTGCCCATTAGGGCACCTAGATAGTCCAAGTGCCCATAGGGAACCTATATGGTCCAAGTGCCCTCTAGGGAAACTACATATTCATAGTGCCCGCAAGGGAACCTGCATTGTCCAAGTGCCCGCTAGTTATCCTAGATCGTCCAAGGGTCCGCTAGTAAACCTACATAGTCCAAGTTCCCGTTAGGTAACCTAGATAGGCCAAGTGCCCGCTAGTTAACCTACATAGTACAATGGCCCGCTAGTTGACATAGATAGTCCAAGTGCCCGCTAGTTAACCTCGCTAGTCAAAGTGCCCTCTAGTTAACCTAAGTAGTACAAATGTCCAATAGGGATCCTACATAATCCAAGTGCCCGCTAGGTAACCTAGATATTCCAAGTTCCGGTTTGCTAACCTAGATAGTCCAAGTACCCGCTAGGTAACCTATACTCTCCAAGTGCCCGCTAGGTTACTTACATAGTCCAAGTGCACGTTCGTTAACTTAGATAGTCCAAGTCGCGTTAGGTAACCAACATAATGTAAGGGCCGCTAGGTAACCTATATAGTCCAAGTGCCCGCTAGTTAACCTATAGTCCAAGTGCCCTCTAGGTAACTTAAACAGTCCAAGTGCCCGCTAGGTTACCTGCATAGTCCAAGTGCCCGCTAGGTAACCTACACAGTCCAAGTGCCTGCTAGGTAACCTACATAGTCCAAGTGCCCGTTTGCTAACCTAGATCGTCAAAGGGCCCGCTAGTTAACCTACATAGTCCAAGGGCCCTCTAGTTAACCTAGATAGTCCAAGTGCCCGCTAGTTAACCTACATGGTCCAAGTCCCTGATGGGGAGCCTACATAGTCCAAGTATCCGCTAGGTAACCTACATAGTCCAAATGCCCACTAGTAACGTACGTAGTCCAAATGCCCGTTAGGTAACCTAGATAGTCCAAATGCCCGCTAGGGAACCTACATAGCCCAAGTGCCCGCTAGGTAACCTACATAGTCCAAATGCCCGCTAGAAACCTACATAGTCCAAGTGCAAGAAGGGAACCTACATAATCCAAGTGCCCGCTAGGGAACCTACATAGTCCAAATGCCCGTTAGGTAACCTAGATAGTCCAAATGCCCGCTAGGGTACCCACATAGTCTAAGTGCCCGCGAGGTAACCTACATAGTCCAAGTGCCCATTCATTAACCTAGATTTTCCAAGTGCCCTCTAGGTAACCTAGACTGTCCAAGTGCCCGCTTGGTTACCTACATAGTCCACGTGCCCGTTCGTTAACCTAGAAAGTACCAGAGCCCGCTAGTTAACCTACATAGTCCAAGGGCCCGCTAGTTAACCTAGATAGTCCAAGTGCCCGCTAGTTAACCTACATTGTCCAAGTCCCTGATGGGGAACTTACATAGTCCAAGTATCCGCTAGGTAACCTACATAGTCCAAATGCCCGCTAGTAACGTACATAGTCCAAGTGCCCGTTAGGTAACCTATATAGTCCAAATGCCCGCTAGGGAACCCACATAGCCCAAGTGCCCATTAGAGAACTTACATAATCAAAGCCCTGCTAGGGAACCTACATAGTCCAAGTGCCCGCTAGGGAACCTAGATAGTCTAAGTACCCGTTAGCTAACCTAGATAGTCCAAGTGCCCGCTAGGTAACCTCCATAGTCCAAGTGCCCGTTCGTTAACCTAGATAGTCTAAGTTCCTGTTAGCTAACCTACATAGTCCAAGTGTCCGTTCGTTAACCTAGATAGTTCAAGTGCCCGCTAGGTAACCTATACAGTCCAAGTGCCTGCTAGGTAACCTACATAGTCTCAGTGCCCGCTAGGGACCTACATAGTCCAAGTGCCCGCTAGGTAACCTACATAGTCCAAGTGCCCGTTAGTTAACCTAGATAGTCAAAGTGCCTGCTAGGCAACCTAGATACTCCAAATGCCCGCTAGGGTACCCACATAGTCCAACTGCCCGATAGGGAACCAACATAGTCCAAGTGCCCGCTAAGGGACCTACATAGTCCAAGTGACCGCTAGGGAACCTACATAGTCCAAATGCCCGTTAGGGTACCCACAGAGTCCAACTGCCCGATAGGGAACCAACATAGTCCAAGTGCCCGCTAAGGGACCTACATAGTCCAAGTGCCCGTTAGGGAACCTACATAGTCCAAGTGCCCTCTAGGGAACCTGAATCGTCCAAGTGCCCGCCAGTTAACATAGAGAGTCTAAGTTCCCGCTAGTTAACCTAGATAGTCCAAGTGCCCGCTAGTTAACATAGATCGTCCAAGTGCCCGCTAGTTAACCTACATAGTCCAAGGTCCGTTAGTTAACCTAGATAGTCCAAGTGCCCTCTAGATAACCTACATAGTCCAAGGGCCCTCTAGTTAACCTCGATAGTCCAAGTGCCCGCTAGGGGACGTACATAGTCCAAGTGCCCGCTGGACAACCTAGATAGTCCAAGTGCCCGCTAGTTAACCTACATAGTCCAAGTGCCCGCTGAGGAACCTACATAGACGAAGTGTCCGAAAGGGAACCTACGTATTCCAAGTGCCCGTTAGGGCACCTAGATAGTCCAAGTAACCATAGGGAACCTATATAGTCCAAGTGCCCTCTAGGGAAGCTACATAGTCAAAGTGCCCGCTAGGGAACCTGCATTGTACAAGTGCCCGCTAGTTAACCTAGATAGTACAAGTGCCCGCTAGGTAACCTAGATAGTCGAAGGGCCCGCTAGTTAACCTACATAGTCCAAGTGCCCGATAGGGAACCTACATAGTCCAAGTGCCCGATAGGGAACCCAGATAGTCCAAGTGCCCATAGGGAACCTATATGGTCCAAGTGCCCTCTAGGGAAGCTACATATTCATAGTGCCCGCTAGGGAACCTGCATTGTCCAAGTGCCCGCTAGTTAACCAAGATTGTCCAAGTGTCCGCTAGTAAACCTACATAGTCCAAGTTCCCGTTAGGTAACCTAGATAGGCCAAGTGCCCGCAAGGTAACCTACATAGTCCAAGTGCCCGCTAGGTAACCTAGATATTCCAAGTTCCGGTTTACTAACCTAGATAGTCCAAGGGCCCGGTAGGTAACCTACATAGTCCAAGTGCCCATTCGTTAACCTAGATAGTCCAAGTGCCCGCTAGGTAACCTATACTGTCCAAGTGCCCGCTAGGTTACCTACATAGTCCATGTGCACGTTCGTTAACTTAGATAGTCCAAGTTGCGCTAGGTAACATACATAGACCAAGGAGCCGCTAGGTAACCTATCTAGTCCAAGTGCCCGCTAGTTAAACTATAGTCCAAGTGCCCGCTAGGTAACCTACATATTCCAAGTTCCCGCTAGGTAACCTAGATAGTCCAAGTGCCCGTTACCTAACCTAGATATTCCAAGTGCCCATTAGGTTACCTATATAGTCCACGTGCCGGTTCGTTAACCTAGATAGTCCAAGTGCCCGCTAATTAACCTACATAGTCCAAGTGCCCACTAATTAACCTACATAGTCCAAGTGCCCGTTAGGTAACCTAGACAATCCAAGTGCCCGCTAGGTAACCTCCATAGTCCAAGTGCCCGCTAATTAACCTATATAGTCCAAGTGCCCGCTAGGGAACCTGCATCGTCCAAGTGCCCGCTAGTTAATCTAGATAGTCCAAGTGCCCGCTAGTTAACCTACATAGTCCAAGGGCCCTCTATTTAACCTAGATAGTCCAAGTGCCCGCTAGGGGACGTACATAGTCCAAGTGCCCGCTAGGTAACCTAGATATTCTAGGGGCCCGCTAGTTAACCTACATAGTCCAACTGCCTGATAGGGAACCTACATAGTCCAAGATCCCGCTAAGGGACGAACATAGTCCAAGTGCCCGCTAGGGAACCTACATAGTCCAAGTGCCCGCTAGGTAACCTAGATAGTCCAAGTGCCCGCTAGTTAACCTACATAGTCCAAGTGCCCGCTGAGGAACCTACATACTCCAAGTGTCCGAAAGGGAACCTACGTATTCCAAGTGCCCATTAGGGCACCTAGATAGTCCAAGTGCCCATAGGGAACCTATATGGTCCAAGTGCCCTCTAGGGAAACTACATATTCATAGTGCCCGCAAGGGAACCTGCATTGTCCAAGTGCCCGCTAGTTATCCTAGATCGTCCAAGGGTCCGCTAGTAAACCTACATAGTCCAAGTTCCCGTTAGGTAACCTAGATAGGCCAAGTGCCCGCTAGTTAACCTACATAGTACAATGGCCCGCTAGTTGACATAGATAGTCCAAGTGCCCGCTAGTTAACCTCGCTAGTCAAAGTGCCCTCTAGTTAACCTAAGTAGTACAAATGTCCAATAGGGATCCTACATAATCCAAGTGCCCGCTAGGTAACCTAGATATTCCAAGTTCCGGTTTGCTAACCTAGATAGTCCAAGTACCCGCTAGGTAACCTATACTCTCCAAGTGCCCGCTAGGTTACTTACATAGTCCAAGTGCACGTTCGTTAACTTAGATAGTCCAAGTCGCGTTAGGTAACCAACATAATGTAAGGGCCGCTAGGTAACCTATATAGTCCAAGTGCCCGCTAGTTAACCTATAGTCCAAGTGCCCTCTAGGTAACTTAAACAGTCCAAGTGCCCGCTAGGTTACCTGCATAGTCCAAGTGCCCGCTAGGTAACCTACACAGTCCAAGTGCCTGCTAGGTAACCTACATAGTCCAAGTGCCCGTTTGCTAACCTAGATCGTCAAAGGGCCCGCTAGTTAACCTACATAGTCCAAGGGCCCTCTAGTTAACCTAGATAGTCCAAGTGCCCGCTAGTTAACCTACATGGTCCAAGTCCCTGATGGGGAGCCTACATAGTCCAAGTATCCGCTAGGTAACCTACATAGTCCAAATGCCCACTAGTAACGTACGTAGTCCAAATGCCCGTTAGGTAACCTAGATAGTCCAAATGCCCGCTAGGGAACCTACATAGCCCAAGTGCCCGCTAGGTAACCTACATAGTCCAAATGCCCGCTAGAAACCTACATAGTCCAAGTGCAAGAAGGGAACCTACATAATCCAAGTGCCCGCTAGGGAACCTACATAGTCCAAATGCCCGTTAGGTAACCTAGATAGTCCAAATGCCCGCTAGGGTACCCACATAGTCTAAGTGCCCGCGAGGTAACCTACATAGTCCAAGTGCCCATTCATTAACCTAGATTTTCCAAGTGCCCTCTAGGTAACCTAGACTGTCCAAGTGCCCGCTTGGTTACCTACATAGTCCACGTGCCCGTTCGTTAACCTAGAAAGTACCAGAGCCCGCTAGTTAACCTACATAGTCCAAGGGCCCGCTAGTTAACCTAGATAGTCCAAGTGCCCGCTAGTTAACCTACATTGTCCATGTCCCTGATGGGGAACCTACATAGTCCAAGTATCCGCTAGGTAACCTACATAGTCCAAATGCCCGCTGGTAACGTACATAGTCCAAGTGCCCGTTAGGTAACCTAGATAGTCCAAATGCCCGCTAGGGAACCCACATAGTCCAAGTGCCCGTTAGAGAACTTAGATAGTCAAAGCCCTGCTAGGGAACCTAGATAGTCCAAATGCCCGCTAGGGAACCCACATAGTCCAAGTGCCCGTTAGAGAACTTACATAGTCAAAGCCCTGCTAGGGAACCTACATAGTCCAAGTGCCCGCTAAGTAACCTAGATAGTCCAAGTACCCGTTAGCTAACCTAGATAGTCCAAGTGTCCGCTAGGTAACCTCCATAGTCCAAGTGCCCGTTCGTTAACCTAGATAGTCCAAGTTCCTGTTAGCTAACCTACATAGTCCAAGTGCCCGTTCGTTAACCTAGATAGTTCAAGTGCCCGCTAGGTAACCTAGACAGTCCAAGTGCCTGCTAGGTAACCTACATAGTCCAAGTGCCCGTTTGCTAACCTAGATCGTCAAAGGGCCCGCTAGTTAACCTACATAGTCCAAGGGCCCTCTAGTTAACCTAGATAGTCCAAGTGCCCGCTAGTTAACCTACATTGTCCAAGTCCCTGATGGGGAACGTACATAGTCCAAGTATCCGCTAGGTAACCTACATAGTCCAAATGCCCACTAGTAACGTACGTAGTCCAAATGCCCGTTAGGTAACCTACATAGTCCAAATGCCCGCTAGAAACCTACATAGTCCAAGTGCAAGAAGGGAACCTACATAATCCAAGTGCCCGCTAGGGAACCTACATAGTCCAAATGCCCGTTAGGTAACCTAGATAGTCCAAATGCCCGCTAGGGTACCCACATAGTCTAAGTGCCCGCGAGGTAACCTACATAGTCCAAGTGCCGATTCATTAACCTTGATTTTCGAAGTGCCCTCTAGGTAACCTAGACTGTCCAAGTGCCCGCTTGGTTACCTACATAGTCCACGTGCCCGTTCGTTAACCTAGATAGTACAAGAGCCCGCTAGTTAACCTACATAGTGCAAGGGCCCGCTAGTTAACCTAGATAGTCCAAGTGCCCGCTAGTTAACCTACATTGTCCAAGTCCCTGATGGGGAACCTACATAGTCCAAGTATCCACTAGGTAACCTACATAGTCCAAATGCCCGCTAGTAACGTACATAGTCCAAGTGCCCGTTAGGTAACCTAGATAGTCCAAATGCCCGCTAGGGAACCCACATAGTCCAAGTGCCCGTTAGAGAACTTACATAGTCAAAGCCCTGCTAGGGAACCTACATAGTCCAAGTGCCCGCTAGGGAACCTAGATAGTCCAAGTACCCGTTAGCTAACCTAGATAGTCCAAGTGCCCGCTAGGTAACCTACATAATCCAAGTGCCCGTTCGTTAACCTAGATAGTCCAAGATCCTGTTAGCTAACCTACATAGTCCAAGTGCCCGTTCGTTAACCTAGATAGTTCAAGTGCCCGCTAGGTAACCTAGACAGTCCAAGTGCCTGCTAGGTAACCTACATAGTCCAAGTGCCCGCTAGTTAACCTAGATAGTCCAAGTGCCCGCTAGTTAACCTACATTGTCCAAGTCCCTGATGGGGAACCTACATTATCCAAGTATCCGCTAGGTAACCTACATAGTCCAAATGACCGCTAGTAACGTACATAGTCCAAGTGCCCGTTAGGTAACCTAGATAGTCCAAATGCCCGCTAGGGAACCCACATAGTCCAAGTGCCCGTTAGAGAACTTACATAGTCAAAGCCCTGCTAGGGAACCTACATAGTCCAAGTGCCCGCTAGGGAACCTAGATAGTCCAAGTACCCGTTAGCTAACCTAGATAGTCCAAGTGCCCTCTAGGTAACCTCCATAGTCCAAGTGCCCGTTCGTTAACCTAGATAGTCCAAGTTCCTGTTAGCTAACCTACATAGTCCAAGTGCCTGTTCATTAACCTAGATAGTTCAAGTGCCCGCTAGGTAACCTAGACAGTCCAAGTGCCTGCTAGGTAACCTACATAGTCCAAGTGCCCGCTAGGGAACCTACATATTCCAAGTGCCCGTTAGTTTACCTAGATAGTCAAAGTGCCTTCTAGGTAACCTAGATAGTCCAAATGCCCGCTAGGATACCCACAGAGTCCAACTGCCCGATAGGGAATCAACATAGTCCAAGTGCCCGCTAAGGGACCTACATAGTCCAAGTGCCCGTTAGGGAACCTACATAGTCCAAGTGCCCTCTAGGGAACCTGCATCGTCCATGTGCCCGCTAGTTAACCTAGATAGTCCAAGTGCCCGCTAGTTAACCTACATAGTCCAAGGTCCGTTAGTTAACCTAGATAGTCCAAGTGCCCTTTAGTTAACCTACATAGTCCAAGGGCCCTCTAGTTAACCTCGATAGTCCAAGTGCCCGCTAGGGGACGTACATAGTCCAAGTGCCCGCTGGGCAACCTAGATAGTCCAAGTGCCCGCTAGATTACCTACATAGTCCAAGTGCCCGCTGAGGAACCTACATAGTCCAAGTGTCCGAAAAGGAACCTACGTATTCCAAGTGCCCGTTAGGGCACCTAGATAGTCCAAGTAACCATAGGGAACCTATATAGTCCAAGTGCCCTCTAGGGAAGCTACATAGTCAAAGTGCCTGCTAGGGAACCTGCATTGTACAAGTGTCCGCTAGTTAACCTAGATAGTCCAAGTGCCCACTAGGTAACCTAGATAGTCGAAGGGCCCGCTAGTTAACCTACATAGTCCAAGTGCCCGATAGGGAACCTACATAGTCCAAGTGCCCAATGAGGAACCTACATAGTCCAAGTGCCCGATAGGGAATCTTCATATTCCAAGGGCCTGTTAGGGAACCCAGATAGTCCAAGTGCCCATAGGGAACCTATATGGTCCAAGTGCCCTCTAGGGAAGCTACATATTCATAGTGCCCGCTAGGGAACCTGCATCGTCCAAGTGCCCGCTAGTTAACCTACATTGTCCAAGTCCCTGATGGGGAACCTACATAGTCCAAGTATCCGCTAGGTAACCTACATAGTCCAAATGCCCGCTAGTAACGTACATAGTCCAAGTGCGCGCTAGGTAACCTACATATTCCAAGTTCCCGCTAGGTAACCTAGATAGTCCAATTGCCCGCTAGGTAACCTACATAGTCCAAGAGCCGGCAGGTAACTTAGATAGTTCAAGTGCCCGCTAGGTTAGCTGCATAGATAGTTACCTAACCTAGATAGTCCAAGTGCCCGTTAGGTTACCTACATAGTCCACGTGCCCGTTCGTTAACCTAGATAGTACAATTGCCCGCTAGGTAACCTACATAGTCCAAGAGCCGGAAGGTAACTTAGACAGTTCAAGTGCCCGCTAGGTTACCTGCATAGTCCAAGTGCCCGTTAAGTAACCTAGATAGTCCAAGTGCCCGCTAGGTAACCTACATAGTCCAAGTGCCCGCTAGGTAACCTAGATAGTCCAAGTACCCGTTAGCTAACCTAGATAGTCCAAGTGCCCGCTAGGTAACCTTCATAGTCCAAGTTCCCGTTAGGTAACCTAGATAGGCAAAGTGCCCGCTAGTTAACCTACATAGTACAATGGCCCGCTAGTTGACCTAGATAGTCCAAGTGCCAGCTAGTTAACCTAGATAGTCAAAGTGCCCGCTAGTTAACCTAAGTAGTACAAATGTCCGATAGGGATCCTACATAGTCCAAGTGCCCGCTAGGTAACCTAGATATTCCAAGTTCCAGTTTGCTAACCTAGATAGTCCAAGTGCCCGCTAGGTAACCTACGTAGTACAAGTGCCCATTCGTTAACCTAGATAGTCGAAGTGCCTGCTAGTTAACCTAAACTGTCCAAGTGCCCGCTAGGTTACTTACATAGTCCAAGTGCACTTTCGTTAACTTAGATAGTCCAAGTCGCGGTAGGTAACCAACACAGTCCAAGGGCCGCTAGGTAACCTATATAGCCCAAGTGCCCGCTAGTTAGCCTATAGTCCAAGTGCCCTCTAGGTAACCTACATATTCCATGTTTCCGCTAGGTAACCTAGATAGTCCAAGTGCCCGTTACCTAACCTAGATAGTCCAAGTGCCCGTTAGGTTACCTACATAGTCCACGTGCCCGTTCGTTAACCTAGATAGTCCAATTGCCCGCTAGGTAACCTACACAGTCCAAGGGCCGGCTAGGTCACCTTTAGAATCCAAGTGCCCACTAGGTAATCTAGATAGTCCAGGTGCCCGTTAGGTAACCTAGATAGTCCAAGTGCCCGCTAGTTAACCTACACAGTCCAAGTGCCCGCTGGTTAACTTAAACAGTCCAAGTGCCCGCTAGGTTACCTGCATAGTCCAAGTGCCCGTTAGGTAACCTAGATAGTCCAAGTGCCCGCTAGGTAACCTACATAGTCCAAGTGCCCACTAGGTAACCTAGATAGTCCAAGTACCCGTTAGCTAACCTAGATAGTCCAAGTGCCCGCTAGGTAACCTCCATAGTTCAAGTGCCCGCTAGGTAACCTACATAGTCCAAGTGCCCGTTCGTTAACCTAGATAGTCCAAGTTCCTGTTAGCTAACTTACATAGTCCAAGTGCCCGTTCGTTAACCTAGATAGTCCAAGTGCCTGCTAGGTAACCTAAATAGTCCAAGTGCCCGTTTGCTAACCTAGATCGTCAAAGGGCCCGCTAGTTAACCTACATAGTCCAAGGGCCCGCTAGTTAACCTAGATAGTCCAAGTGCCCGCTAGTTAACCTACATTGTCCAAGTCCCTGATGGGGAACTTACATAGTCCAAGTATCCGCTAGGTAACCTACATAGTCCAAATGCCCGCTAGTAACGTACATAGTCCAAGTGCCCGTTAGGTAACCTATATAGTCCAAATGCCCGCTAGGGAACCCACATAGCCCAAGTGCCCATTAGAGAACTTACATAATCAAAGCCCTGCTAGGGAACCTACATAGTCCAAGTGCCCGCTAGGGAACCTAGATAGTCTAAGTACCCGTTAGCTAACCTAGATAGTCCAAGTGCCCGCTAGGTAACCTCCATAGTCCAAGTGCCCGTTCGTTAACCTAGATAGTCTAAGTTCCTGTTAGCTAACCTACATAGTCCAAGTGTCCGTTCGTTAACCTAGATAGTTCAAGTGCCCGCTAGGTAACCTATACAGTCCAAGTGCCTGCTAGGTAACCTACATAGTCTCAGTGCCCGCTAGGGACCTACATAGTCCAAGTGCCCGCTAGGTAACCTACATAGTCCAAGTGCCCGTTAGTTAACCTAGATAGTCAAAGTGCCTGCTAGGCAACCTAGATACTCCAAATGCCCGCTAGGGTACCCACATAGTCCAACTGCCCGATAGGGAACCAACATAGTCCAAGTGCCCGCTAAGGGACCTACATAGTCCAAGTGACCGCTAGGGAACCTACATAGTCCAAATGCCCGTTAGGGTACCCACAGAGTCCAACTGCCCGATAGGGAACCAACATAGTCCAAGTGCCCGCTAAGGGACCTACATAGTCCAAGTGCCCGTTAGGGAACCTACATAGTCCAAGTGCCCTCTAGGGAACCTGAATCGTCCAAGTGCCCGCCAGTTAACATAGAGAGTCTAAGTTCCCGCTAGTTAACCTAGATAGTCCAAGTGCCCGCTAGTTAACATAGATCGTCCAAGTGCCCGCTAGTTAACCTACATAGTCCAAGGTCCGTTAGTTAACCTAGATAGTCCAAGTGCCCTCTAGATAACCTACATAGTCCAAGGGCCCTCTAGTTAACCTCGATAGTCCAAGTGCCCGCTAGGGGACGTACATAGTCCAAGTGCCCGCTGGACAACCTAGATAGTCCAAGTGCCCGCTAGTTAACCTACATAGTCCAAGTGCCCGCTGAGGAACCTACATAGACGAAGTGTCCGAAAGGGAACCTACGTATTCCAAGTGCCCGTTAGGGCACCTAGATAGTCCAAGTAACCATAGGGAACCTATATAGTCCAAGTGCCCTCTAGGGAAGCTACATAGTCAAAGTGCCCGCTAGGGAACCTGCATTGTACAAGTGCCCGCTAGTTAACCTAGATAGTACAAGTGCCCGCTAGGTAACCTAGATAGTCGAAGGGCCCGCTAGTTAACCTACATAGTCCAAGTGCCCGATAGGGAACCTACATAGTCCAAGTGCCCGATAGGGAACCCAGATAGTCCAAGTGCCCATAGGGAACCTATATGGTCCAAGTGCCCTCTAGGGAAGCTACATATTCATAGTGCCCGCTAGGGAACCTGCATTGTCCAAGTGCCCGCTAGTTAACCAAGATTGTCCAAGTGTCCGCTAGTAAACCTACATAGTCCAAGTTCCCGTTAGGTAACCAAGATAGGCCAAGTGCCCGCAAGGTAACCTACATAGTCCAAGTGCCCGCTAGGTAACCTAGATATTCCAAGTTCCGGTTTACTAACCTAGATAGTCCAAGGGCCCGGTAGGTAACCTACATAGTCCAAGTGCCCATTCGTTAACCTAGATAGTCCAAGTGCCCGCTAGGTAACCTATACTGTCCAAGTGCCCGCTAGGTTACCTACATAGTCCATGTGCACGTTCGTTAACTTAGATAGTCCAAGTTGCGCTAGGTAACATACATAGACCAAGGAGCCGCTAGGTAACCTATCTAGTCCAAGTGCCCGCTAGTTAAACTATAGTCCAAGTGCCCGCTAGGTAACCTACATATTCCAAGTTCCCGCTAGGTAACCTAGATAGTCCAAGTGCCCGTTACCTAACCTAGATATTCCAAGTGCCCTTTAGGTTACCTACATAGTCCACGTGCCGGTTCGTTAACCTAGATAGTCCAAGTGCCCGCTAATTAACCTACATAGTCCAAGTGCCCACTAATTAACCTACATAGTCCAAGTGCCCGTTAGGTAACCTAGACAATCCAAGTGCCCGCTAGGTAACCTCCATAGTCCAAGTGCCCGCTAATTAACCTATATAGTCCAAGTGCCCGCTAGGGAACCTGCATCGTCCAAGTGCCCGCTAGTTAATCTAGATAGTCCAAGTGCCCGCTAGTTAACCTACATAGTCCAAGGGCCCTCTATTTAACCTAGATAGTCCAAGTGCCCGCTAGGGGACGTACATAGTCCAAGTGCCCGCTAGGTAACCTAGATATTCTAGGGGCCCGCTAGTTAACCTACATAGTCCAACTGCCTGATAGGGAACCTACATAGTCCAAGATCCCGCTAAGGGACGAACATAGTCCAAGTGCCCGCTAGGGAACCTACATAGTCCAAGTGCCCGCTAGGTAACCTAGATAGTCCAAGTGCCCGCTAGTTAACCTACATAGTCCAAGTGCCCGCTGAGGAACCTACATACTCCAAGTGTCCGAAAGGGAACCTACGTATTCCAAGTGCCCATTAGGGCACCTAGATAGTCCAAGTGCCCATAGGGAACCTATATGGTCCAAGTGCCCTCTAGGGAAACTACATATTCATAGTGCCCGCAAGGGAACCTGCATTGTCCAAGTGCCCGCTAGTTATCCTAGATCGTCCAAGGGTCCGCTAGTAAACCTACATAGTCCAAGTTCCCGTTAGGTAACCTAGATAGGCCAAGTGCCCGCTAGTTAACCTACATAGTACAATGGCCCGCTAGTTGACATAGATAGTCCAAGTGCCCGCTAGTTAACCTCGCTAGTCAAAGTGCCCTCTAGTTAACCTAAGTAGTACAAATGTCCAATAGGGATCCTACATAATCCAAGTGCCCGCTAGGTAACCTAGATATTCCAAGTTCCGGTTTGCTAACCTAGATAGTCCAAGTACCCGCTAGGTAACCTATACTCTCCAAGTGCCCGCTAGGTTACTTACATAGTCCAAGTGCACGTTCGTTAACTTAGATAGTCCAAGTCGCGTTAGGTAACCAACATAATGTAAGGGCCGCTAGGTAACCTATATAGTCCAAGTGCCCGCTAGTTAACCTATAGTCCAAGTGCCCTCTAGGTAACTTAAACAGTCCAAGTGCCCGCTAGGTTACCTGCATAGTCCAAGTGCCCGCTAGGTAACCTACACAGTCCAAGTGCCTGCTAGGTAACCTACATAGTCCAAGTGCCCGTTTGCTAACCTAGATCGTCAAAGGGCCCGCTAGTTAACCTACATAGTCCAAGGGCCCTCTAGTTAACCTAGATAGTCCAAGTGCCCGCTAGTTAACCTACATGGTCCAAGTCCCTGATGGGGAGCCTACATAGTCCAAGTATCCGCTAGGTAACCTACATAGTCCAAATGCCCACTAGTAACGTACGTAGTCCAAATGCCCGTTAGGTAACCTAGATAGTCCAAATGCCCGCTAGGGAACCTACATAGCCCAAGTGCCCGCTAGGTAACCTACATAGTCCAAATGCCCGCTAGAAACCTACATAGTCCAAGTGCAAGAAGGGAACCTACATAATCCAAGTGCCCGCTAGGGAACCTACATAGTCCAAATGCCCGTTAGGTAACCTAGATAGTCCAAATGCCCGCTAGGGTACCCACATAGTCTAAGTGCCCGCGAGGTAACCTACATAGTCCAAGTGCCCATTCATTAACCTAGATTTTCCAAGTGCCCTCTAGGTAACCTAGACTGTCCAAGTGCCCGCTTGGTTACCTACATAGTCCACGTGCCCGTTCGTTAACCTAGAAAGTACCAGAGCCCGCTAGTTAACCTACATAGTCCAAGGGCCCGCTAGTTAACCTAGATAGTCCAAGTGCCCGCTAGTTAACCTACATTGTCCATGTCCCTGATGGGGAACCTACATAGTCCAAGTATCCGCTAGGTAACCTACATAGTCCAAATGCCCGCTAGTAACGTACATAGTCCAAGTGCCCGTTAGGTAACCTAGATAGTCCAAATGCCCGCTAGGGAACCCACATAGTCCAAGTGCCCGTTAGAGAACATAGATAGTCAAAGCCCTGCTAGGGAACCTACATAGTCCAAATGCCCGCTAGGGAACCCACATAGCCCAAGTGCCCATTAGAGAACTTACATAATCAAAGCCCTGCTAGGGAACCTACATAGTCCAAGTGCCCGCTAGGGAACCTAGATAGTCTAAGTACCCGTTAGCTAACCTAGATAGTCCAAGTGCCCGCTAGGTAACCTCCATAGTCCAAGTGCCCGTTCGTTAACCTAGATAGTCTAAGTTCCTGTTAGCTAACCTACATAGTCCAAGTGTCCGTTCGTTAACCTAGATAGTTCAAGTGCCCGCTAGGTAACCTATACAGTCCAAGTGCCTGCTAGGTAACCTACATAGTCTCAGTGCCCGCTAGGGACCTACATAGTCCAAGTGCCCGCTAGGTAACCTACATAGTCCAAGTGCCCGTTAGTTAACCTAGATAGTCAAAGTGCCTGCTAGGTAACCTAGATACTCCAAATGCCCGCTAGGGTACCCACATAGTCCAACTGCCCGATAGGGAACCAACATAGTCCAAGTGCCCGCTAAGGGACCTACATAGTCCAAGTGACCGCTAGGGAACCTACATAGTCCAAATGCCCGTTAGGGTACCCACAGAGTCCAACTGCCCGATAGGGAACCAACATAGTCCAAGTGCCCGCTAAGGGACCTACATAGTCCAAGTGCCCGTTAGGGAACCTACATAGTCCAAGTGCCCTCTAGGGAACCTGAATCGTCCAAGTGCCCGCCAGTTAACATAGAGAGTCTAAGTTCCCGCTAGTTAACCTAGATAGTCCAAGTGCCCGCTAGTTAACATAGATCGTCCAAGTGCCCGCTAGTTAACCTACATAGTCCAAGGTCCGTTAGTTAACCTAGATAGTCCAAGTGCCCTCTAGATAACCTACATAGTCCAAGGGCCCTCTAGTTAACCTCGATAGTCCAAGTGCCCGCTAGGGGACGTACATAGTCCAAGTGCCCGCTGGACAACCTAGATAGTCCAAGTGCCCGCTAGTTAACCTACATAGTCCAAGTGCCCGCTGAGGAACCTACATAGACGAAGTGTCCGAAAGGGAACCTACGTATTCCAAGTGCCCGTTAGGGCACCTAGATAGTCCAAGTAACCATAGGGAACCTATATAGTCCAAGTGCCCTCTAGGGAAGCTACATAGTCAAAGTGCCCGCTAGGGAACCTGCATTGTACAAGTGCCCGCTAGTTAACCTAGATAGTACAAGTGCCCGCTAGGTAACCTAGATACTCGAAGGGCCCGCTAGTTAACCTACATAGTCCAAGTGCCCGATAGGGAACCTACATAGTCCAAGTGCCCGATAGGGAACCCAGATTGTCCAAGTGCCCATTAGGGAACCCAGATTGTCCAAGTGCCCATAGGGAACCTATATAGTCCAAGTTCCCTCTAGGGAAGCTACATATTCATAGTGCCCGCTAGGGAACCTGCATTGTCCAAGTGCCCGCTAGTTAACCAAGATTGTCCAAGTGTCCGCTAGTAAACCTACATAGTCCAAGTTCCCGTTAGGTAACCTAGATAGGCCAAGTGCCCGCAAGTAACCTACATAGTCCAAGTGCCGGCTAGGTAACCTAGATATTCCAAGTTCCGGTTTACTAACCTAGATAGTCCAAGGGCCCGGTAGGTAACCTACATAGTCCAAGTGCCCATTCGTTAACCTAGATAGTCCAAGTGCCCGCTAGGTAACCTATACTGTCCAAGTGCCCGCTAGGTTACCTACATAGTCCATGTGCACGTTCGTTAACTTAGATAGTCCAAGTTGCGCTAGGTAACATACATAGACCAAAGAGCCGCTAGGTAACCTATCTAGTCCAAGTGCCCGCTAGTTAAACTATAGTCCAAGTGCCCGCTAGGTAACCTACATATTCCAAGTTCCCGCTAGGTAACCTAGATAGTCCAAGTGCCCGTTACCTAACCTAGATATTCCAAGTGCCCATTAGGTTACCTACATAGTCCACGTGCCGGTTCGTTAACCTAGATAGTCCAAGTGCCCGCTAATTAACCTACATAGTCCAAGTGCCCACTAATTAACCTACATAGTCCAAGTGCCCGTTAGGTAACCTAGACAATCCAAGTGCCCGCTAGGTAACCTCCATAGTCCAAGTGCCCGCTAGTTAACCTACATAGTCCAAGGGCCCTCTATTTAACCTAGATAGTCCAAGTGCCCGCTAGGGGACGTACATAGTCCAAGTGCCCGCTAGGTAACCTAGATATTCTAAGGGCCCGCTAGTTAACCTACATAGTCCAACTGCCTGATAGGGAACCTACATAGTCCAAGATCCCGCTAAGGGACGAACATAGTCCAAGTGCCCGCTAGGGAACCTACATAGTCCAAGTGCCCGCTAGGTAACCTAGATAGTCCAAGTGCCCGCTAGTTAACCTACATAGTCCAAGTGCCCGCTGAGGAACCTACATACTCCAAGTGTCCGAAAGGGAACCTACGTATTCCAAGTGCCCATTAGGGCACCTAGATAGTCCAAGTGCCCATAGGGAACCTATATGGTCCAAGTGCCCTCTAGGGAAACTACATATTCATAGTGCCCGCAAGGAAACCTGCATTGTCCAAGTGCCCGCTAGTTATCCTAGATCGTCCAAGGGTCCGCTAGTAAACCTACATAGTCCAAGTTCCCGTTAGGTAACCTAGATAGGCCAAGTGCCCGCTAGTTAACCTACATAGTACAATGGCCCGCTAGTTGACATAGATAGTCCAAGTGCCCGCTAGTTAACCTCGCTAGTCAAAGTGCCCTCTAGTTAACCTAAGTAGTACAAATGTCCAATAGGGATCCTACATAATCCAAGTGCCCGCTAGGTAACCTAGATATTCCAAGTTCCGGTTTGCTAACCTAGATAGTCCAAGTACCCGCTAGGTAACCTATACTCTCCAAGTGCCCGCTAGGTTACTTACATAGTCCAAGTGCACGTTCGTTAACTTAGATAGTCCAAGTCGCGTTAGGTAACCAACATAATGTAAGGGCCGCTAGGTAACCTATATAGTCCAAGTGCCCGCTAGTTAACCTATAGTCCAAGTGCCCTCTAGGTAACTTAAACAGTCCAAGTGCCCGCTAGGTTACCTGCATAGTCCAAGTGCCCGCTAGGTAACCTACACAGTCCAAGTGCCTGCTAGGTAACCTACATAGTCCAAGTGCCCGTTTGCTAACCTAGATCGTCAAAGGGCCCGCTAGTTAACCTACATAGTCCAAGGGCCCTCTAGTTAACCTAGATAGTCCAAGTGCCCGCTAGTTAACCTACATGGTCCAAGTCCCTGATGGGGAGCCTACATAGTCCAAGTATCCGCTAGGTAACCTACATAGTCCAAATGCCCACTAGTAACGTACGTAGTCCAAATGCCCGTTAGGTAACCTAGATAGTCCAAATGCCCGCTAGGGAACCTACATAGCCCAAGTGCCCGCTAGGTAACCTACATAGTCCAAATGCCCGCTAGAAACCTACATAGTCCAAGTGCAAGAAGGGAACCTACATAATCCAAGTGCCCGCTAGGGAACCTACATAGTCCAAATGCCCGTTAGGTAACCTAGATAGTCCAAATGCCCGCTAGGGTACCCACATAGTCTAAGTGCCCGCGAGGTAACCTACATAGTCCAAGTGCCCATTCATTAACCTAGATTTTCCAAGTGCCCTCTAGGTAACCTAGACTGTCCAAGTGCCCGCTTGGTTACCTACATAGTCCACGTGCCCGTTCGTTAACCTAGAAAGTACAAGAGCCCGCTAGTTAACCTACATAGTCCAAGGGCCCGCTAGTTAACCTAGATAGTCCAAGTGCCCGCTAGTTAACCTACATTGTCCATGTCCCTGATGGGGAACCTACATAGTCCAAGTATCCGCTAGGTAACCTACATAGTCCAAATGCCCGCTAGTAACGTACATAGTCCAAGTGCCCGTTAGGTAACCTAGATAGTCCAAATGCCCGCTAGGGAACCCACATAGTCCAAGTGCCCGTTAGAGAACTTAGATAGTCAAAGCCCTGCTAGGGAACCTACATAGTCCAAGTGCCCGCTAGGGAACCTAGATAGTCCAAGTACCCGTTAGCTAACCTAGATAGTCCAAGTGCCCGCTAGGTAACCTACATAGTCCAAGTGCCCGTTCGTTAACCTAGATAGTCCAAGTTCCTGTTAGCTAACCTACATAGTCCAAGTGCCCGTTCGTTAACCTAGATAGTTCAAGTGCCCGCTAGGTAACCTAGACAGTCCAAGTGCCTGCTAGGTAACCTACATAGTCCAAGTGCCCGCTAGGGAACCTACATAGTCCAAGGGCCCGCTAGTTAACCTAGATAATCCAAGTGCCCGCTAGTTAACCAAGATCGTCCAAGTGTCCGCTAGTAAACCTACATAGTCCAAGTTCCCGTTAGGTAACCTAGATAGGCCAAGTGCCCGCAAGGTAACCTACATAGTCCAAGTGCCCGCTAGGTAACCTAGATATTCCAAGTTCCGGTTTACTAATCTAGATAGTCCAAGTGCCCGCTAGGTAACCTACATATTCCAAGTTCCCGCTAGGTAACCAAGATTGTCCAAGTGCCCGTTACCTAACCTAGATAGTCCAAGTGCCTGTTAGGTTACCTACATAGTCCAAGTTCCCGCTAATTAACCTACATAGTCCAAGTGCCCGTTAGGTAACCTAGACAGTCCAAGTGCCCGATAGTTACCCTCCATAGTCCAAGTGCCCGCTAATTAACCTATATAGTCCAAGTGCCCGCTAGGGAACCTGCATCATCCAAGTGCCCGCTAGTTAATCTAGATAGTTCAAGTGCCCGCTAGTTAAGCTAGATAGTCCAAGTGGCCGCTAGTTAACCTAGATCGTCCAAGTGCCCGCTAGTTAACCTAGATCGCCCAAGTGCCCGCTAGTTAACCTACATAGTCCAAGGTCCGCTAGTTAACGTAAATATTCCAAGTGCCCGCTAGTTAACCTACATAGTCCAAGGGCCCTCTAGTTAACCTAGATAGTCCAAGTGCCCACTAGGGGAAGTACATAGTCCAAGTGCCCGCTAGGTAACCTAGATAGTCTAAGGGCCCGCTAGTTAACCTACATAGTCCAACTGCCCGATAGGGAACCTACATAGTCCAAGCGCTCGCTAAGGGACGAACATAGTCCAAGTGCCCGCTAGGGAACCTACATAGTCCAAGTGCCCGCTAGGGAACCTACATAGTCCAAGTGCCCGCTAGGTAACCTAGATAGTCCAAGTGCCCGCTAGTTAACCTACATAGTCCAAGTGCCCGCTGAGGAACCTACATAGTCCAAGTGTCCGAAAGGGAACCTACGTATTCCATGTGCCCATTAGGGCACCTAGATAGTCCAAGTGCCCATAGGGAACCTATATAGTCCAAGTGCCCTCTAGGGAACTTACATAGTCAAAGTACCCGCTAGGGTACCTGCATTGTACAAGTGCCCTCTAGTTAACCTAGATAGTCCAAGTGCCCGCTAGGTAACCTAGATAGTCCAAGGGCCTGCTAGTTAACCTACATAGTCCAACGGCCCTCTAGTTAACCTAGATATTCCAAGTCCCCGCTGGAGGACGTACATAGTCCAAGTGCCCGCTAGGTAACCTAGATAGTCTACGGGCCTGCTAGTTAACCTACATAGTCCAAATGCCCGATAGGGAACCTACATAGTCCAAGTGCCCGCTAAGGGACGAACATAGTCCAAGTGCCCGCTAGGGAACCTGCATAGTCAAAGTGCCCGATAGGTAACCTAGATAGTCCAAGTGCCCGCTAGTAAACCTACATAGTCCAAGTGCCCACTGAGGAACCTGCATAGTCCAAGTGTCCGAAAGGGAACCTACGTATTCCAAGTGTCCATTAGGGCACCTAGATAGTCCAAGTGCCCATAGGGAACCTATATCGTCCAAGTGCCCTCTAGGGAACCTACATAGTCAAAGTGCCCGCTAGGGAACCTGCATTGTACAAGTGACCTCTAGTTAACCTAGATAGTCCAAGTGCCCGCTAGTTAACCTAGATAGTCCAAGGGCCCGCTAGTTAACCTACAAAGTCCAAGTGCCCGATAGGGAACCTACATAGTCCAAGTGCCCAATGAGGAACCTACATAGTCCAAGTGCCCGATAGGGAATCTTCATATTCCAAGTGCCCGTTAGGGAACCCAGATAGTCCAAGTGCCCATAGGGAACCTACATAATCCAAGTGCCCTCTAGGGAAGCTACATATTCATAGTGCCCGCAAGGGAACATGCATTGTCCAAGTGCCCGCTAGTTATCCTAGATCGTCCAAGGGTCCGCTAGTAAACCTACATAGTCCAATTTCCCGTTAGGTAACCTAGATAGGCCAAGTGCCCGCTAGTTAACCTACATAGTACAATGGCCCGCTAGTTGACCTAGATAGTTCAAGTGCCCGCTAGTTAACCTAAGTAGTACAAATGTCCGATAGGGATCCTACATAGTCCAAGTGCCCGCTAGGTAACCTAGATATTCCAAGTTCCGGTTTGCTAACCTAGATAGTCCAAGTGCCCATTCGTTAACCTAGATAGTCCAAGTGCCCGCTAGGTAACCTATACTGTCCAAGTGCCTGCTAGGTTACCTACATAGTCCAAGTGCACGTTCGTTAACTTAGATAGTCCAAGTCGCGCTAGGTAACCTACATAGTCCAAGGGCCACTAGGTAACCTATAGTCCAAGTGCCCTCTAGGTAACCTACATATTCCAAGTTCCCGCTAGGTAACCTAGATAGTCAAAGTGCCCGTTACCTAACCTAGATAGTCCAAGTGCCCGTGAGGTTACCTACATAGTCCACGTGCCCGTTCGTTAACCTAGATAGTACAATTGCCCGCTAGGTAACCTACATAGTCCAAGAGCCGGCAGGTAACTTAGACAGTTCAAGTGCCCGCTAGGTTACCTGCATAGTCCAAGTGCCCGTTAGGTAACCTAGATAGTCCAAGTGCCCGCTAGGTAACCTACATAGTCCAAGTGCCCGCTAGGTAACCTAGATAGTCCAAGTACCCGTTAGCTAACCTAGATAGTCCAAGTGCCCGCTAGGTAACCTCCATAGTCCAATTGCCTTCTAGGTAACCTCCATAGTCCAAGTGCCCACTAATTTACCTATATAGTCCAAGTGCCCGCTAGGGAAACTGCATCGTTCAAGTGTCCGCTAGTTAATCTAGATAGTCCAAGTGCCCGCTAGTTAACCTAGATAGTCCAAGTGCCTGCTACTTAACCTAGATCGTCCAAGTGCCCGCTAGTTAACCTACATAGTCCAAGGTCCGCTAGTTAACCTAGATATTCCAAGTGCCCCTTAGTTAACCTACATAGTCAAAGGGCCCTCTAGTTAACCTAGATAGTCCAAGTGCCCGCTAGGGGACATACATAGTCCAAGTGCCCGCTATGTAACCTAGATAGTCTAAGGGCCCGCTAGATAACCTACATAGTCCAACTGCCCGATAGGGAACCTACATAGTCCAAGTGCCCGCTAAGGGACGAACATAGTCCAAGTGCCCGCTAGGGAACCTACAAAATCCAAGTGCCCGCTAGGTAACCTAGATAGTCCAAGTGCCAGCTAGTTAACCTACATAGTCCAAGTGCCCACTGAGGAACCTACATAGTCCAAGTGTCCGAAAGGGAACCTACGTATTCCAAGTGCCCGTTAGGGCACCTAGATAGTCCAAGTAACCATAGGGAACCTATATAGTCCAAGTGCCCTCTAGGGAAGCTACATAGTCAAAGTGCCCGCTAGGGAACCTGCATTGTACAAGTGCCCGCTAGTTAACCTAGATAGTCCAAGTGCCCGCTAGGTAACCTAGATAGTCGAAGGGCCCGCCAGTTAACCTACATAGTCCAAGTGCCCGATAGGGAACCTACATAGTCCAAGTGCCCAATGAGGAACCTACATAGTCCAAGTGCCCGATAGGGAATCTTCATATTCCAAGTGCCCGTTAGGGAACCCAGATAGTCCAAGTGCCCATAGGGAACCTATATGGTCCAAGTGCCCTCTAGGGAAGCTACATATTCATAGTGCCCGCTAGGGAACCTGCATCGTCCAAGTGCCCGCTAGTTAACCAAGATCGTCCAAGTGTCCGCTAGTAAACCTACATAGTCCAAGTTCCCGTTAGGTAACCTAGATAGGCCAAGTGCCCGCAAGGTGACCTACATAGTCCAAGTGCCCGCTAGGTAACCTAGATATTCCAAGTTCCGGTTTACTAATCTAGATAGTCCAAGTACCCGCTAGGTAACCTACATAGTCCAAGTGCCCATTCGTTAACCTAGATAGTCCAAGTGCCCGCTAGGTAACCTATACTGTCCAAGTGCCCGCTAGGTTACCTATATAGTCCATGTGCACGTTCTTTAACTTAGATAGTCCAAGTCGCGCTGGGTAACCTATATAGTCCAAGTGCCCGCTAGTTAAACTATAGTCCAAGTGCCCGCTAGGTAACCTACATATTCCAAGTTCCCGCTAGGTAACTAGATTGTCCAAGTGCCCGTTACCTAACCTAGATAGTCCAAGTGCCCGTTAGGTTACCTACATAGTCCAAGTGCCCGCTAATTAACCTACATAGTCCAAGTGCCCGTTAGGTAACCTAGACAGTCCAAGTGCCCGATAGTTAACCTCCATAGTCCAAGTGCCCGCTAATTAACCTATATAGTCCAAGTGCCCGCTAGGGAACCTGCATCATCCAAGTGCCCGCTAGTTAATCTAGATAGTCCAAGTGCCCGCTAGTTAAGCTAGATAGTCCAAGTGGCCGCTAGTTAACCTAGATCGTCCAAGTGCCCGCTAGTTAACCTAGATCGCCCAAGTGCCCGCTAGTTAACCTACATAGTCCAAGGTCCGCTAGTTAACCTAGATATTCCAAGTGCCCGCTAGTTAACCTACATAGTCCAAGGGCCCTCTAGTTAACCTAGATAGTCCAAGTGCCCACTAGGGGAAGTACATAGTCCAAGTGCACGCTAGGTAACCTAGATAGTCTAAGGGCCCGCTAGTTAACCTACATAGTCCAACTGCCCGATAGGGAACCTACATAGTCCAAGCGCTCGCTAAGGGACGAACATAGTCCAAGTGCCCGCTAGGGAACCTACATAGTCCAAGTGCCCACTAGGTAACCTAGATAGTCCAAGTGCCCGCTAGTTAACCTACATAGTCCAAGTGCCCAATGAGGAACCTACATAGTCCAAGTGCCCGATAGGGAATCTTCATATTCCAAGTGCCCGTTAGGGAACCCAGATAGTCCAAGTGCCCGCTAGGTAACCTCCATAGTCCAAGTGCCCGCTAGGTAACCTCCATAGTCCAAGTGCCCGTTCGTTAACCTAGATAGTCCAAGTTCCTGTTAGCTAACCTACATAGTCCAAGTGCCCGCTAGTTAACCTATATAGTCCAAGTGCCCGCTAGTTAACCTTCATTGTCCAAGTCCCTGATGGGGAACCTACATAGTCCAAGTATCCGCTAGGTAACCTACATAGTCCAAATGCCCGCTAGTAACGTACATAGTCCAAGTGCCCGTTAGGTAACCTAGATAGTCCAAATGCCCGCTAGGGAACCCACATAGCCCAAGTGCCCATTAAAGAACTTACATAATCAAAGCCCTGCTAGGGAACCTACATAGTCCAAGTGCCCGCAAGGGAACCTAGATAGTCCAAGTACCCGTTAGCTAACCTAGATAGTCCAAGTGCCCGCTAGGTAACCTCCATAGTCCAAGTGCCCGCTAGGTAACCTCCATAGTCCAAGTGCCCGTTCGTTAACCTAGATAGTCCAAGTTCCTGTTAGCTAACCTACATAATCCAAGTGTCCGTTCGTTAACCTAGATAGTTCAAGTGCCCGCTAGGTAACCTAGACAGTCCAAGTGCCTGCTAGGTAACCTACATAGTCTAAGTGCCCGCTAGGGACCTACATAGTCCAAGTGCCCGCTAGGTAACCTACATAGTCCAAGTGCCCGTTAGTTAACCTAGATAGTCAAAGTGCCTGCTAGGTAACCTAGATAGTCCAAATGCCTGCTAGGGTACCCACATAGTCAGACTGCCCGATAGGGAACCAACATAGTCCAAGTGCCCGCTAAGGGACCGACATAGTCCAAGTGACCGCTAGGGAACCTACATAGTCCAAATGCCCGTTAGGGTACCCACAGGGTCCAACTGCCCGAAAGGGAACCAACATAGTCCAAGTGCCCGCTAAGGGACCTACGTAGTCCAAGTGCCCGTTAGGGAACCTACATAGTCCAAGTGCCCTCTAGGGAACCTGAATCGTCCAAGTGCCCGCCAGTTAACATAGAGAGTCTAAGTTCCCGCTAGTTAACCTAGATAGTCCAAGTGCCCGCTAGTTAACCTAGATCATCCAAGTGCCCGCTAGTTAACCTACATAGTCCAAGGTCCGTTAGATAACCTAGAGAGTCCAAGTGCCCTCTAGATAACCTACATAGTCCAAGGGCCCTCTAGTTAACCTCGATAGTCCAAGTGCCCGCTAGGGGACGTACATAGTCCAAGTGCCCGCTGGACAACCTAGATAGTCCAAGTGCCCGCTAGTTGACCTACATAGTCCAAGTGCCAGCTTGTTAACCTAGATAGTCCAAGTGTCCGAAAGGGAACCTACGTATTCCAAGTGCCCGTTAGGGCACCTAGATAGTCCAAGTAACCATAGTGAACCTATATAGTCCAAGTGCCCTCTAGGGAAGCTACATAGTCAAAGTGCCCGCTAGGGAACCTGCATTGTACAAGTGCCCGCTAGTTAACCTAGATATTCCAAGTGCCCGCTAGGTAACCTAGATAGTCGAAGGGCCCCCTAGTTAACCTACATAGTCCAAGTGCCCGATAGGGAACCTACATAGTCCAAGTTCCCTCTAGGGAAGCTACATATTCATAGTGCCCGCTAGGGAACCTGCATTTTCCAAGTGCCCGCTAGTTAACCAAGATTGTCCAAGTGTCCGCTAGTAAACCTACATAGTCCAAGTCCCCGTTAGGTAACCTAGATAGGCCAAGTGCCCGCAAGATAACCTACATAGTCCAAGTGCCCGCTAGGTAACCTAGATATTCCAAGTTCCGGTTTACTAACCTAGATAGTCCAAGTGCCCGCTAGGTAACCTACATAGTCCAAGTGCCCATTCGTTAACCTAGGTAGTCCAAGTGCCCCCTAGGTAACCTATACTGTCCAAGTGCCCGCTAGGTTACCTACATAGTCCAAGTGCACGTTCGTTAACTTAGATAGTCCAAGTTGCGCTAGGTAACATACATAGTCCAAGGGCCCGCTAGGTAACCTATATAGTCCAAGTGCCCGCTAGTTAAACTATAGTCCAAGTGCCCGCTAGGTAACCTACATATTCCAAGTTCCCGCTAGGTAACCTAGATAGTCCAAGTGCCCGTTACCTAACCTAGATAGTCCAAGTGCCCATTAGGTTACCTACATAGTCCACGTGCCGGTTCGTTAACCTAGATAGTCCAAGTGCCCGCTAGGTAACCTACATAGTCCAAGTGCCCGCTAATTAACCTACATAGTCCAAGTGCCCGTTAGGTAACCTAGACAGTCCAAGTGCCCGCTAGGTAACCTCCATAGTCCAAGTGCCCGCTAATTAACCTATATAGTCCAAGTGCCCGCTAGGGAACCTGCATCGGCCAAGTGCCCGCTAGTTAATCTAGATAGTCCAAGTGCCCGCTAGTTAACCTACATAGTCCAAGGGCCCTCTATTTAAACTAGATAGTCCAAGTGCCCGCTAGGGGACGTACATAGTCCAAGTGCCCGCTAGGTAACCTAGATAGTCTAAGGGCCCGCTAGTTAACCTACATAGTCCAACTGCCTGATATGGAACTTACATAGTCCAAGATCCCGCTAAGGGACGAACATAGTCCAAGTGCCCGCTAGGGAACCTACATAGTCCAAGTGCCCGCTAGGTAACCTAGATCGTCCAAGTGCCCGCTAGTTAACCTACATAGTCCAAGTGCCCGCTGAGGAACCTACATAGTCCAAGTGTCCGAAAGGGAACCTACATATTCCTAGTGCCCATTAGGGCACCTAGATAGTCCAAATAACCATAGGGAACCTATATAGTCCAAGTGCCCTCTAGGGAAGCTACATAGTCAAAGTGCCCGCTAGGGAACCTGCATTGTACAAGTGCCCGCTAGTTAACCTAGATAGTCCAAGTGCCCGCTAGGTTACCTAGATAGTCGAAGGGCCCGCTAGTTAACCTACATAGTCCAAGTGCCCGATAGGGAACCTACATAGTCCAAGTGCCCAATGAGGAACCTACATAGTCCAAGTGCCCGATAGGGAATCTTCTATTTCCAAGTGCCCGTTAGGGTACCCAGATAGTCCAAGTGCCCATAGGGAACCTATATGGTCCAAGTGCCCTCTAGGGAAGCTACATATTCATAGTGCCCCCTAGGGAACCTGCATTGTCCAAGTGCCCGCTAGTTAACCAAGATTGTCCAAGTGTCCGCTAGTAAACCTACATAGTCCAAGTTCCCGTTAGGTAACCTAGATAGGCCAAGTGCCCGTTACCTAACCTAGATAGTCCAAGTGCCCGTTTGGTTACCTACATAGTCCACGTGCCGGTTCGTTAACCTAGATAGTCCAAGTGCCCGCTAGGTAACCTACATAGTCCAAGTGCCCGCTAATTAACCTACATAGTCCAAGTGCCCGTTAGGTAACCTAGACAGTCCAAGTGCCCGCTAGGTAACCTCCATAGTCCAAGTGCCCGCTAATAAACCTATATAGTCCAAGTGCCCGCTAGGGAACCTGCATCGTCCAAGTGCCCGCTAGTTAATCTAGATAGTCCAAGTGCCCGCTAGTTAAGCTAGATAGTACAAGTGGCCGTTAGTTAACCTAGATCGTCCAAGTGCCCGCTAGTTAACCTCCATAGTCCAAGGTCCGCTAGTTAACCTAGATATTCCAAGTGCCTGCTAGTTAACCTACATAGTCCAAGGGCCCTCTATTTAACCTAGATAGTCCAAGTGCCCGCTAAGGGACGTACATAGTCCAAGTGCCCGCTAGGTAACCTAGATAGTCTAAGGGCCCGCTAGTTAACCTACATAGTCCAACTGCCTGATAGGGAACCTACATAGTCCAAGTGCCCGCTAAGGTACGAACATAGTCCAAGGGCCCGCTAGGGAACCTACATAGTCCAAGTGCCTGCTAGGTAACCTAGATAGTCCAAGTGCCCGCTAGGGAACCTACATAGTCTAAGTGCCCGCTAGGTAAGCTAGATAGTCCAAGTGCCCGCTAGTTAACCTACATAGTCCAAGTGCCCGCTGAGGAACCTACATAGTCCAAGTGTCCAAAAGGGAACCTACGTATTCCAACTGCCCATTAGGGCACCTAGATAGTCCAAGTGCCCTCTAGGGAACCTACATAGTCAAAGTGCCCGCTAGGGAACCTGCATTGTACAAGTGCCCTCTAGTTAACCTAGATAGTCCAAGTGCCCGCTAGGTAACCTAGATAGTCCAAGGGCCCGCTAGTTAACCTACATAGTCCAAGTGCCCAATGAGGAACCTACATAGTCCAAGTGCCCAATAGGGAATCTTCATATTCCAAGTGCCCGTTAGGGAACCCAGATTGTCCAAGTGCCCATAGGGAACCTATATAGTCCAAGTTCCCTCTGGGGAAGCTACATATTCATAGTGCCCGCTAGGGAACCTGCATTGTCCAAGTGCCCGCTAGTTAACCTAGATCGTCCAAGTGTCCGCTAGTAAACCTACTTAGTCCAAGTTCCCGTTAGGTAACCTAGATAGGCCAAGTGCCCGCTAGTTAACCTACGTAGTACAATGGCCCGCTAGTTGACCTAGATAGTCCAAGTGCCCGCTAGTTAACCTACATAGTCAAAGGGCCCGCTAGTTAACCTAAGTAGTACAAATGTCCGATAGGGATCCTACATAGTCCAAGTGCCCGCTAGGTAACCTAGATATTCCAAGTTCCGGTTTGCTAACCTAGATAGTCCAAGTGCCCGCTAGGTAACCTACGTAGTTCAAGTGCCCATTCGTTAACTTAGATAGTCCAAGTCGCGGTAGGTAACCAACATAGTCCAAGGGCCGCTAGGTAACCTATATAGTCCAAGTGCCCGCTAATTAAACTATAGTCCAAGTGCCCTCTAGGTAACCTACATATTCCAAGTTCCCGCTAGGTAACCTAGATAGTCCAAGTGCCCGTTACCTAACCTAGATAGTCCAAGTGCCCGTTAGGTTAACTACATAGTCCACGTGCCCGTTCGTTAACCTAGATCGTCCAATTGCCCGCTAGGTAACCTACATAGTCCAAGGGCCGGCTAGGTAACCTTTAGAATCCAAGTGCCCGCTAGGTAATCTAGATAGTCCAGGTGCCCGTTATGTAACCTAGATAGTCCAAGTGCCCGCTAGTTAACCTACATAGTCCAAGTGCCCCCTAGTTAACTTAAACCATCCAAGTGCCCGCTAGGTTACCTGCATAGTCCAAGTGCCCGTTAGGTAACCTAGATAGTCCAAGTGCCCGCTACGTAACCTACATAGTCCAAGTGCCCGCTAGGTAACCTAGATAGTCCAAGTACCCGTTAGCTAACCTAGATAGTCCAAGTGCCCGCTAGGTAACCTCCATAGTCCAAGTGCCCGCTAGGTAACCTCCATAGTCCAAGTGCCCGTTCGTTAACCTAGATAGTCCAAGTTCCTGTTAGCTAACCTACATAGTCCAAGTGCCATTTCGTTAACCTAGATAGTTCAAGTGCCCGCTAGGTAACCAAGACAGTCCAAGTGCCTGCTAGGTAACCTACATAGTCCAAGTGCCCGTTTGCTAACCTAGATCGTCAAAGGGCCCACTAGTTAACCTACATAGTCCAAGGGCTCTCTAGTTAACCTAGATAGTCCAAGTGCCCGCTAGTTAACCTACATTGTCCAAGTCCCTGATGGGGAACCTACATAGTCCAAGTATCCGCTAGGTAACCTACATAGTCCAAATGCCCGCTAGTAACATACATAGTCGAAGTGCCCTTTAGGTAAACTAGATAGTCCAAATGCCCGCTAGGGAACACACATAGTCCAAGTGCCCGTTAGAGAACTTACATAGTCAAAGCCCTGCTAGGGAACCTACATAGTCCAAGTGCCCGCTAGGGAACCTAGATAGTCCACGTACACGTTAGCTAACCTAGATAGTCCAAGTGCCCGCTAGGTAACCTCCATAGTCCAAGTGCCCGCTAGGTAACCTCCATAGTCCAAGTGCCCGTTCTTTAACCTATATAGTCCAAGTTCCTGTTAGCTAACCTACATAGTCCAAGTGCCCGTTCGTTAACCTAGATAGTTCAAGTGCCCGCTAGGTAACCTAGACAGTCCAAGTGCCTGCTAGGTAACCTACATAGTCCAAGTGCCCAATGAGGAACCTACATAGTCCACGTGCCCGATAGGGAAACTTCATATTCCAAGTGCCCGTTAGGGAACCCAGATAGTCCAAGTGCCCATAGGGAACTTATATGGTCCAAGTGCCCTCTAGGGAAGCTACATATTCATAGTGCCCGCTAGGGAACCTGCATTGTCCAAGTGCCCGCTAGTTAACCAAGATTGTCCAAGTGTCCGCTAGTAAACCTACATAGTCCAAGTTCCCGTTAGGTAACCTAGATAGGCCAAGTGCCCGCAAGGTAACCTACATAGTCCAATTGCCCGCTAGGTAACCTAGATATTCCAAGTTCCAGTTTACTAACCTAGATAGGCCAAGTGCCCGCTAGGTAACCTACATAGTCCAAGTGCCCATTCGTTAACCTAGATAGTCCAAGTGCCCGCTAGGTAACCTATACTGTCCAAGTGCCCGCTAGGTTAACTACATAGTCCAAGTGCACGTTCGTTAACTTAGATAGTCCAAGTCGCGCTAGGTAACCTATATAGTCCAAGGGCCCGCTAGGTAACCTATATAGTCCAAGTGCCCGCTAGTTAAACTATAGTCCAAGTGCCCGCTAGGTAACCTACATATTCCAAGTTCCCGCTAGGTAACCTAGATAGTCCAAGTGCCCGTTACCTAACCTACATAGTCCAAGTGCCCGTTAGGTTACCTACATAGTCCACGTGCCGGTTCGTTAACCTAGATAGTCCAAGTGCCCGCTAGGTAACCTACATAGTCCAAGTGCCCGCTAATTAACCTACATAGTCCAAGTGCCCGTTAGGTAACCTAGACAGTCCAAGTGCCCGCTAGGTAACCTCCATAGTCCAAGTGCCCGCTAATAAACCTATATAGTCCAAGTGCCCGCTAGGGAACCTGCATCGTCCAAGTGCCCGCTAGTTAATCTAGATAGTCCAAGTGCCCGCTAGTTAAGCTAGATAGTCCAAGTGGCCGCTAGTTAACCTAGATCGTCCAAGTGCCCGCTAGTTAACCTACATAGTCCAAGGTCCGCTAGTTAACCTAGATATTCCAAGTGCCCGCTAGTTAACCTACATAGTCCAAGGGCCCTCTATTTAACCTAGATAGTCCAAGTGCCCGCTAGGGGACGTACATAGTCCAAGTGCCCGCTAGGTAACCTAGATAGTCTAAGGGCCCGCTAGTTAACCTACATAGTCCAACTGCCCGATAGGGAACCTACATAGTCCAAGTGTCCGCTAAGGTACGAACATAGTCCAAGTGCCCGCTAGTTAACCTACATAGTCCAAGTGCCCGCTGAGGAACCTACATAGTCCAAGTGTCCGAAAGGGAACCTACGTATTCCAAGTGCCCATTAGGGCACCTAGATAGTCCAAGTGCCCATAGGGAACCTATATAGTCCAAGTGCCCTCTAGGGAACCTACATAATCAAAGTGCCCGCTAGGGAACCTGCATTGTACAAGTGCCCTCTAGTTAACCTAGATAGTCCAAGTGCCCGCTAGGTAACCTAGATAGTCCAAGGGCCCGCTAGTTAACCTACATAGTCTAAGTGCCCAATGAGGAACCTACATAGTCCAAGTGCCCGATAGGGAATCTTCATATTCCAAGTGCCCGTTAGGGAACCCAGATTGTCCAAGTGCCCATAGGGAACCTATATAGTCCAAGTTCCCTCTAGGGAAGCTACATATTCATAGTGCCCGCTAGGGAACCTGCATTGTCCAAGTGACCGCTAGTTAACCTAGATCGTCCAAGGGTCCGCTAGTAAACCTACATAGTCCAAGTTCCCGTTAGGTAACCTAGATAGGCCAAGTGCCCGCTAGTTAACCTACATAGTACAATGGCCCGCTAGTTGACCTTGATAGTCCAAGTGCCCGCTAGTTAACCTAGATAGTCAAAGTGCCCGCTAGTTAACCTAAGTAGTACAAATGTCCAATAGGGATCCTACATAATCCAAGTGCCCGCTAGGTAACCTAGATATTCCAAGTTCCGGTTTGCCAACCTAGATTGTCAAGTGCCCGCTATGTAACCTATACTGTCCAAGTGCCCGCTAGGTTACTTACATAGTCCAAGTGCACGTTCGTTAACTTAGATAGTCCAAGTCGCGGTAGGTAACCAACATAGTCTAAGGGCCGCTAGGTAACCTATATAGTCCAAGTGCCCGCTAGTTAACCTATAGTCCAAGTGCCCTCTAGGTAACTTAAACAATCCAAGTGCCCGCTAGGTTACCTGCATAGTCCAAGTGCCCGTTAGGTAACCTAGATAGTCCAAGTGCCCGCTAGGTAACCTCCATAGTCCAAGTGCCCGCTAGGTAACATCCATAGTCCAAGTGCCCGTTCGTTAACCTAGAGAGTCCAAGTTCCTGTTAGCTAACCTACATAGTCCAAGTGCCCGTTCGTTAACCTAGATAGTTCAAGTGCCCGCTAGGTAACCTAGACAGTCCAAGTGCCTGCTAGGTAACCTACATAGTCCAAGTGCCCGTTTGCTCACCTAGATCGTCAAAGGGCCCGCTAGTTAACCTACATAGTCCAAGGGCCCTCTAGTTAACCTAGATAGTCCAAGTGCCCGCTAGTTAACCTACATTGTCCAAGTCCCTGATGGGGAACGTACATAGTCCAAGTATCCGCTAGGTAACCTACATAGTCCAAATGCCCACTAGTAACGTACGTAGTCCAAATGCCCGTTAGGTAACCTAGATAGTCCAAATGCCCGCTAGGATACCTACATAGCCCAAGTGCCCGCTAGGTAACCTACATAGCCCAAATGCCCGCTAGAAACCTACATAGTCCAAGTGCAAGAAGGGAACCTACATAATCCAAGTTCCCGCTAGGGAACCTACATATTCCAAATGCCCGTTAGGTAACCTAGATAGTCCAAATGCCCGCTAGGGTACCCACATAGTCTAAGTGCCCGCGAGGTAACCTACATTGTCCAAGTGCCCATTCATTAACCTAGATTTTCCAAGTGCCCTCTAGGTAACCTAGACTGTCCAAGTGCCCGCTTGGTTACCTACATAGTCCACGTGCCCGTTCGTTAACCTAGATAGTACAAGAGCCCGCTAGTTAACCTACATAGTCCAAGGGCCCGCTAGTTAACCTTGATAGTCCAAGTGCCCGCTAGTTAACCTACATTGTCCAAGTCCCTGATGGGGAACCTACATAGTCCAAGTATCCGCTAGGTAACCTACATAGTCCAAATGCCCGCAAGTAACGTACATAGTCCAAGTGCCCGTTAGGTAACCTAGATAGTCCAAATGCCCGCTAGGGAACCCACATAGTCCAAGTGCCCGTTAGAGAACTTACATAGTCAAAGTCCTGCTAGGGAACCTACATAGTCCAAGTGCCCGCTAGGTAACCTAGATAGTCCAAGTACCCGTTAGCTAACCTAGATAGTCCAAGTGCCCGCTAGGTAACCTCCATAGTCCAAGTGCCCGCTAGGTAACCTCCATAGTCCAAGTGCCCGTTCGTTAACCTAGATAGTCCATGTTCCTGTTAGCTAACCTACATAGTCCAAGTGCCCGTTCGTTAACTTAGATAGTTCAAGTGCCCGCTAGGTAACCTAGACAGTCCAAGTGCCTGCTAGGTAACCTACATAGTCCAAGTGCCCGTTTGCTAACCTAGATCGTCAAAGGGCCCACTAGTTAACCTACATAGTCCAAGTGCCCGATAGGTAACCTACATAGTCCAAGTGCCCAATGAGGAACCTACATAGTCCACGTGCCCGATAGGGAAACTTTATATTCCAAGTGCCCGTTAGGGAAACCAGATAGTCCAAGTGCCCATAGGGAACCTATATGGTCCAAGTGCCCTCTAGGGAAGCTACATATTCATAGTGCCCGCTAGGGAACCTGCATTGTCCAAGTGCCCGCTAGTTAACCAAGATTGTCCAAGTGTCCGCTAGTAAACCTACATAGTCCAAGTTCCCGTTAGGTAACCTAGATAGGCCAAGTGCCCGCAAGGTAACCTACATAGTCCAAGTGCCCGCTAGGTAACCTAGATATTCCAAGTTCCAGTTTACTAACCTAGATAGGCCAAGTGCCCGCTAGGTAACCTACATAGTCCAAGTGCCCATTCGTTAACCTAGACAGTCCAAGTGCCCGCTAGGTAACCTATACTGTCCAAGTGCCCGCTAGGTTAACTACATAGTCCAAGTGCACGTTCGTTAACTTAGATAGTCCAAGTCGCGCTAGGTAACCTATATAGTCCAAGGGCCCGCTAGGTAACCTATATAGTCCAAGTGCCCGCTAGTTAAACTATAGTCCAAGTGCCCGCTAGGTAACCTACATATTCCAAGTTCCCGCTAGGTAACCTAGATAGTCCAAGTGCCCGTTACCTAACCTACATAGTCCAAGTGCCCGTTAGGTTACCTACATAGTCCACGTGCCGGTTCGTTAACCTAGATAGTCCAAGTGCCCGCTAGGTAACCTACATAGTCCAAGTGCCCGCTAATTAACCTACATAGTCCAAGTGCCCATTAGGTAACCTAGACAGTCCAAGTGCCCGCTAGGTAACCTCCATAGTCCAAGTGCCCGCTAATAAACCTATATAGTCCAAGCGCCCGCTAGGGAACCTGCATCGTCCAAGTGCCCGCTAGTTAATCTAGATAGTCCAAGTGCCCGCTAGTTAAGCTAGATAGTCCAAGTGGCCGCTAGTTAACCTAGATCATCCAAGTGCCCGCTAGTTAACCTACATAGTCCAAAGTCCGCTAGTTAACCTAGATATTCCAAGTGCCCGCTAGTTAACCTACATAGTCCAAGGGCCCTCTATTTAACCTATATAGTCCAAGTGCCCGCTAGGGGACGTACATAGTCCAAATGCACGCTAGGTAACCTAGATAGTCTAAGGGCCCGCTAGTTAACCTACATAGTCCAACTGCCCGATCGGGAACCTACATAGTCCAAGTGTCCGCTAAGGTACGAACATAGTCCAAGTGCCCGCTAGGGAACCTACATAGTCCAAGTGCCCGCTAGGTAACCTAGATAGTCCAAGTGCCCGCTAGTTAACCTACATAGTCCAAGGGCCCTCTATTTAACCTAGATAGTCCAAGTGCCCGCTAGGGGACGTACATAGTCCAAGTGCCCGCTAGGTAACCTAGATAGTCTAAGGGCCCGCTAGTTAACCTACATAGTCCAACTGCCCAATAGGGAACCTACATAGTCCAAGTGTCCGCTAAGGTACGAACATAGTCCAAGTGCCCGCTAGTTAACCTACATAGTCCACGTGCCCGCTGAGGAACCTACATAGTCCAAGTGTCCGAAAGGGAACCTACGTATTCCAAGAGCCCATTAGGGCACCTAGATAGTCCAAGTGCCCATAGGGAACCTATATAGTCCAAGTGCCCTCTAGGGAACCTACATAGTCAAAGTGCCCGCTAGGGAACCTGCATTGTACAAGTGCCCTCTAGTTAACCTAGATAGTCCAAGTGCCCGCTAGGTAACCTAGATAGTCCAAGGGCCCGCTAGTTTACCTACATAGTCCAAGTGCCCAATGAGGAACCTACATAGTCCAAGTGCCCGATAGGGAATCTTCATATTCCAAGAGCCCGTTAGGGAACCCAGATTGTCCAAGTGCCCATAGGGAACCTATATAGTCCAAGTTCCCTCTAGGGAAGCTACATATTCATAGTGCCCGCTAGGGAACCTGCATTGTCCAAGTGACCGCTAGTTAACCTAGATCGTCCAAGGGTCCGCTAGTAAACCTACATAGTCCAAGTTCCCGTTAGGTAACCTAGATAGGCCAAGTGCCCGCTAGTTAACCTACATAGTACAATGGCCCGCTAGTTGACCTAGATAGTCCAAGTGCCCGCTAGTTAACCTAGATAGTCAAAGTGCCCGCTAGTTAACCTAAGTAGTACAAATGTCCAATAGGGATCCTACATAATCCAAGTGCCCGCTAGGTAACCTAGATATTCCAAGTTCCGGTTTGCCAACCTAGATAGTCAAGTGCCCGCTATGTAACCTATACTGTCCAAGTGCCCGCTAGGTTACTTACATAGTCCAAGTGCACGTTCGTTAACTTAGATAGTCCAAGTCGCGGTAGGTAACCAACATAGTCTAAGGGCCGCTAGGTAACCTATATAGTCCAAGTGCCCGCTAGTTAACCTATAGTCCAAGTGCCCTCTAGGTAACTTAAACAGTCCAAGTGACCGCTAGGTTACCTGCATAGTCCAAGTGCCCGTTAGGTAACCTAGATAGTCCAAATGCCCGCTAGGTAACCTCCATAGTCCAAGTGCCCGCTAGGTAACATCCATAGTCCAAGTGCCCGTTCGTTAACCTAGATAGTCCAAATTCCTGTTAGCTAACCTACATAGTCCAAGTGCCCGTTCGTTAACCTAGATAGTTCAAGTGCCCGCTACGTTACCTGGACAGTCCAAGTGCCTGCTAGGTAACCTACATAGTCCAAGTGCCCGTTTGCTAACCTAGATCGTCAAAGGGCCCGCTAGTTAACCTACATAGTCCAAGGGCCCTCTAGTTAACCTAGATAGTCCAAGTGCCCGCTAGTTAACCTACATTGTCCAAGTCCCTGATGGGGAACGTACATAGTCCAAGTATCCGCTAGGTAACCTACATAGTCCAAATGCCCACTAGTAACGTACGTAGTCCAAATGCCCGTTAGGTAACCTAGATAGTCCAAATGCCCGCTAGGGAACCTACATAGCCCAAGTGCCCGCTAGGTAACCTACATAGTCCAAATGCCCACTAGAAACCTACATAGTCCAAGTGCAAGAAGGGAACCTACGTAATCCAAGTTCCCGCTAGGGAACCTACATATTCCAAATGCCCGTTAGGTAACCTAGATAGTCCAAATGCCCGCTAGGGTACCCACATAGTCTAAGTGCCCGCGAGGTAACCTACATTGTCCAAGTGCCCATTCATTAACCTAGATTTTCCAAGTGCCCTCTAGGTAACCTAGACTGTCCAAGTGCCCGCTTGGTTACCTACATAGTCCACGTGCCCGTTCGTTAACCTAGATAGTACAAGAGCCCGCTAGTTAACCTACATAGTCCAAGGGCCCGCTAGTTAACCTAGATAGTCCAAGTGCCCGCTAGTTAACCTACATTGTCCAAGTCCCTGATGGGGAACCTACATAGTCCAAGTATCCGCTAGGTAACCTACATAGTCCAAATGCCCGCAAGTAACGTACATAGTCCAAGTGCCCGTTAGGTAACCTAGATAGTCCAAATGCCCGCTAGGGAACCCACATAGTCCAAGTGCCCGTTAGAGAACTTACATAGTTAAAGCCCTGCTAGGGAACCTACATAGTCCAAGTGCCCGCTAGGTAACCTAGATAGTCCAAGTACCCATTAGCTAACCTAGATAGTCCAAGTGCCCGCTACGTAACCTCCATAGTCCAAGTGCCCGCTAGGTAACCTCCATAGTCCAAGTGCCCGCTAATAAACCTATATAGTCCAAGTGCCCGCTAGGGAACCTGCATCGTCCAAGTGCCCGCTAGTTAATCTAGATAGTCCAAGGGCCCGCTAGTTAAGCTAGATAGTCCAAGTGGCCGCTAGTTAACCTAGATCGTCCAAGTGCCCGCTAGTTAACCTACATAGTCCAAGGTCCGCTAGTTAACCTAGATATTCCAAGTGCCCGCTAGTTAACCTACATAGTCCAAGGGCCCTCTATTTAACCTAGATAGTCCAAGTGCCCGCTAGGGTACGTACATAGTCCAAGTGCACGCTAGGTAACCTAGATAGTCTAAGGGCCCGCTAGTTAACCTACATAGTCCAAGTGCCCGCTAGGGAACCTACATAGTCCAAGTGCTCGCTAGGTAACCTAGATAGTCCAAGTGCCCGCTAGTTAACCTACATAGTCCAAGTGCCCGCTGAGGAACCTACATAGTCCAAGTGTCCGAAAGGGAACCTATGTATTCCAAGTCCCCATTAGGGCACCTAGATAGTCCAAGTGCCCATAGGGAACCTATATAGTCCAAGTGCCCTCTAGGGAAGCTACATAGTCAAAGTGCCCGCTAGGGAACCTGCATTGTACAAGTCCCCACTAGTTAACCTAGATAGTCCAAGTGCCCGCTAGGTAACCTAGATAGTCCAAGGGCCCGCTAGTTAACCTACATAGTCCAAGTGCCCAATGAGGAACCTACATAGTCCAAGTGCCCGATAGGGAATCTTCATATTCCAAGTGCCCGTTAGGGAACCCAGATTGTCCAAGTGCCCATAGGGAACCTATATAGTCCAAGTTCCCTCTAGGGAAGCTACATATTCATAGTGCCCGCTAGGGAACCTGCATTGTCCAAGTGCCCGCTAGTTAACATACATTGTCCAAGTCCCTGATGGGGAACCTACATAGTCCAAGTATCCGCTAGGTAACCTACATAGTCCAAATGCCCGCTAGTAACGTACATAGTCCAAGTGCCCGTTAGGTAACCTAGATAGTCCAAATGCCCGCTAGGGAACCCACATAGTCCAAGTGCCCGTTAGAGAACTTACATAGTCAAAGCCCTGCTAGGGAACCTACATAGTCCAAGTGCCCGCTAAGTAACCTAGATAGTCCAAGTACCCGTTAGCTAACCTAGATAGTCCAAGTGTCCGCTAGGTAACCTCCATAGTCCAAGTGCCCGTTCGTTAACCTAGATAGTCCAAGTTCCTGTTAGCTAACCTCCATAGTCCAAGTGCCCGTTCGTTAACCTAGATAGTTCAAGTGCCCGCTAGGTAACCTAGACAGTCCAAGTGCCTGCTAGGTAACCTACATAGTCCAAGTGCCCGTTTGCTAACCTAGATCGTCAAAGGGCCCGCTAGTTAACCTACATAGTCCAAGGGCCCTCTAGTTAACCTAGATAGTCCAAGTGCCCGCTAGTTAACCTACATTGTCCAAGTCCCTGATGGGGAACCTACATAGTCCAAGTATCCACTAGGTAACCTACATAGTCCAAATGCCCACTAGTAACGTACGTAGTCCAAATGCCCGTTAGGTAACCTACATAGTCCAAATGCCCGCTAGAAACCTACATAGTCCAAGTGCAAGAAGGGAACCTACATAATCCAAGTGCCCGCTAGGGAACCTACATAGTCCAAATGCCCGTTAGGTAACCTAGATAGTCCAAATGCCCGCTAGGGTACCCACATAGTCTAAGTGCCCGCGAGGTAACCTACATAGTCCAAGTGCCGATTCATTAACCTTGATTTTCGAAGTGCCCTCTAGGTAACCTAGACTGTCCAAGTGCCCGCTTGGTTACCTACATAGTCCACGTGCCCGTTCGTTAACCTAGATAGTACAAGAGCCCGCTAGTTAACCTACATAGTGCAAGGGCCCGCTAGTTAACCTAGATAGTCCAAGTGCCCGCTAGTTAACCTACATTGTCCAAGTCCCTGATGGGGAACCTACATAGTCCAAGTATCCGCTAGGTAACCTACATAGTCCAAATGCCCGCTAGTAACGTACATAGTCCAAGTGCCCGTTAGGTAACCTAGATAGTCCAAATGCCCGCTAGGGAACCCACATAGTCCAAGTGCCCGTTAGAGAACTTACATAGTCAAAGCCCTGCTAGGTAACCTACATATTCCAAGTTCCCGCTAGGTAACCTAGATAGTCCAAGTGCACGTTACCTAACCTACATAGTCCAAGTGCCCGTTAGGTTACCTACATAGTCCACGTGCCGGTTCGTTAACCTAGATAGTCCAAGTGCCCGCTAGGTAACCTACATAGTCCAAGTGCCCGCTAATTAACCTACATAGTCCAAGTGCCCATTAGGTAACCTAGACAGTCCAAGTGCCCGCTAGGTAACCTCCATAGTCCAAGTGCCCGCTAATAAACCTATATAGTCCAAGTGCCCGCTAGGGAACCTGCATCGTCCAAGTGCCCGCTAGTTAATCTAGATAGTCCAAGTGCCCGCTAGTTAAGCTAGATAGTCCAAGTGGCCGCTAGTTAACCTAGATCGTCCAAGTGCCCGCTAGTTAACCTACATAGTCCAAGGTCCGCTAGTTAACCTAGATATTCCAAGTGCCCGCTAGTTAACCTACATAGTCCAAGGGCCCTCTATTTAACCTAGATAGTCCAAGTGCCCGCTAGGGGACGTACATAGTCCAAGTGCACGCTAGGTAACCTAGATAGTCTAAGGGCCCGCTAGTTAACCTACATAGTCCAACTGCCCGATAGGGAACCTACATAGTCCAAGTGTCCGCTAAGGTACGAACATAGTCCAAGTGCCCGCTAGGGAACCTACATAGTCCAAGTGCTCGCTAGGTAACCTAGATAGTCCAAGTGCCCGCTAGTTAACCTACATAGTCCAAGTGCCCGCTGAGGAACCTACATAGTCCAAGTGTCCGAAAGGGAACCTACGTATTCCAAGTCCCCATTAGGGCACCTAGATAGACCAAGTGCCCATAGGGAACCTATATAGTCCAAGTGCCCTCTAGGGAAGCTACATAGTCAAAGTGCCCGCTAGGGAACCTGCATTGTACAAGTCCCCACTAGTTAACCTAGATAGTCCAAGTGCCCGCTAGGTAACCTAGATAGTCCAAGGGCCCGCTAGTTAACCTACATAGTCCAAGTGCCCAATGAGGAACCTACATAGTCCAAGTGCCCGATAGGGAATCTTCATATTCCAAGTGCCCGTTAGGGAACCCAGATTGTCCAAGTGCCCATAGGGAACCTATATAGTCCAAGTTCCCTCTAGGGAAGCTACATATTCATAGTGCCCGCTAGGGAACCTGCATTGTCCAAGTGCCCTCTAGTTAACATACATTGTCCAAGTGCCTGATGGGGAACCTACATAGTCCAAGTATCCGCTAGGTAACCTACATAGTCCAAATGCCCGCTAGTAACGTACATAGTCCAAGTGCCCGTTAGGTAACCGAGATAGTCCAAATGCCCGCTAGGGAACCCCCATAGTCCAAGTGCCCGTTAGAGAACTTACATAGTCAAAGCCCTGCTAGGGAACCTACATAGTCCAAGTGCCCGCTAAGTAACCTAGATAGTCCAAGTACCCGTTAGCTAACCTAGATAGTCCAAGTGTCCGCTAGGTAACCTCCATAGTCCAAGTGCCCGTTCGTTAACCTAGATAGTCCAAGTTCCTGTTAGCTAACCTCCATAGTCCAAGTGCCCGTTCGTTAACCTAGATAGTTCAAGTGCCCGCTAGGTAACCTAGACAGTCCAGGTGCCTGCTAGGTAACCTACATAGTCCAAGTGCCCGTTTGCTAACCTAGATCGTCAAAGGGCCCGCTAGTTAACCTACATAGTCCAAGGGCCCTCTAGTTAACCTAGATAGTCCAAGTGCCCGCTAGTTAACCTACATTGTCCAAGTCCCTGATGGGGAACCTACATAGTCCAAGTATCCGCTAGGTAACCTACATAGTCCAAATGCCCACTAGTAACGTACGTAGTCCAAATGCCCGTTAGGTAACCTACATAGTCCAAATGCCCGCTAGAAACCTACATAGTCCAAGTGCAAGAAGGGAACCTACATAATCCAAGTGCCCGCTAGGGAACCTACATAGTCCAAATGCCCGTTAGGTAACCTAGATAGTCCAAATGCCCGCTAGGGTACCCACATAGTCTAAGTGCCCGCGAGGTAACCTACATAGTCCAAGTGCCGATTCATTAACCTTGATTTTCGAAGTGCCCTCTAGGTAACCTAGACTGTCCAAGTGCCCGCTTGGTTACCTACATAGTCCACGTGCCCGTTCGTTAACCTAGATAGTACAAGAGCCCGCTAGTTAACCTACATAGTGCAAGGGCCCGCTAGTTAACCTAGATAGTCCAAGTGCCCGCTAGTTAACCTACATTGTCCAAGTCCCTGATGGGGAACCTACATAGTCCAAGTATCCGCTAGGTAACCTACATAGTCCAAATGCCCGCTAGTAACGTACATAGTCCAAGTGCCCGTTAGGTAACCTAGATAGTCCAAATGCCCGCTAGGGAACCCACATAGTCCAAGTGCCCGTTAGAGAACTTACATAGTCAAAGCCCTGCTAGGGAACCTACATAGTCCAAGTGCCCGCTAGGGAACCTAGATAGTCCAAGTACCCGTTAGCTAACCTAGATAGTCCAAGTGCCCGCTAGGTAACCTACATAATCCAAGTGCCCGTTCGTTAACCTAGATAGTCCAAGATCCTGTTAGCTAACCTACATAGTCCAAGTGCCCGTTCGTTAACCTAGATAGTTCAAGTGCCCGCTAGGTAACCTAGACAGTCCAAGTGCCTGCTAGGTAACCTACATAGTCCAAGTGCCCGCTAGTTAACCTAGATAGTTCAAGTGCCCGCTAGGTAACCTAGACAGTCCAAGTGCCTGCTAGGTAACCTACATAGTCCAAGTGCCCGCTAGTTAACCTAGATAGTCCAAGTGCCCGCTAGTTAACCTACATTGTCCAAGTCCCTGATGGGGAACCTACATTATCCAAGTATGCGCTAGGTAACCTACATAGTCCAAATGACCGCTAGTAACGTACATAGTCCAAGTGCCCGTTAAGTAACCTAGATAGTCCAAATGCCCGCTAGGGAACCCACATAGTCCAAGTGCCCGTTAGAGAACTTACATAGTCAAAGCCCTGCTAGGGAACCTACATAGTCCAAGTGCCCGCTAGGGAACCTAGATAGTCCAAGTACCCGTTAGCTAACCTAGATAGTCCAAGTGCCCTCTAGGTAACCTCCATAGTCCAAGTGCCCGTTCGTTAACCTAGATAGTCCAAGTTCCTGTTAGCTAACCTACATAGTCCAAGTGCCTGTTCATTAACCTAGATAGTTCAAGTGCCCGCTAGGTAACCTAGACAGTCCAAGTGCCTGCTAGGTAACCTAAATAGTCCAAGTGCCCGCTAGGGAACCTACATATTCCAAGTGCCCATTAGTTTACCTAGATAGTCAAAGTGCCTTCTAGGTAACCTAGATAGTCCAAATGCCCGCTAGGATACCCACAGAGTCCAACTGCCCGATAGGGAATCAACATAGTCCAAGTGCCCGCTAAGGGACCTACATAGTCCAAGTGCCCGTTAGGGAACCTACATAGTCCAAGTGCCCTCTAGGGAACCTGCATCGTCCATGTGCCCGCTAGTTAACCTAGATAGTCCAAGTGCCCGCTAGTTAACCTAGATAGTCCAAGGTCCGTTAGTTAACCTAGATAGTCCAAGTGCCCTTTAGTTAACCTACATAGTCCAAGGGCCCTCTAGTTAACCTCGATAGTCCAAGTGCCCGCTAGGGGACGTACATAGTCCAAGTGCCCGCTGGGCAACCTAGATAGTCCAAGTGCCCGCTAGATTACCTACATAGTCCAAGTGCCCGCTGAGGAACCTACATAGTCCAAGTGTCCGAAAAGGAACCTACGTATTCCAAGTGCCCGTTAGGGCACCTAGATAGTCCAAGTAACCATAGGGAACCTATATAGTCCAAGTGCCCTCTAGGGAAGCTACATAGTCAAAGTGCCCGCTAGGGAACCTGCATTGTACAAGTGTCCGCTAGTTAACCTAGATAGTCCAAGTGCCCACTAGGTAACCTAGATAGTCGAAGGGCCCGCTAGTTAACCTACATAGTCCAAGTGCCCGATAGGGAACCTACATAGTCCAAGTGCCCAATGAGGAACCTACATAGTCCAAGTGCCCGATAGGGAATCTTCATATTCCAAGGGCCTGTTAGGGAACCCAGATAGTCCAAGTGCCCATAGGGAACCTATATGGTCCAAGTGCCCTCTAGGGAAGCTACATATTCATAGTGCCCGCTAGGGAACCTGCATCGTCCAAGTGCCCGCTAGTTAACCTACATTGTCCAAGTCCCTGATGGGGAACCTACATAGTCCAAGTATCCGCTAGGTAACCTACATAGTCCAAATGCCCGCTAGTAACGTACATAGTCCAAGTGCGCGCTAGGTAACCTACATATTCCAAGTTCCCGCTAGGTAACCTAGATAGTCCAATTGCCCGCTAGGTAACCTACATAGTCCAAGAGCCGGCAGGTAACTTAGATAGTTCAAGTGCCCGCTAGGTTAGCTGCATAGATAGTTACCTAACCTAGATAGTCCAAGTGCCCGTTAGGTTACCTACATAGTCCACGTGCCCGTTCGTTAACCTAGATAGTACAATTGCCCGCTAGGTAACCTACATAGTCCAAGAGCCGGAAGGTAACTTAGACAGTTCAAGTGCCCGCTAGGTTACCTGCATAGTCCAAGTGCCCGTTAGGTAACCTAGATAGTCCAAGTGCCCGCTAGGTAACCTACATAGTCCAAGTGCCCGCTAGGTAACCTAGATAGTCCAAGTACCCGTTAGCTAACCTAGATAGTCCAAGTGCCCGCTAGGTAACCTCCATAGTCCAAGTTCCCGTTAGGTAACCTAGATAGGCAAAGTGCCCGCTAGTTAACCTACATAGTACAATGGCCCGCTAGTTGACCTAGATAGTCCAAGTGCCAGCTAGATAACCTAGATAGTCAAAGTGCCCGCTAGTTAACCTAAGTAGTACAAATGTCCGATAGGGATCCTACATAGTCCAAGTGCCCGCTAGGTAACCTAGATATTCCAAGTTCCAGTTTGCTAACCTAGATAGTCCAAGTGCCCGCTAGGTAACCTACGTAGTACAAGTGCCCATTCGTTAACCTAGATAGTCGAAGTGCCTGCTAGTTAACCTATACTGTCCAAGTGCCCGCTAGGTTACTTACATAGTCCAAGTGCACTTTCGTTAACTTAGATAGTCCAAGTCGCGGTAGGTAACCAACACAGTCCAAGGGCCGCTAGGTAACCTATATAGCCCAAGTGCCCGCTAGTTAGCCTATAGTCCAAGTGCCCTCTAGGTAACCTACATATTCCATGTTTCCGCTAGGTAACCTAGATAGTCCAAGTGCCCGTTACCTAACCTAGATAGTCCAAGTGCCCGTTAGGTTACCTACATAGTCCACGTGCCCGTTCGTTAACCTAGATAGTCCAATTGCCCGCTAGGTAACCTACACAGTCCAAGGGCCGGCTAGGTCACCTTTAGAATCCAAGTGCCCACTAGGTAATCTAGATAGTCCAGGTGCCCGTTAGGTAACCTAGATAGTCCAAGTGCCCGCTAGTTAACCTACACAGTCCAAGTGCCCGCTGGTTAACTTAAACAGTCCAAGTGCCCGCTAGGTTACCTGCATAGTCCAAGTGCCCGTTAGGTAACCTAGATAGTCCAAGTGCCCGCTAGGTAACCTACATAGTCCAAGTGCCCACTAGGTAACCTAGATAGTCCAAGTACCCGTTAGCTAACCTAGATAGTCCAAGTGCCCGCTAGGTAACCTCCATAGTTCAAGTGCCCGCTAGGTAACCTCCATAGTCCAAGTGCCCGTTCGTTAACCTAGATAGTCCAAGTTCCTGTTAGCTAACTTACATAGTCCAAGTGCCCGTTCGTTAACCTAGATAGTCCAAGTGCCTGCTAGGTAACCTAAATAGTCCAAGTGCCCGTTTGCTAACCTAGATCGTCAAAGGGCCCGCTAGTTAACCTACATAGTCCAAGGGCCCGCTAGTTAACCTAGATAGTCCAAGTGCCCGCTAGTTAACCTACATTGTCCAAGTCCCTGATGGGGAACTTACATAGTCCAAGTATCCGCTAGGTAACCTACATAGTCCAAATGCCCGCTAGTAACGTACATAGTCCAAGTGCCCGTTAGGTAACCTATATAGCCCAAATGCCCGCTAGGGAACCCACATAGCCCAAGTGTCCATTAGAGAACTTACATAATCAAAGCCCTGCTAGGGAACCTACATAGTCCAAGTGCCCGCTAGGGAACCTAGATAGTCTAAGTACCCGTTAGCTAACCTAGATAGTCCAAGTGCCCGCTAGGTAACCTCCATAGTCCAAGTGCCCGTTCGTTAACCTAGATAGTCTAAGTTCCTGTTAGCTAACCTACATAGTCCAAGTGTCCGTTCGTTAACCTAGATAGTTCAAGTGCCCGCTAGGTAACCTATACAGTCCAAGTGCCTGCTAGGTAACCTACATAGTCTCAGTGCCCGCTAGGGACCTACATAGTCCAAGTGCCCGCTAGGTAACCTACATAGTCCAAGTGCCCGTTAGTTAACCTAGATAGTCAAAGTGCCTGCTAGGTAACCTAGATACTCCAAATGCCCGCTAGGGTACCCACATAGTCCAACTGCCCGATAGGGAACCAACATAGTCCAAGTGCCCGCTAAGGGACCTACATAGTCCAAGTGACCGCTAGGGAACCTACATAGTCCAAATGCCCGTTAGGGTACCCACAGAGTCCAACTGCCCGATAGGGAACCAACATAGTCCAAGTGCCCGCTAAGGGACCTACATAGTCCAAGTGCCCGTTAGGGAACCTACATAGTCCAAGTGCCCTCTAGGGAACCTGAATCGTCCAAGTGCCCGCCAGTTAACATAGAGAGTCTAAGTTCCCGCTAGTTAACCTAGATAGTCCAAGTGCCCGCTAGTTAACATAGATCGTCCAAGTGCCCGCTAGTTAACCTACATAGTCCAAGGTCCGTTAGTTAACCTAGATAGTCCAAGTGCCCTCTAGATAACCTACATAGTCCAAGGGCCCTCTAGTTAACCTCGATAGTCCAAGTGCCCGCTAGGGGACGTACATAGTCCAAGTGCCCGCTGGACAACCTAGATAGTCCAAGTGCCCGCTAGTTAACCTACATAGTCCAAGTGCCCGCTGAGGAACCTACATAGACGAAGTGTCCGAAAGGGAACCTACGTATTCCAAGTGCCCGTTAGGGCACCTAGATAGTCCAAGTAACCATAGGGAACCTATATAGTCCAAGTGCCCTCTAGGGAAGCTACATAGTCAAAGTGCCCGCTAGGGAACCTGCATTGTACAAGTGCCCGCTAGTTAACCTAGATAGTACAAGTGCCCGCTAGGTAACCTAGATAGTCGAAGGGCCCGCTAGTTAACCTACATAGTCCAAGTGCCCGATAGGGAACCTACATAGTCCAAGTGCCCGATAGGGAACCCAGATAGTCCAAGTGCCCATAGGGAACCTATATGGTCCAAGTGCCCTCTAGGGAAGCTACATATTCATAGTGCCCGCTAGGGAACCTGCATTGTCCAAGTGCCCGCTAGTTAACCAAGATTGTCCAAGTGTCCGCTAGTAAACCTACATAGTCCAAGTTCCCGTTAGGTAACCTAGATAGGACAAGTGCCCGCAAGGTAACCTACATAGTCCAAGTGCCCGCTAGGTAACCTAGATATTCCAAGTTCCGGTTTACTAACCTAGATAGTCCAAGGGCCCGGTAGGTAACCTACATAGTCCAAGTGCCCATTCGTTAACCTAGATAGTCCAAGTGCCCGCTAGGTAACCTATACTGTCCAAGTGCCCGCTAGGTTACCTAAATAGTCCATGTGCACGTTCGTTAACTTAGATAGTCCAAGTTGCGCTAGGTAACATACATAGACCAAGGAGCCGCTAGGTAACCTATCTAGTCCAAGTGCCCGCTAGTTAAACTATAGTCCAAGTGCCCGCTAGGTAACCTACATATTCCAAGTTCCCGCTAGGTAACCTAGATAGTCCAAGTGCCCGTTACCTAACCTAGATATTCCAAGTGCCCATTAGGTTACCTACATAGTCCACGTGCCGGTTCGTTAACCTAGATAGTCCAAGTGCCCGCTAATTAACCTACATAGTCCAAGTGCCCACTAATTAACCTACATAGTCCAAGTGCCCGTTAGGTAACCTAGACAATCCAAGTGCCCGCTAGGTAACCTCCATAGTCCAAGTGCCCGCTAATTAACCTATATAGTCCAAGTGCCCGCTAGGGAACCTGCATCGTCCAAGTGCCCGCTAGTTAATCTAGATAGTCCAAGTGCCCGCTAGTTAACCTACATAGTCCAAGGGCCCTCTATTTAACCTAGATAGTCCAAGTGCCCGCTAGGGGACGTACATAGTCCAAGTGCCCGCTAGGTAACCTAGATATTCTAAGGGCCCGCTAGTTAACCTACATAGTCCAACTGCCTGATAGGGAACCTACATAGTCCAAGATCCCGCTAAGGGACGAACATAGTCCAAGTGCCCGCTAGGGAACCTACATAGTCCAAGTGCTCGCTAGGTAACCTAGATAGTCCAAGTGCCCGCTAGTTAACCTACATAGTCCAAGTGCCCGCTGAGGAACCTACATACTCCAAGTGTCCGAAAGGGAACCTACGTATTCCAAGTGCCCATTAGGGCACCTAGATAGTCCAAGTGCCCATAGGGAACCTATATGGTCCAAGTGCCCTCTAGGGAAACTACATATTCATAGTGCCCGCAAGGAAACCTGCATTGTCCAAGTGCCCGCTAGTTATCCTAGATCGTCCAAGGGTCCGCTAGTAAACCTACATAGTCCAAGTTCCCGTTAGGTAACCTAGATAGGCCAAGTGCCCGCTAGTTAACCTACATAGTACAATGGCCCGCTAGTTGACATAGATAGTCCAAGTGCCCGCTAGTTAACCTCGCTAGTCAAAGTGCCCTCTAGTTAACCTAAGTAGTACAAATGTCCAATAGGGATCCTACATAATCCAAGTGCCCGCTAGGTAACCTAGATATTCCAAGTTCCGGTTTGCTAACCTAGATAGTCCAAGTACCCGCTAGGTAACCTATACTCTCCAAGTGCCCGCTAGGTTACTTACATAGTCCAAGTGCACGTTCGTTAACTTAGATAGTCCAAGTCGCGTTAGGTAACCAACATAATGTAAGGGCCGCTAGGTAACCTATATAGTCCAAGTGCCCGCTAGTTAACCTATAGTCCAAGTGCCCTCTAGGTAACTTAAACAGTCCAAGTGCCCGCTAGGTTACCTGCATAGTCCAAGTGCCCGCTAGGTAACCTACACAGTCCAAGTGCCTGCTAGGTAACCTACATAGTCCAAGTGCCCGTTTGCTAACCTAGATCGTCAAAGGGCCCGCTAGTTAACCTACATAGTCCAAGGGCCCTCTAGTTAACCTAGATAGTCCAAGTGCCCGCTAGTTAACCTACATGGTCCAAGTCCCTGATGGGGAGCCTACATAGTCCAAGTATCCGCTAGGTAACCTACATAGTCCAAATGCCCACTAGTAACGTACGTAGTCCAAATGCCCGTTAGGTAACCTAGATAGTCCAAGTGCCCGCTAGGGAACCTACATAGTCCAAATGCCCGCTAGAAACCTACATAGTCCAAGTGCAAGAAGGGAACCTACATAATCCAAGTGCCCGCTAGGGAACCTACATAGTCCAAATGCCCGTTAGGTAACCTAGATAGTCCAAATGCCCGCTAGGGTACCCACATAGTCTAAGTGCCCGCGAGGTAACCTACATAGTCCAAGTGCCCATTCATTAACCTAGATTTTCCAAGTGCCCTCTAGGTAACCTAGACTGTCCAAGTGCCCGCTTGGTTACCTACATAGTCCACGTGCCCGTTCGTTAACCTAGAAAGTACAAGAGCCCGCTAGTTAACCTACATAGTCCAAGGGCCCGCTAGTTAACCTAGATAGTCCAAGTGCCCGCTAGTTAACCTACATTGTCCAAGTCCCTGATGGGGAACCTACATTATCCAAGTATGCGCTAGGTAACCTACATAGTCCAAATGACCGCTAGTAACGTACATAGTCCAAGTGCCCATTAAGTAACCTAGATAGTCCAAATGCCCGCTAGGGAACCCACATAGTCCAAGTGCCCGTTAGAGAACTTACATAGTCAAAGCCCTGCTAGGGAACCTACATAGTCCAAGTGCCCGCTAGGGAACCTAGATAGTCCAAGTACCCGTTAGCTAACCTAGATAGTCCAAGTGCCCTCTAGGTAACCTCCATAGTCCAAGTGCCCGTTCGTTAACCTAGATAGTCCACGTTCCTGTTAGCTAACCTACATAGTCCAAGTGCCTGTTCATTAACCTAGATAGTTCAAGTGCCCGCTAGGTAACCTAGACAGTCCAAGTGCCTGCTAGGTAACCTACATATTCCAAGTGCCCGCTAGGGAACCTACATATTCCAAGTGCCCGTTAGTTTACCTAGATAGTCAAAGTGCCTTCTAGGTAACCTAGATAGTCCAAATGCCCGCTAGGATACCCACAGAGTCCAACTGCCCGATAGGGAATCAACATAGTCCAAGTGCCCGCTAAGGGACCTACATAGTCCAAGTGCCCTCTAGGGAACCTGCATCGTCCATGTGCCCGCTAGTTAACCTAGATAGTCCAAGTGCCCGCTAGTTAACCTAGATAGTCCAAGGTCCGTTAGTTAACCTAGATAGTCCAAGTGCCCTTTAGTTAACCTACATAGTCCAAGGGCCCTCTAGTTAACCTCGATAGTCCAAGTGCCCGCTAGGGGACGTACATTGTCCAAGTGCCCGCTGGGCAACCTAGATAGTCCAAGTGCCCGCTAGATTACCTACATAGTCCAAGTGCCCGCTTAGGAACCTACATAGTCCAAGTGTCCGAAAAGGAACCTACGTATTCCAAGTGCCCGTTAGGGCACCTAGATAGTCCAAGTAACCATAGGGAACCTATATAGTCCAAGTGCCCTCTAGGGAAGCTACATAGTCAAAGTGCCCGCTAGGGAACCTGCATTGTACAAGTGTCCGCTAGTTAACCTAGATAGTCCAAGTGCCCACTAGGTAACCTAGATAGTCGAAGGGCCCGCTAGTTAACCTACATAGTCCAAGTGCCCGATAGGGAACCTACATAGTCCAAGTGCCCAATGAGGAACCTACATAGTCCAAGTGCCCGATAGGGAATCTTCATATTCCAAGGGCCTGTTAGGGAACCCAGATAGTCCAAGTGCCCATAGGGAACCTATATGGTCCAAGTGCCCTCTAGGGAAGCTACATATTCATAGTGCCCGCTAGGGAACCTGCATCGTCCAAGTGCCCGCTAGTTAACCTACATTGTCCAAGTCCCTGATGGGGAACCTACATAGTCCTAAGTATCCGCTAGGTAACCTACATAGTCCAAATGCCCGCTAGTAACGTACATAGTCCAAGTGCGCGCTAGGTAACCTACATATTCCAAGTTCCCGCTAGGTAACCTAGATAGTCCAATTGCCCGCTAGGTAACCTACATAGTCCAAGAGCCGGCAGGTAACTTAGATAGTTCAAGTGCCCGCTAGGTTAGCTGCATAGATAGTTACCTAACCTAGATAGTCCAAGTGCCCGTTAGGTTACCTACATAGTCCACGTGCCCGTTCGTTAACCTAGATAGTACAATTGCCCGCTAGGTAACCTACATAGTCCAAGAGCCGGAAGGTAACTTAGACAGTTCAAGTGCCCGCTAGGTTACCTGCATAGTCCAAGTGCCCGTTAGGTAACCTAGATAGTCCAAGTGCCCGCTAGGTAACCTACATAGTCCAAGTGCCCGCTAGGTAACCTAGATAGTCCAAGTACCCGTTAGCTAACCTAGATAGTCCAAGTGCCCGCTAGGTAACCTCCATAGTCCAAGTTCCCGTTAGGTAACCTAGATAGGCAAAGTGCCCGCTAGTTAACCTACATAGTACAATGGCCCGCTAGTTGACCTAGATAGTCCAAGTGCCAGCTAGATAACCTAGATAGTCAAAGTGCCCGCTAGTTAACCTAAGTAGTACAAATGTCCGATAGGGATCCTACATAGTCCAAGTGCCCGCTAGGTAACCTAGATATTCCAAGTTCCAGTTTGCTAACCTAGATAGTCCAAGTGCCCGCTAGGTAACCTACGTAGTACAAGTGCCCATTCGTTAACCTAGATAGTCGAAGTGCCTGCTAGTTAACCTATACTGTCCAAGTGCCCGCTAGGTTACTTACATAGTCCAAGTGCACTTTCGTTAACTTAGATAGTCCAAGTCGCGGTAGGTAACCAACACAGTCCAAGGGCCGCTAGGTAACCTATATAGCCCACGTGCCCGCTAGTTAGCCTATAGTCCAAGTGCCCTCTAGGTAACCTACATATTCCATGTTTCCGCTAGGTAACCTAGATAGTCCAAGTGCCCGTTACCTAACCTAGATAGTCCAAGTGCCCGTTAGGTTACCTACATAGTCCACGTGCCCGTTCGTTAACCTAGATAGTCCAATTGCCCGCTAGGTAACCTACACAGTCCAAGGGCCGGCTAGGTCACCTTTAGAATCCAAGTGCCCACTAGGTAATCTAGATAGTCCAGGTGCCCGTTAGGTAACCTAGATAGTCCAAGTGCCCGCTAGTTAACCTACACAGTCCAAGTGCCCGCTGGTTAACTTAAACAGTCCAAGTGCCCGCTAGGTTACCTGCATAGTCCAAGTGCCCGTTAGGTAACCTAGATAGTCCAAGTGCCCGCTAGGTAACCTACATAGTCCAAGTGCCCACTAGGTAACCTAGATAGTCCAAGTACCCGTTAGCTAACCTAGATAGTCCAAGTGCCCGCTAGGTAACCTCCATAGTCCAAGTGCCCGTTCGTTAACCTAGATAGTCCAAGTTCCTGTTAGCTAACTTACATAGTCCAAGTGCCCGTTCGTTAACCTAGATAGTCCAAGTGCCTGCTAGGTAACCTAAATAGTCCAAGTGCCCGTTTGCTAACCTAGATCGTCAAAGGGCCCGCTAGTTAACCTACATAGTCCAAGGGCCCGCTAGTTAACCTAGATAGTCCAAGTGCCCGCTAGTTAACCTACATTGTCCAAGTCCCTGATGGGGAACTTACATAGTCCAAGTATCCGCTAGGTAACCTACATAGTCCAAATGCCCGCTAGTAACGTACATAGTCCAAGTGCCCGTTAGGTAACCTATATAGTCCAAATGCCCGCTAGGGAACCCACATAGCCCAAGTGTCCATTAGAGAACTTACATAATCAAAGCCCTGCTAGGGAACCTACATAGTCCAAGTGCCCGCTAGGGAACCTAGATAGTCTAAGTACCCGTTAGCTAACCTAGATAGTCCAAGTGCCCGCTAGGTAACCTCCATAGTCCAAGTGCCCGTTCGTTAACCTAGATAGTCTAAGTTCCTGTTAGCTAACCTACATAGTCCAAGTGTCCGTTCGTTAACCTAGATAGTTCAAGTGCCCGCTAGGTAACCTATACAGTCCAAGTGCCTGCTAGGTAACCTACATAGTCTCAGTGCCCGCTAGGGACCTACATAGTCCAAGTGCCCGCTAGGTAACCTACATAGTCCAAGTGCCCGTTAGTTAACCTAGATAGTCAAAGTGCCTGCTAGGTAACCTAGATACTCCAAATGCCCGCTAGGGTACCCACATAGTCCAACTGCCCGATAGGGAACCAACATAGTCCAAGTGCCCGCTAAGGGACCTACATAGTCCAAGTGACCGCTAGGGAACCTACATAGTCCAAATGCCCGTTAGGGTACCCACAGAGTCCAACTGCCCGATAGGGAACCAACATAGTCCAAGTGCCCGCTAAGGGACCTACATAGTCCAAGTGCCCGTTAGGGAACCTACATAGTCCAAGTGCCCTCTAGGGAACCTGAATCGTCCAAGTGCCCGCCAGTTAACATAGAGAGTCTAAGTTCCCTCTAGTTAACCTAGATAGTCCAAGTGCCCGCTAGTTAACATAGATCGTCCAAGTGCCCGCTAGTTAACCTACATAGTCCAAGGTCCGTTAGTTAACCTAGATAGTCCAAGTGCCCTCTAGATAACCTACATAGTCCAAGGGCCCTCTAGTTAACCTCGATAGTCCAAGTGCCCGCTAGGGGACGTACATAGTCCAAGTGCCCGCTGGACAACCTAGATAGTCCAAGTGCCCGCTAGTTAACCTACATAGTCCAAGTGCCCGCTGAGGAACCTACATAGACGAAGTGTCCGAAAGGGAACCTACGTATTCCAAGTGCCCGTTAGGGCACCTAGATAGTCCAAGTAACCATAGGGAACCTATATAGTCCAAGTGCCCTCTAGGGAAGCTACATAGTCAAAGTGCCCGCTAGGGAACCTGCATTGTACAAGTGCCCGCTAGTTAACCTAGATAGTACAAGTGCCCGCTAGGTAACCTAGATAGTCGAAGGGCCCGCTAGTTAACCTACATAGTCCAAGTGCCCGATAGGGAACCTACATAGTCCAAGTGCCCGATAGGGAACCCAGATAGTCCAAGTGCCCATAGGGAACCTATATGGTCCAAGTGCCCTCTAGGGAAGCTACATATTCATAGTGCCCGCTAGGGAACCTGCATTGTCCAAGTGCCCGCTAGTTAACCAAGATTGTCCAAGTGTCCGCTAGTAAACCTACATAGTCCAAGTTCCCGTTAGGTAACCTAGATAGGCCAAGTGCCCGCAAGGTAACCTACATAGTCCAAGTGCCCGCTAGGTAACCTAGATATTCCAAGTTCCGGTTTACTAACCTAGATAGTCCAAGGGCCCGGTAGGTAACCTACATAGTCCAAGTGCCCATTCGTTAACCTAGATAGTCCAAGTGCCCGCTAGGTAACCTATACTGTCCAAGTGCCCGCTAGGTTACCTAAATAGTCCATGTGCACGTTCGTTAACTTAGATAGTCCAAGTTGCGCTAGGTAACATACATAGACCAAGGAGCCGCTAGGTAACCTATCTAGTCCAAGTGCCCGCTAGTTAAACTATAGTCCAAGTGCCCGCTAGGTAACCTACATATTCCAAGTTCCCGCTAGGTAACCTAGATAGTCCAAGTGCCCGTTACCTAACCTAGATATTCCAAGTGCCCATTAGGTTACCTACATAGTCCACGTGCCGGTTCGTTAACCTAGATAGTCCAAGTGCCCGCTAATTAACCTACATAGTCCAAGTGCCCACTAATTAACCTACATAGTCCAAGTGCCCGTTAGGTAACCTAGACAATCCAAGTGCCCGCTAGGTAACCTCCATAGTCCAAGTGCCCGCTAATTAACCTATATAGTCCAAGTGCCCGCTAGGGAACCTGCATCGTCCAAGTGCCCGCTAGTTAATCTAGATAGTCCAAGTGCCCGCTAGTTAACCTACATAGTCCAAGGGCCCTCTATTTAACCTAGATAGTCCAAGTGCCCGCTAGGGGACGTACATAGTCCAAGTGCCCGCTAGGTAACCTAGATATTCTAAGGGCCCGCTAGTTAACCTACATAGTCCAACTGCCTGATAGGGAACCTACATAGTCCAAGATCCCGCTAAGGGACGAACATAGTCCAAGTGCCCGCTAGGGAACCTACATAGTCCAAGTGCCCGCTAGGTAACCTAGATAGTCCAAGTGCCCGCTAGTTAACCTACATAGTCCAAGTGCCCGCTGAGGAACCTACATACTCCAAGTGTCCGAAAGGGAACCTACGTATTCCAAGTGCCCATTAGGGCACCTAGATAGTCCAAGTGCCCATAGGGAACCTATATGGTCCAAGTGCCCTCTAGGGAAACTACATATTCATAGTGCCCGCAAGGGAACCTGCATTGTCCAAGTGCCCGCTAGTTATCCTAGATCGTCCAAGGGTCCGCTAGTAAACCTACATAGTCCAAGTTCCCGTTAGGTAACCTAGATAGGCCAAGTGCCCGCTAGTTAACCTACATAGTACAATGGCCCGCTAGTTGACATAGATAGTCCAAGTGCCCGCTAGTTAACCTCGCTAGTCAAAGTGCCCTCTAGTTAACCTAAGTAGTACAAATGTCCAATAGGGATCCTACATAATCCAAGTGCCCGCTAGGTAACCTAGATATTCCAAGTTCCGGTTTGCTAACCTAGATAGTCCAAGTACCCGCTAGGTAACCTATACTCTCCAAGTGCCCGCTAGGTTACTTACATAGTCCAAGTGCACGTTCGTTAACTTAGATAGTCCAAGTCGCGTTAGGTAACCAACATAATGTAAGGGCCGCTAGGTAACCTATATAGTCCAAGTGCCCGCTAGTTAACCTATAGTCCAAGTGCCCTCTAGGTAACTTAAACAGTCCAAGTGCCCGCTAGGTTACCTGCATAGTCCAAGTGCCCGCTAGGTAACCTACACAGTCCAAGTGCCTGCTAGGTAACCTACATAGTCCAAGTGCCCGTTTGCTAACCTAGATCGTCAAAGGGCCCGCTAGTTAACCTACATAGTCCAAGGGCCCTCTAGTTAACCTAGATAGTCCAAGTGCCCGCTAGTTAACCTACATGGTCCAAGTCCCTGATGGGGAGCCTACATAGTCCAAGTATCCGCTAGGTAACCTACATAGTCCAAATGCCCACTAGTAACGTACGTAGTCCAAATGCCCGTTAGGTAACCTAGATAGTCCAAATGCCCGCTAGGGAACCTACATAGCCCAAGTGCCCGCTAGGTAACCTACATAGTCCAAATGCCCGCTAGAAACCTACATAGTCCAAGTGCAAGAAGGGAACCTACATAATCCAAGTGCCCGCTAGGGAACCTACATAGTCCAAATGCCCGTTAGGTAACCTAGATAGTCCAAATGCCCGCTAGGGTACCCACATAGTCTAAGTGCCCGCGAGGTAACCTACATAGTCCAAGTGCCCATTCATTAACCTAGATTTTCCAAGTGCCCTCTAGGTAACCTAGACTGTCCAAGTGCCCGCTTGGTTACCTACATAGTCCACGTGCCCGTTCGTTAACCTAGAAAGTACCAGAGCCCGCTAGTTAACCTACATAGTCCAAGGGCCCGCTAGTTAACCTAGATAGTCCAAGTGCCCGCTAGTTAACCTACATTGTCCATGTCCCTGATGGGGAACCTACATAGTCCAAGTATCCGCTAGGTAACCTACATAGTCCAAATGCCCGCTAGTAACGTACATAGTCCAAGTGCCCGTTAGGTAACCTAGATAGTCCAAATGCCCGCTAGGGAACCCACATAGTCCAAGTGCCCGTTAGAGAACTTAGATAGTCAAAGCCCTGCTAGGGAACCTACATAGTCCAAGTGCCCGCTAGGGAACCTAGATAGTCCAAGTACCCGTTAGCTAACCTAGATAGTCCAAGTGCCCGCTAGGTAACCTACATAGTCCAAGTGCCCGTTCGTTAACCTAGATAGTCCAAGTTCCTGTTAGCTAACCTACATAGTCCAAGTGCCCGTTCGTTAACCTAGATAGTTCAAGTGCCCGCTAGGTAACCTAGACAGTCCAAGTGCCTGCTAGGTAACCTACATAGTCCAAGTGCCCGCTAGGGAACCTACATAGTCCAAGGGCCCGCTAGTTAACCTAGATAATCCAAGTGCCCGCTAGTTAACCAAGATCGTCCAAGTGTCCGCTAGTAAACCTACATAGTCCAAGTTCCCGTTAGGTAAACTAGATAGGCCAAGTGCCCGCAAGGTAACCTACATAGTCCAAGTGCCCGCTAGGTAACCTAGATATTCCAAGTTCCGGTTTACTAATCTAGATAGTCCAAGTGCCCGCTAGGTAACCTACATAGTCCCAGTGCCCATTCGTTAACCTAGATAGTCCAAGTGCCCGCTAGGTAACCTATATTGTCCAAGTGCCCGCTAGGTTACCTACATAGTCCATGTGCACGTTCGTTAACTTAGATAGTCCAAGTCGCGCTAGGTAACCTACATAGTCCAAAGGCCCGCTAGGTAACCTATATAATCCAAGTGCCCGCTAGTTAAACTATAGTCCAAGTGCCCGCTAGGTAACCTACATATTCCAAGTTCCCGCTATGTAACCAAGATAGTCCAAGTGCCCGTTACTTAACCTAGATAGTCCAAGTGCCCGTTAGGTTACCTGCATAGTCCAAGTGCCCGCTAATTAACCTACATAGTCCAAGTGCCCGTTAGGTAACCTAGACAGTCCAAGTGCCCGATAGTTAACCTCCATAGTCCATGTGCCCGCTAATTAACCTATATAGTCCAAGTGCCCGCTAGGGAACTTGCATCATCCATGTGCCCGCTAGTTAATCTAGATAGTCCAAGTGCCCGCTAGTTAAGCTAGATAGTCCAAGTGGCCGATAGTTAACCTAGATCGTCCAAGTGCCCGCTAGTTAACCTAGATCGCCCAAGTGCCCGCTAGTTAACCTACATAGTCCAAGGTCCGTTAGTTAACCTAGATATTCCAAGTGCCCGCTAGTTAACCTACATAGTCCAAGGGCCCTCTAGTTAACCTAGATAGTCCAAGTGCCCACTAGGTGAAGTACATAGTCCAAGTGCCCGCTAGGTAACCTAGATAGTCTAAGGGCCCGCTAGTTAACCTACATAGTCCAACTGCCCGATAGGGAACCTACATAGTCCAAGCGCTCGCTAAGGGACGAACATAGTCCAAGTGCTCGCTAGGGAACCTATATAGTCCAAGTGCCCGCTAGGGAACCTACATAGTCCAAGTGCCCGCTAGGTAACCTAGATAGTCCAAGTGCCCGCTAGTTAACCTACATAGTCCAAGTGCCCGCTGAGGAACCTACATAGTCCAAATGTCCGAAAGGGAACCTACGTATTCCAAGTGCCCATTAGGGCACCTAGATAGTCCAAGTGCCCATAGGGAACCTATATAGTCCAAGTGCCCTCTAGGGAACTTACATAGTCAAAGTGCCCGCTAGGGTACCTGCATTGTACAAGTGCCCTCTAGTTAACCTAGATAGTCCAAGTGCCCGCTAGGTAACCTAGATAGTCCAAGGGCCTGCTAGTTAACCTACATAGTCCAACGCCCCTCTAGTTAACCTAGATAGTCCAAGTCCCCGCTGGAGGACGTACATAGTTCAAGTGCCCGCTAGGTAACCTAGATAGTCTACGGGCCCGCTAGTTAACCTACATAGTACAACTGCCCGATAGGGAACCTACATAGTCCAAGTGCCCTCTAAGGGACGAACATAGTCCAAGTGCCCGCTAGGGAACCTGCATAGTCCAAGTGCCCGATAGGTAACCTAGATAGTCCAAGTGCCCGCTAGTAAACCTACATAGTCCAAGTGCCCACTGAGGAACCTGCATAGTCCAAGTGTCCGAAAGGGAACCTACGTATTCCAAGTGCCCATTAGGGCACCTAGATAGTCCAAGTGCCCATAGGGAACCTATATCGTCCAAGTGCCCTCTAGGGAAGCTACATAGTCAAAGTGCCCGCTAGGGAACCTGCATTGTACAAGTGACCTCTAGTTAACCTAGATAGTCCAAGTGCCCGCTAGGTAACCTAGATAGTCCAAGGGCCCGCTAGTTAACCTACAAAGTCCAAGTGCCCGATAGTGAACCTACATAGTCCAAGTGCCCAATGAGAAACCTACATAGTCCAAGTGCCCGATAGGGAATCTTCATATTCCAAGTGCCCGTTAGGGAACCCAGATAGTCCAAGTGCCCATAGGGAACCTATATAGTCCAAGTGCCCTCTAGGGAAGCTACATATTCATAGTGCCCGCTAGGGAACCTGCATTGTCCAAGTGCCCGCTAGTTAACCTAGATCGTCCAAGTGTCCGCTGGTAAACCTACATAGTCCAAGTTCCCGTTACGTAACCTAGATAGGCCAAGTGCCCGCTAGTTAACCTACATAGTACAATGGCCCGCTAGTTGACCTAGATAGTTCAAGTGCCCGCTAGTTAACCTAGATAGTCAAAGTGCCCGCTAGTTAACCTAAGTAGTACAATGTCCGATAGGGATCCTACATAGTCCATGTGCCCGCTAGGTAACCTACATATTCCAAGTGCCCATTCGTTAACCTAGATAGTCCAAGTGCCCGCTAGGTAACCTATACTGTAAAAGTGCCTGCTAGGTTACCTACATAGTCCAAGTGCACGTTCGTTAACTTAGATAGTCCAAGTCGCGCTAGGTAACCTACATAGTCCAAGGGCCACTAGGTAACCTATAGTCCAAGTGCCCTCTAGGGAACCTACATATTCCAAGTTCCCGCTAGGTAACCTAGATAGTCAAAGTGCCCGTTACCTAACCTAGATAGTCCAAGTGCCCGTGAGGTTACCTACATAGTCCACGTGCCCGTTCGTTAACCTAGATAGTACAATTGCCCGCTAGGTAACCTACATAGTCCAAGAGCCGGCAGGTAACTTAGACAGTTCAAGTGCCCGCTAGGTTACCTGCATAGTCCAAGTGCCCGTTAGGTAACCTAGATAGTCCAAGTGCCCGCTAGGTAACCTACATAGTCCAAGTGCCCGCTAGGTAACCTAGATAGTCCAAGTACCCGTTAGCTAACCTAGATAGTCCAAGTGCCCGCTAGGTAACCTCCATAGTCCAATTGCCTTCTAGGTAACCTCCATAGTCCAAGTGCCCACTAATTTACCTATATAGTGCAAGTGCCCGCTAGGGAAACTGCATCGTTCAAGTGCCCGCTAGTTAACCTAGATAGTCCAAGTGCCCGCTACTTAACCTAGATCGTCCAAGTGCCCGCTAGTTAACCTACATAGTCTAAGGTCCGATACTTAACCTAGATATTCCAAGTGCCCCTTAGTTAACCTATATAGTCAAAGGGCCCTCTAGTTAACCTAGATAGTCCAAGTGCCCGCTAGGGGACATACATAGTCCAAGTGCCCGCTATGTAACCTAGATAGTCTAAGGGCCCGCTAGATAACCTACATAGTCCAACTGCCCGATAGGGAACCTACATAGTCCAAGTGCCCGCTAGGGAACCTACAAAATCCAAGTGCCCGCTAGGTAACCTAGATAGTCCAAGTGCCCGCTAGTTAACCTACATAGTCCAAGTGCCCGCTGAGGAACCTACATAGTCCAAGTGTCCGAAAGGGAACCTACGTATTCCAAGTGCCCGTTAGGGCACCTAGATAGTCCAAGTAACCATAGGGAACCTATATAGTCCAAGTGCCCTCTAGGGAAGCTACATAGTCAAAGTGCCCGCTAGGGAACCTGCATTGTACAAGTGCCCGCTAGTTAACCTAGATAGTCCAAGTGCCCGCTAGGTAACCTAGATAGTCGAAGGGCCCGCTAGTTAACCTACATAGTCCAAGTGCCCGATAGGGAACCTACATAGTCCAAGTGCCCAATGAGGAACCTACATAGTCTAAGTGCCCGATAGGGAATCTTCATATTCCATGTGCCTGTTAGGGAACCCAGATAGTCCAAGTGCCCATAGGGAACCTATATCGTCCAAGTGCCCTCTAGGGAAGCTACATATTCATAGTGCCCGCTAGGGAACCTGCATTGTCCAAGTGCCCGCTAGTTAACCAAGATCGTCCAAGTGTCCGCTAGTAAACCTACATAGTCCAAGTTCCCGTTAGGTAACCTAGATTGGCCAAGTGCCCGCAAGGTAACCTACATAGTCCAAGTGCCCGCTAGGTAACCTAGATATTCCAAGTAACGGTTTACTAATCTAGATAGTCCAAGTGCCCGCTAGGTAACCTACATAGTCCAAGTGCCCATTCGTTAACCTAGATAGTCCAAGTGCCCGCTAGGTAACCTATACTGTCCAAGTGCCCGCTAGGTTACCTATATAGTCCATGTGCACGTTCTTTAACTAAGATAGTCCAAGTCGCGCTAGGTAACCTATATAGTCCAAGTGCCCGCTAGTTAAACTATAGTCCAAGTGCCCGCTAGGTAACCTACATATTCCAAGTTCCCGCTAGGTAACCAAGATTGTCCAAGTGCCCGTTACCTAACCTAGATAGTCCAAGTGCCCGTTAGGTTACCTACATAGTCCAAGTGCCCGCTAATTAACCTACATAGTCCAAGTGCCCGTTAGGTAACCTAGACAGTCCAAGTGCCCGATAGTTAACCTCCATAGTCCAAGTGCCCGCTAATTAACCTATATAGTCCAAGTGCCCGCTAGGGAACCTGCATCATCCAAGTGCCCGCTAGTTAATCTAGATAGTCCAAGTGCCCGCTAGTTAAGCTAGATAGTCCAAGTGGCCGCTAGTTAACCTAGATCGTCCAAGTGCCCGCTAGTTAACCTAGATCGCCCAAGTGCCCGCTAGTTAACCTACATAGTCCAAGGTCCGCTAGTTAACCTAGATATTCCAAGTGCCCGCTAGTTAACCTACATAGTCCAAGGGCCCTCTAGTTAACCTAGATAGTCCAAGTGCCCACTAGGGGAAGTACATAGTCCAAGTGCACGCTAGGTAACCTAGATAGTCTAAGGGCCCGCTAGTTAACCTACATAGTCCAACTGCCCGATAGGGAACCTACATAGTCCAAGCGCTCGCTAAGGGACGAACATAGTCCAAGTGCCCGCTAGGGAACCTACATAGTCCAAGTGCCCGCTGGGTAACCTAGATAGTCCAAGTGCCCGCTAGTTAACCTACATAGTCCAAGTGCCCGCTGAGGAACCTACATAGTCCAAGTGTCCGAAAGGGAACCTACGTATTCCAAGTGCCCATTAGGGCACCTAGATAGTCCAAGTGCCCATAGGGAACCTATATAGTCCAAGTGCCCTCTAGGGAACTTACATAGTCAAAGTGCCCGCTAGGTTACCTGCATTGTACAAGTGCCCTCTAGTTAACCTAGATAGTCCAAGTGCCCGCTAGGTAACCTAGATAGTCCAAGGGCCTGCTAGTTAACCTACATAGTCCAACGGCCCTCTAGTTAACCTAGATAGTCCAAGTGCCCGCTGGAGGACGTACATAGTCCAAGTGCCCGCTAGGAAACCTAGATAGTCTACGGGCCCGCTAGTTAACCTACATAGTACAACTGCCCGATAGGGAACCTACATAGTCCAAGTGCCCGCTAAGGGACGAACATAGTCCAAGTGCCCGCTAGGGAACCTGCATAGTCCAAGTGCCCGATAGGTAACCTAGATAGTCCAAGTGCCCGCTAGTAAACCTACATAGTCCAAGTGCCCACTGAGGAAACTGCATAGTCCAAGTGTCCGAAAGGGAACCTACGTATTCCAAGTGCCCATTAGGGCACCTAGATAGTCCAAGTGCCCATAGGGAACCTATATCGTCCAAGTGCCCTCTAGGGAACCTACATAGTCAAAGTGCCCGCTAGGGAACCTGCATTGTACAAGTGCCCTCTAGTTAACCTTGATAGTCCAAGTGCCCGCTAGGTAACCTAGATAGTCCAAGGGCCCGCTAGTTAACCTACAAAGTCCAAGTGCCCGATAGGGAACCTACATAGTCCAAGTGCCCAATGAGGAACCTACATAGTCCAAGTGCCCGATAGGGAATCTTCATATTCCAAGTGCCCGTTAGGGAACCCAGATAGTCCAAGTGCCCATAGGGAACCTACATAGTCCAATTGCCCTCTAGGGAAGCTATATATTCATAGTGCCCGCTAGGGAACCTGCATTGTCCAAGTGCCCGCTAGTTAACCTAGATCGTCCAAGTGTCCGCTAGTAAACCTACATAGTCCAAGTTCCCGTTACGTAACCTAGATAGGCCAAGTGCCCACTAGTTAACCTACATAGTACAATGGCCCGCTAGTTGACCTAGATAGTTCAAGTGCCCGCTAGTTAACCTAGATAGTCAAAGTGCCCGCTAGTTAACCTAAGTAGTACAAATGTCCGATAGGGATCCTACATAGTCCATGTGCCCGCTAGGTAACCTAGATATTCCAAGTTCCGGTTTGCTAACCTAGATAGTCCAAGTGCCCGCTAGGTAACCTACATAGTCCAAGTGCCCATTCGTTAACCTAGATAGTCCAAGTGCCCGCTAGGTAACCTATACTGTCCAAGTGCCTGCTAGGTTACCTACATAGTCCAAGTGCACGTTCGTTAACTTAGATAGTCCAAGTCGCGCTAGGTAACCTACATAGTCCAAGGGCCACTAGGTAACCTATAGTCCAAGTGCCCTCTAGGTAACCTACCTATTCCAAGTTCCCGCTAGGTAACCTAGATAGTCAAAGTGCCCGTTACCTAACCTAGATAGTCCAAGTGCCCGTGAGGTTACCTACATAGTCCACGTGCCCGTTCGTTAACCTAGATAGTACAATTGCCCGCTAGGTAACCTACATAGTCCAATAGCCGGCAGGTAACTTAGACAGTTCAAATGCCCGCTAGGTTACCTGCATAGTCCAAGTGCCCGTTAGGTAACCTAGATAGTCCAAGTGCCCGCTAGGTAACCTACATAGTCCAAGTGCCCGCTAGGTAACCTAGATAGTCCAAGTACCCGTTAGCTAACCTAGATAGTCCAAGTGCCCGCTAGGTAACCTCCATAGTCCAATTGCCTTCTAGGTAACCTCCATAGTCCAAGTGCCCAATAATTTACCTATATAGTCCAAGTGCCCGCTAGGGAAACTGCATCGTTCAAGTGCCCGCTAGTTAATCTAGATAGTCCAAGTGCCCGCTAGTTAACCTAGATAGTCCAAGTGCCCGCTACTTAACCTAGATCGTCCAAGTGCCCGCTAGTTAACCTACATAGTCCAAGGTCCGCTAGTTAACCTAATATTCCAAGTGCCCCTTAGTTAACCTACATAGTCAAAGGGCCCTCTAGTTAACCTAGATAGTCCAAGTGCCCGCTAGGTGACATACATAGTCCAAGTGCCCACTATGTAACCTAGATAGTCTAAGGGCCCGCTAGATAACCTACATAGTACAACTGCCCGATAGGGAACCTACATAGTCCAAGTGCCCGCTAAGGGACGAACATAGTCCAAGTGCCCGCTAGGGAACCTACAAAATCCAAGTGCCCGCTAGGTAACCTAGATAGTCCAAGTGCCCGCTAGTTAACCTACATAGTCCAAGTGCCCGCTGAGGAACCTACATAGTCCAAGTGTCCGAAAGGGAACCTACGTATTCCAAGTGCCCGTTAGGGCACCTAGATAGTCCAAGTAACCATAGGGAACCTATATAGTCCAAGTGCCCTCCAGGGAAGCTACATAGTCAAAGTGCCCGCTAGGGAACCTGCATTGTACAAGTGCCCGCTAGTTAACCTAGATAGTCCAAGTGCCCGCTAGGTAACCTAGATAGTCCAAGGGCCCGCTAGTTAACCTACATAGTCCAAGTGCCCGATAGGGAACCTACATAGTCCAAGTGCCCAATGAGGAACCTACATAGTCCAAGTGCCCGAGAGGGAATCTTCATATTCCAAGTGCCCGTTAGGGAACCCAGATAGTCCAAGTGCCCATAGGGAACCTATATGGTCCAAGTGCCCTCTAGGGAAGCTACATATTCATAGTGCCCGCTAGGGAACCTGCATTGTCCAAGTGCCCGCTAGTTAACCAAGATCGTCCAAGTGTCCGCTAGTAAACCTACATAGTCCAAGTTCCCGTTAGGTAACCTAGATAGGCCTAGTGCCCGCAAGGTAACCTACATAGTCCAAGTGCCCGCTAGGTAACCTAGATATTCCAAGTTCCGGTTTACTAATCTAGATAGTCCAAGTGCCCTCTAGGTAACCTACATAGTCCAAGTGCCCATTCGTTAACCTAGATAGTCCAAGTGCCCGCTAGGTAACCTATACTGTCCAAGTGCCCGCTAGGTTACCTATATAGTCCATGTGCACGTTCTTTAACTTAGATAGTCCAAGTCGCGCTAGGTAACCTATATAGTCCAAGTGCCCGCTAGTTAAACTATAGTCCAAGTGCCCGCTAGGTAACCTACATATTCCAAGTTCCCGCTAGGTAACCAAGATTGTCCAAGTGCCCGTTACCTAACCTAGATAGTCCAAGTGCCCGTTAGGTTACCTACATAGTCCAAGTGCCCGCTAATTAACCTACATAGTCCAAGTGCCCGTTACGTAACCTAGACAGTCCAAGTGCCCGATATTAACCTCCATAGTCCAAGTGCCCGCTAATTAACCTATATAGTCCAAGTGCCCGCTAGGGAACCTGCATCATCCAAGTGCCCGCTAGTTAATCTAGATAGTCCAAGTGCCCGCTAGTTAAGCTAGATAGTCCAAGTGACCGCTAGTTAACCTAGATCGTCCAAGTGCCCGCTAGTTAACCTAGATCGCCCAAGTGCCCGCTAGTTAACCTACATAGTCCAAGGTCTGCTAGTTAACCTAGATATTTCAAGTGCCCGCTAGTTAACCTACATAGTCCAAGGGCCCTCTAGTTAACCTAGATAGTCCAAGTGCCCACTAGGGGAAGTACATAGTCCAAGTGCCCGCTAGGTAACCTAGATAGTCTAAGGGCCCGCTAGTAAACCTACATAGTCCAACTGCCCGATAGGGAACCTACATAGTCCAAGCGCTCGCTAAGGGCCGAACATAGTCCAAGTGCCCGCTAGGGAACCTACATAGTCCAAGTGCCCGCTAGGTAACCTAGATAGTCCAAGTGCCCGCTAGTTAACCTACATAGTCCAAGTGCCCGCTGAGGAACCTACATAGTCCAAGTGTCCGAAAGGGAACCTACGTATTCCAAGTGCCCATTAGGGCACCTAGATAGTCCAAGTGCCCATAGGGAACCTATATAGTCCAAGTGCCCTCTAGGGAACTTACATAGTCAAAGTGCCCGCTAGGGTACCTGCATTGTACAAGTGCCCTCTAGTTAACCTAGATAGTCCAAGTGCCCGCTAGGTAACCTAGATAGTCCAAGGGCCTGCTAGTTAACCTACATAGTCCAACGGCCCTCTAGTTAACCTAGATAGTCCAAGTGCCCGCTGGAGGACGTACATAGTCCAAGTGCCCGCTAGGTAACCTAGATAGTCTACGGGCCCGCTAGTTAACCTACATAGTCCAACTGCCCGATAGGGAACCTACATAGTCCAAGTGCCCGCTAAGGGACGAACATAGTCCAAGTGCCCGCTAGGGAACCTGCATAGTCCAAGTGCCCGATAGGTAACCTAGATAGTCCAAGTGCCCGCTAGTAAACCTACATAGTCCAAGTGCCCACTGAGGAACCTGCATAGTCCAAGTGTCCGAAAGGGAACCTACGTATTCCAAGTGCCCATTAGGGCACCTAGATAGTCCAAGTGCCCATAGGGAACATATATCGTCCAAGTGCCCTCTAGGGAACCTACATAGTCAAAGTGCCCGCTAGGGAACCTGCATAGTACAAGTGCCCTCTAGTTAACCTACATAGTCCAAGTGCCCGCTAGGTAACCTAGATAGTCCAAGGGCCCGCTAGTTAACCTACAAAGTCCAAGTGCCCAATGAGGAACCTACATAGTCCAAGTGCCCGATAGGGAATCTTCATATTCCAAGTGCCCGTTAGGGAACCCAGATAGTCCAAGTGCCCATAGGGAACCTACATAGTCCAAGTGCCCTCTAGGGAAGCTATATATTCATAGTGCCCGCTAGGGAACCTGCATTGTCCAAGTGCCCGCTAGTTAACCTAGATCGTCCAAGTGTCCGCTAGTAAACCTACATAGTCCAAGTTCCCGTTACGTAACCTAGATAGGCCAAGTGCCCACTAGTTAACCTACATAGTACAATGGCCCGCTAGTTGACCTAGATAGTTCAAGTGCCCGCTAGTTAACCTAGATAGTGAAAGTGCCCGCTAGTTAACCTAAGTAGTACAAATGTCCGATAGGGATCCTACATAGTCCATGTGCCCGCTAGGTAACCTAGATATTCCAAGTTCCGGTTTGCTAACCTAGATAGTCCAAGTGCCCGCTAGGTAACCTACATAGTCCAAGTGCCCATTCGTTAACCTAGATAGTCCAAGTGCCCGCTAGGTAACCTATACTGTCCAAGTGCCTGCTAGGTTACCTACATAGTCCAAGTGCACGTTCGTTAACTTAGATAGTCCAAGTCGCGCTAGGTAACCTACATAGTCCAAGGGCCACTAGGTAACCTATAGTCCAAGTGCCCTCTAGGTAACCTACCTATTCCAAGTTCCCGCTAGGTAACCTAGATAGTCAAAGTGCCCGTTACCTAACCTAGATAGTCCAAGTGCCCGTGAGGTTACCTACATAGTCCACGTGCCCGTTCGTTAACCTAGATAGTACAATTGCCCGCTAGGTAACCTACATAGTCCAATAGCCGGCAGGTAACTTAGACAGTTCAAATGCCCGCTAGGTTACCTGCATAGTCCAAGTGCCCGTTAGGTAACCTAGATAGTCCAAGTGCCCGCTAGGTAACCTACATAGTCCAAGTGCCCGCTAGGTAACCTAGATAGTCCAAGTACCCGTTAGCTAACCTAGATAGTCCAAGTGCCCGCTAGGTAACCTCCATAGTCCAATTGCCTTCTAGGTAACCTCCATAGTCCAAGTGCCCAATAATTTACCTATATAGTCCAAGTGCCCGCTAGGGAAACTGCATCGTTCAAGTGCCCGCTAGTTAATCTAGATAGTCCAAGTGCCCGCTAGTTAACCTAGATAGTCCAAGTGCCCGCTACTTAACCTAGATCGTCCAAGTGCCCGCTAGTTAACCTACATAGTCCAAGGTCCGCTAGTTAACCTAGATATTCCAAGTGCCCCTTAGTTAACCTACATAGTCAAAGGGCCCTCTAGTTAACCTAGATAGTCCAAGTGCCCGCTAGGTGACATACATAGTCCAAGTGCCCACTATGTAACCTAGATAGTCTAAGGGCCCGCTAGATAACCTACATAGTACAACTGCCCGATAGGGAACCTACATAGTCCAAGTGCCCGCTAAGGGACGAACATAGTCCAAGTGCCCGCTAGGGAACCTACAAAATCCAAGTGCCCGCTAGGTAAC